>NC_060149.1:952889210-953202960 GCF_021461385.2 Schistocerca piceifrons | reverse complement strand
TCGGAATCTAGTACTGGTCTCCCAGTAGCCGCTCAAACCACAAACTTGTAGAAGATTCACTCTTCTTGTTCCTAATTCGGCATTGTCCCTTTTGAACTCGTTCCCGATGCAATTTCTGTGTTTCATGGTCAATGTGAGGGTCCAAGGGATACAGTAAACCTGCACTGGTGCATCGGAATCTAAAACTGGTCTCCCAGAGGCCGCTCAAACAACAAACTCTTAGAAGTTTCACTCTTCTTGTACTTAAGTCGTCATTGTGCATTTTGTGATCAATCCCGATGCGATATCTCTGTTTCATGATCAATTTGAAGGACCAATTGATACAGTAAACCTGCACTGGTGCTTCGGAATCCAATACTGATCTCCCAGGAGCCGCTCATATCACAATTTCTTATTAGATTAACTCTTCTTGTACTTATGTCGGCATTATGAATTTTGAATTCTATCCCATTGTGATTTCTGTGTTTCATGGTCATTGTGAAGGTCCAAGGGATACAGAAAACCTGCACTGGTGCATCGGAATCTAATACTGCCCTAACAGTTGCCGCTAAAACCTCAAAATCTAAGAAGATTAATTCTTCTTGCACTTAAGTCAGCATTGTCATTTTTGTATTCAATCCCGATGC
This sequence comes from Schistocerca piceifrons, assembly GCF_021461385.2. NCBI lineage: Eukaryota > Metazoa > Arthropoda > Insecta > Orthoptera > Acrididae > Schistocerca > Schistocerca piceifrons. The sequence continues at coordinate 953,202,334 of NC_060149.1, read as the reverse complement.
AATGTCTGTGTTTCATGGTCAATGAGTAGGTCCAAGGGATGCAGTGGACCTGCACTGGTGCGTCGGAACCTGACACTGGTCTACCAGGAGCCGCTCAAACCACAAACTCTTAGAAGTTTCACTCTTCTTGTACTTATGTCGGCACTGTCCCTTTTGTATTCAATCCCGATGCAATTTCTGTGTTTTATGGTCAATCTGAAGGTCCAAGGGATACAGTAAACCTGAACTCGTGCACCGGAATCTAATACTGGCCTCCCAGGAGCCGCCCAAACCACAAACTCTTAGAAGATTCACTCTTCTCGTACTTAAGTCGGCATTGTGAATTTTGCATTCAATCCAGATGCAATTTCTGTGTTTCATGGACAATGTGAAGGTCCAAGGGATACAGTAAACCTGCACTGGTGCATCGGAATCTTATACTGGTCTCCCAGGAGCCGCTCAAACCACAAACACTTAGAAGATTCACTCTTCATGTACTTTGGTCGGCATTGTCCATTTTATATTCAATCCCGATGCAATTTCTGTGTTTCATGGACAATGTGAAGGTCCAAGGGATACAGTAAACCTGCAATGGTGCATCGGAATCTAATACTAGTCTCCCAGGAGCCACTCAAAGCACAAATTCTTTGAAGATTAACTCTTCTTGTACTTAAGTCTGCATTGTCGCTTTTGTATTCAAACCCGATGCAATTTCCGTGTCTCATGGTCAATGTGTAGGTCCAAGGGATACTGTAGACATGCACTGGTGCATCGGAATCTAATACTGGTCTCCCAGGAGCCGCTCAAACCACAAACTCTTAGATGATTCACTCTTCTTGTAATGAAGTTGGCATTGTGCCTTTTGTATCCAATACCGATGCAATTACTGTGTTTCATGGTCAATTTAAATGTCCAAGGGATGCAGTAAACCTGCACTGGTGCTTTGGAATTTATCACTGGTCTCCCAGCAGCCGCTCAAACCCCAAATTCTTAGAAGATTCACTCTTGTTGTCCTTAATTCGGCGTTGTCCCTTTTGTATTCAATCCCAATGCGATTTCTGTGTTTCATGGTCAATGTGAAGGTCCAAGGGATACAGCAAACCTGCACTGGTGAATCGGAATGTAATACTGGTCTCCCAGGAGCCGCTCAAATCACAAACTCTTAGAAGATTCACTCTTCTTGTACTTAAATCGGCATTGTCCCTTTTTTGTTCAAACCCCATGCAATTTCTGTGTTTCATGATCAATGTGAAGGTCCAAGGGATACAGTAAACCTGCAATGGTGCATCGGAATCTAATACTAGTCTCCCAGGAGCCGCTCAAAGCACAAATTCTTTGAAGATTAACTCTTCTTGTACTTAAGTCTGCATTGTCGCTTTTGTATTCAAACCCGATGCAATTTCCGTGTCTCATGGTCAATGTGTAGGTCCAAGGGATACTGTAGACATGCACTGGTGCATCGGAATCTAATACTGGTCTCCCAGGAGCCGCTCAAACCACAAACTCTTAGATGATTCACTCTTCTTGTAATGAAGTTGGCATTGTGCCTTTTGTATCCAATACCGATGCAATTACTGTGTTTCATGGTCAATTTAAATGTCCAAGGGATGCAGTAAACCTGCACTGGTGCTTCGGAATTTATCACTGGTCTCCCAGCAGCCGCTCAAACCCCAAATTCTTAGAAGATTCACTCTTGTTGTCCTTAATTCGGCGTTGTCCCTTTTGTATTCAATCCCAATGCGATTTCTGTGTTTCATGGTCAATGTGAAGGTCCAAGGGATACAGCAAACCTGCACTGGTGAATCGGAATGTAAACTGGTCTCCCAGGAGCCGCTCAAATCACAAACTCTTAGAAGATTCACTCTTCTTGTACTTAAATCGGCATTGTCCCTTTTTTGTTCAAACCCCATGCAATTTCTGTGTTTCATGATCAATGTGAAGGTCCAAGGGATACAGTAAACCTGCACTGGTGCATCGGAATCTAATACTGGCCTCCTTGTTGCCGCTCAAACCTCAAATTCTAAGAAGATTAATTCTCCTTGTACTTAAGTCTGCATTGCCCCTTTTGTATTCAAACCTGATGCAATTTCCGCGTTTCATGGTCAATGTGTAGGTCCAAGGGATACAGTAGACCTGCACCGGTGCATCGGTATCTAATACTGGTCTCCCATTAGCTGCTCAAACCACAAACTTTGAGATGATTCACTCTTCTTGTACTTAAGTCGGCATTGTCCCTTTTGTATTCGATCCCAATGTAATTTCTGTGTTTCATGGTAAATGTGAAGGTCCAAGAGATATAGTAAACCTGCACTGGTCCATCGGAATCTAATGCTGGTCTCGCAGGAGCCGCTCAAAGCACAACCTCTTAGAAGATTCACTCTACTTGTACTTAGGTCGGCATTGTGATTCTTGTATTCAATCCCGATGGGATATCTGTCTTTGATGGTCAGTATGAAGGTCCAAGCGATACAATAAACCTGCACTGGTGCTTCGGAATTTATCACTGGTCACCCAGCAGCCGCTCGAACCCCAAATTCTTAGAAGAATCACTCTTGTTGTCTTGAAGTCGGCATTGTCCCTTGTGTATTCCATCAAAAAGCGATTCTGTGTTTCATGGTCAATGTGAAGGTCTTAGGGAAACAGTAAACCCGCACTGGTGCATCGGAACCCAATGCTGGTCTCGCTGGAGCCGCTCAAAGCACAAACTCTTAGAAGATTCACTCTTCTTGTACTTAAGTCGGTATTGTGCCTTTGTATTCAATCTCGATGCGATATGTGTCTTTCAGGGTCAATGGTAAGGTCCAAAGGATACAGTAAACATCCACTGGTGAACCGGAATTTAATACTGGTCTCCCAGGAGCCGCTCAAATCACAAACTCTTAGAAGATTCACTCTTCTTGTACTTAAGTCGGCATTGTCCTTTTTGTATTCAATCCCGATGCAATTTCTGTGTTTCATGGTCATTGTGTAGGTTCAAGGGATACAGTAAACCTGCACTGGTGCATCGGAATCTGGTACTGGTTTACCAGTAGCCGCTCAAACTACAAACTCTTGGAAGATTCCCTCTTCTTGTACTTAAGTCGGCTTTGTGCATTTTGTATTCAATCCCGATCCAATTTCTGTGTTTCATGGTCAATGTGAACGTCCAAGGGATACACTGAACCTGCACTGGTGCATCGGAATGTAATACTGGACTCCCAGGGGCCGCTCAAGTTAGAAATTCTTTGAGTATTCACTCTTGTTGTCCTGAAGTCGGCATTGTCCCTTTTGTATTCAATCCCAATGCGATTTCTGTGTTTCATGGTCAATGTGAAGGTCCAAGGGATATAGAAAACCTGCACTGGTGCATCGGAATCTAATGCTGGTCTCTCAGGAGCCGATCAAATCACAAACCTTTAGAAGATTCACTCTTCTTGTACTTAAGTCGGGATAGTCCCTTTTGTATTCAATTCGGAAGCAATGTCTTTGTTTTATCATCAATGAGTAGGTCCAAGGGATACGGTAAATTCTGCACTCGTGCATCGGAATCTAATACTTGTCTCCCAGGAGCCGCTCAAACCACAATATCTTAGAAGATTCACTCTTCTTTTACTTAAGTGTGCATTGTCCCATTTGTATTCAATCCCGATGCAAATTTTGTGTTTCATGGTAAATGTGAAGGTAAAAGATATACAGTAAACCTGAACTGGTGCATCAGAATCTATTACTGGTCTCCCAGGAGCCGCTCAAACCACAATCTCTTAGAAGATTCACTCTTCGTGTAGTTAAGTCTACATTGTCTCCTTTGCATTCAAACCCGATGCAATTTCTGTGTTTCATGGTCAATTTGAAGGTCCAAGGGATACAGTAAACCTGCACTCTTGCATCGGAATCTAAAACTGGTCTCACAGGAGCCGCTCAAACCACAAACTCTTAGAAGATTCACTCTTTTGGTACTTTCGTCGTCATTGTGCCTTTTGTATTCAATCCCGATGCGGTTTCTCCGTTTCATGATGAATGTGATGGACCAATTGATACAGTAAACCTGCACTGGTGCTTCGGTATCCAATACTGATCTCCATGGAGCCGCTCATATCGCAATTTCTTATTAGATTCACTCTTCTTGTACTTAAGTCGGCATTGTGAATTTTGAATACTATCCCATTGTGATTTCTGTGTTTCATGGTCAATGTGAAGGTCCAAGCGATACAGAAAACCAGCACTGGTGCATCGGAATCTAATACTGGCCTCCCAGTTGCCGCTCAATCCTCAAACTCTAAGAAGATTAATACTTCTTGTACTTAAGTCATCATTGTCCTTTTTGTATTCAATCCCGATGCAATTTCTGTGTTTCATGGTCAATGTGTAGGTCCAAGGGATACAGTGAACCTGCACTGGTGCGTCGGAATCTGATTCTGGTCTACCAGGAGCCGCTCAAACCACAAACTCTTAGAAGTTTCACTCTTCTCATACTTAAGTCGGCATTCTGCCTTTTGTATTTAATCCCGATCCAATTTCTGTGTTTTATGGTCAATGTAAAGGTCCAAGGGATACAGTAAACCTGAACTCGGGCACCGGAATCTAATACTGGACTCCCAGGAGCCGCTCAAACCACAAACTCTTAGAAGATTCATTCTTCTCGTACTTAAGTCGGCATTGTCCATTTTGTATTCAAACCCGATGAAATTTCTGTGTTTCATGGACAATGTGAAGGTCCAAGGGATACAGTAAACCTGCACAGGTGCATCGGAATCTTATACTGGTCTCCCAGGAGCCGCTCAAACCACAAACTCTTAGAAGATTCACTCTTCTGAAACTTAAGTCGGCATTGTCCATTTTGTATTCAGTCCCCATGCAATTTCTGTGTTTCATGGACAACGTGCAGGTCCAGGGGATACGGTAAACCTGCACTGGTGCTTCGGAATCTAATACTGGTCTCCCAGGAGCCGCTCAAACCACAAACTCTTAGAAGATTCACTCTTCTTGTACTCAAGTCGGCATTGTCAATTTTGTATTCAAACCCGATGCAATTTCTGTGTTTCATGATCAATGTGAAGGTCCAAGGGATACAGTAAATCTGCACTGGTGCATCGGAATCTGCTACTGGTCTACCAGGAGCCTCTCAAACCACAAACTCTTAGAAAATTCCCTCTTCTTGTACTTAAGTCGGCATTGTGCATTTGTATTCAATCTCGATGCGATATCTGTCTTTCAGGGTCAATGTGAAGGTCCAAAGGATACAGTAAACCTGCACTGGTGAATCGGAATCTAATACTGGTCTCCCAGGAGCCGCTCAAACCACAAACACTTAGAAGGTTCCTTCTTCTTGTACTTAAGTTGGCATAGTCCCTTTTGTATTTAATCCCGATGCAATTTCTGTGTTTCATGGTCAATGTGAAGGTCCAAGGGATACAGTAAACCAGATCTGGTGCATTGGAATTTAATACTGGTCCCCCGGGAGCCGCTCAAACCACAATCTCTTAGAAGATTCACTCCTCTTCTACTTAAGCCGGCATTGTCCCTTTTGTATTCAATCCCGATGCAAATTTTGTGTCTCGTTGTGAATGTGATGGTCCAAGGGATACAGTAAACCTGCACTGGTGCATCGGAATCTAGTACTGGTCTCCCACGAGCCGCTCAAACCACAAACTTTTAGAAGATTCACTCTTCTTACACTTATGTCGGCATTGCCCCTTTTGTATTGAAACCCGGTGCAACTTCTGTGTTTCATGGTCAATGTGATGGTCCAAGGGATACAGTATACTTGCACTGGTACATCGGAATCTAAAACTGGTCTCCCAGAAGCCGCTCAAACAACAAACTCTTAGAAGTTTCACTCTTCTTGTACTTAAGTCGTCATTTTGACTTTTGTATTCAATCCCGATGCGATTTCTCTGTTTCATGATCAATGTGAAGAACCAATTGATACAGTAAACCTCCGGTGGAGCATCGAAATCCAATACTGGTCTCCCAGGAGCCGCTCAAATGACAATTTCTTATCAGATTCACTTATCTTGTACTTAAGTCGGCATTGTGAATTTTTAATTCTATCCCATTGTGATTTCTGTGTTTCTTGGTCAATGTGATGGACCAAGGGATACAGTAAACCTGCACTGGTGCAACGGAATCTAATACTGGACTCCCAGTTGGGGCTCAAACCTCAAACTCTAAGAAGATTAATTCTTCTTGTACTTAAGTCGGCATTGTCCTTTTTGTATTCATTCCCGATGCAATTTCTGTGTTTCATGGTCATTGTGTAGGTTCAAGGGATACAGTAAACCTTCACTAGTGCATCTGAATCTGGTACTGGTCTACCAGGAGCCTCTCAGACCACAAACTCTTAGAAGATTTACTCTTCTTGTACTTAAGTCGGCATTGTGCAATTGTATTCAATCTCGATGCGATATCTGTCTTTCAGGGTCAATGTGAAGGTCCAAAGGATACAGTAAACCTGCACTCGTGAATCGGAATCTAATACTGGTTTCCCAGGAGCCGCGCAAACCGCAATCTCTTAGAAGATTCACTCTTCTTGTACTTAAGTCGGCATTGTCAATTTTGTATTCAAACCCGATGCAATTTCTGTGTTTCATGATCAATGTGAAGGTCCAAGGGATACAGTAAAACTGCACTGGTGCATCGGAATCTGCTACTGGTCTACCAGGAGCCTCTCAAACCACAAACTCTTAGAAGATTCCCTCTTCTTGTACTTAAGTCGGCATTGTGCATTTGTATTCAATCTCGATGCGATATCTGTCTTTCAGGGTCAATGTGAAGGTCCAAAGGATACAGTAAACCTGCACTGGTGAATCGGAATCTAATACTGGTCTCCCAGGAGCATCTCAAATCACAAATTCTTAGAAGATTCACTCTTCCTGTACTTAAGTCGGCATTGTCCCTTTTGAATTCGATCCCGATGCAATTTCTGTGTTTCATGGTCAATGTGAAGGTCCAAGGGATACAGTAAACCTGCTCTGGTGCATCGGAAGCTAATACTGGTCTCCCAGGAGCCGCTCAAACTACAAACCCTTAGAATATTCACTCTTCTTGTACTTAAGTCGGCATAGTCCCTTTTGTATTCAATCCCGATTCAATTTCTGTGTTTTATGGTCAATGTGAAGGTCCAAGCGATACAGTAAACCAGAACTGGTGCATGGGAATCTAATACTAGTCTCCCGGGAGCCGCTCAAACCAACATCTCTTAGAAGATTCACTCTTCTTGTATTTAAGCCGGCATTGTCCTTTTGTATTCAATCCCGATGCAAATTTCGTGTTTCATGGTGAGTGTGATGGTCCAAGGGATACAGTAAACCTGCACTGGTGCATCGGAATCTATTACTGGTCTCCCAGTAGCCGCTCAAACCACTTGTAGAAGATTCACTCTTCTTGTTCCTAAGTCGGCATTGTCCCTTTTGAACTCGTTCCCGATGCAATTTCTGTGTTTCATGGTCAATGTGAGGGTCCAAGGGATACACTAAACCTGCACTGGTGCATCGGAATCTAAAACTGGTCTCCCAGAGGCCGCTCAAACAACAAACTCTTAGAAGTTTCACTCTTTTGTACTTAAGTCGTCATTGTGCATTTTGTATTCAATCCCGATGCGACGTCTCTGTTTCATGATCAATTTGAAGGACCAATTGATACAGTAAACCTGCACTGGTGCTTCGGAATCCAATACTGATCTCCCAGGAGACGCTCATATCACAATTTCTTATTAGATTCACTCTTCTTACACTTAAGTCGGCATTATGAATTTTAAATTCTATTCCATTGTGATTTCTGCGTTTCATGGTCAATGTGAAGGTCCAAGGGATACAGAAAACCTGCACTGGTGCATCGGAACATAATACTGCCCCAACAGTTGCCGCTAAAACCTCAAAATCTAAGAAGATTAATTCTTCTTGCACTTAAGTCGGCGTTGTCATTTTTGTATTCAATCCCGATGCAATGTCTGTGTTTCATGGTCAATGAGTAGGTCCAAGGGATGCAGTGGACCTGCACTAGTGCGTCGGAACCTGACACTGGTCTACCAGGAGCCGCTCAAACCACAAACTCTTAGAAGTTTCACTCTTCTTGTACTTAGGTCGGCATTGTCCCTTTTGTATTCAATCCCGATGCAATTTCTGTGTTTTATGGTCAATCTGAAGGTCCAAGGGATACAGTAAACCTGAACTCGTGCACCGGAATCTAATACTGGTCTCCCAGGAGCCGCTCAAAAAACAACCTCTTAGAAGATTCACTCTTCTCGTACTTAAGTCGGCATTGTGCATTTTGCATTCAATCCCGATGCAATTTCTGTGTTTCATGGACAATGTGAAGGTCCAAGGGATACAGTAAACCTGCACTGGTGCATCGGAGTCTTATACTGGTCTCCCAGGAGCCGCTCAAACCACAAACAGTTAGAAGATTCACTCTTCATGTACTTTGGTCGGCATTGTCCATTTTATATTCAATCCCGATGCAATTTCTGTGTTTCATGGACAATGTGAAGGTCCAAGGGATACAGTAAACCTGCAATGGTGCATCGGAATGTAATACTAGTCTCCCAGGAGCCGCTCAAAGCACAAATTCTTTGAAGATTAACTCTTCTTGTACTTAAGTCTGCATTGTCGCTTTTGTATCCAAACCCGATGCAATTTCCGTGTCTCATGGTCAATGTGTAGGTCCAAGGGATACTGTAGACATGCACTGGTGCATCGGAATCTAATACTGGTCTCCCAGGAGCTGCTCAAACCACAAACTCTTAGATGATTCACTCTTCTTGTAATGAAGTTGGCATTGTGCCTTTTGTATCCAATACCGATGCAATTACTGTGTTTCATGGTCAATGTGAATGTCCAAGGGATGCAGTAAACCTGCACTGGTGCTTCGGAATTTATCACTGGTCTCCCAGCAGCCGCTCAAACCCCAATCTCTTAGAAGATTCACTCTTGTTGTCCTTAATTCGGCGTTGTCCCTTTTGTATTCAATCCCAATGCGATTTCTGTGTTTCATGGTCAATGTGAAGGTCCAAGGGATACAGTAAACCTGCACTGGTGCATCAGAATCTAATACTGGCCTCCTTGTTGCCGCTCAAACCTCAAATTCTAAGAAGATTAATTCTCCTTGTACTTAAGTCAGCATTGTCGCTTTTGTATTCAAACCCGATGCAATTTCCGTGTGTCATGGTCAATGTGTAGGTCCAAGGGATGCTGTAGACATGCACTGGTGCATCGGAATCTAATACTGGTCTCCCAGGAGCCGCTCAAACCATAAACTCTTAGATGATTCGCTCTTCTTGTAATGAAGTTGGCATTGTGCCTTTTGTATCCAATACCGATGCAATTACTGTGTTTCATGGTCAATGTGAATGTCCAAGGGATGCAGTAAACATGCACTGGTGCTTCGGAATTTATCACTGGTCTCCCAGCAGCCACTCAAACCCCAATCTCTAAGAAGAATCACTCTTGTTCTCTTGAAGTCGGCATTGTCCCTTGTGTATTCAATCAAAATGCGATTCTGTGTTTCATGGTCAATGTGAAGGTCTTAGGGAAACAGTAAACCCGCACTGGTGCATCGGAGTCCAATGCTGGTCTCGCTGGAGCCGCTCAAAGCACAAACTGTTAGAAGATTCACTCTTCTTGTACTTAAGTCGGCATTGTGCCTTTGTATTCAATCTCGACGCGATATGTGTCTTTCAGGGTCAATGTGAATGTCCAAAGGTTACAGTAAACATCCACTGGTGAACTGGAATTTAATACTGGTCTCCCAGGAGCCGCTCAAATCACAAACTCTTAGAATATTCACTCTTCCCGTACTTAAGTCGGCATTGTCCTTTTTGTATTCAATCCCGATGCAATTTCTGTGTTTCATGGTCATTGTGTAGGTTCAAGGGATACAGTAAACCTGCACTGGTGCATCGGAATCAGGTACTGGTCTACCAGTAGCCGCTCAAACTACGAACTCTTGGAAGATTCCCTCTTCTTGTTCTTAAGTCGGCTTTGTGCATTTTGTATTCAATCCTGATCCAATTTCTGTGTTTCATGGTCAATGTGAACGTCCAAGGGATACACTGAACCTGCACTGGTGCATCGGAATGTAATACTGGTCTCCCAGGGGCCGCTCAAGTTACAAATTCTTTGAATATTCACTCTTGTTGTCCTGAAGTCGGCATTGTCCCTTTTCTATTCAATCCCAATGCGATTTCTGTGTTTCATGGTCAATGTGAGGGTCCAAGGGATGTAGCAAACCTGCACTGGTGCATCGGAGTCTAATGCTGGTCTTCCAGGAGCCGGTCAAATCACAAACCTTTAGAAGATTCACTCTTCTTGTACTTAAGTCGGGATAGTCCCTTTTGTATTCAATTCGGAAGCAATGTCTTTGTTTTGTGGTCAATGTGAAGGTCCAAGGGATACAGTGAACCTGCACTGGTGCGTCGGAATCTGATTCTGGTCTACCAGGAGCCGCTCAAACCACAAACTCTTAGAAGTTTCACTCTTCTTATACTTAAGTAGGCATTGTGCCTTTTGTATTCAATCCCGATCCAATTTCTGTGTTTCATGGTCAATGTGAAGGTCCAAGGGATGCAGTAAACCAGCACTGGCGCATCGGAATGTAATACTGGTCTCCCACGAGCCGCTCAAACCACAATTTCTTAGGAGATTCGCTCTTGTTGTCCTGAAGTCGGCATTGCCCCTTATGTATTCAATCCCAACGCGATTTCAGTGTTTCATGGTCAACGTGAACGTCCAAGGGATATAGTAAACTTGCATTGGTCCATCGGAATCTAATGATGGTCTCGCAGGAGCCGCTCAAAGCACAAACTCTTAGAAGATTCACTCTACTTGTACTTAAGTCGGCATTGTGACTTTTGTATTCAATCCCGATGCGATATCTGTCTTTCATGGTCAATGCGAAGGTCCAAGCGATACAGTAAACCTGCACTGGTGAATCGGAATCTAATACTGGTCTCCCAGGAGCCGCTCAAATCACAAGCTCTCAGAACATTCACTCTTCTTGTACTTAAGTCGGCATTGTCCCTTTTGTACTCAATCCTGATGCAATTTCCGTGTTTCATGGTCAATGTGAAGGTCCAAGGGATACAGTAAACCAGCACTAGTGCGTCGGAATCTAATACAGGTCTCCCAGGAGCCGCTCATACCACAAACTCTTAGAAGATTCATTCTTCTCATACTTAAGTCGGCATTGTCCATTTTGTATCCAAACCCGATGCAATTTCTGTGTTTCATGATCAATGTGAAGGTCCAAGGGATACAGTAAATCTGCACTGGTGCATCGGAATCTGCTACTGGTCTACCAGGAGCCTCTCAAACCACAAACTCTTAGAAGATTCCCTCTTCTTGTACTTAAGCCGGCATTGTGCGTTTGTATTCAATCTCGATGCGATATCTGTCTTTCAGGGTCAATGTGAAGGTCCAAAGGATACAGTAAACCTGCACTGGTGAATCGAAATCTAATACTGGTCTCCCAGGAGCCGCTCAAATCGCAATCTCTTAGAAGATTCACTCTTCAAGTACTTTAGTCCGCATTGTCCCTTTTGTATTCAATCCCGATCCAATTTCTGTGTTTCATGTTCAATGTGAACGTCCAAGGGATACAGTGAACCTGCACTGGTGCATCGGAATGTAATACTGGTCTCCCAGGGGCCGATCAAGTTACAAATTCTTTGAATATTCACTCTAGTTGTCCTGAAGTCGGCATTGTCCCTTTTGTATTCAATCCCGATGCAAATTCTGTGTTTTATGGTCAATGTAAAGGTCCAAGGGATACAGTAAACCTGAACTCGTGTACCGGAATCTAATACTGGACTCCCAGGACCCGCTCAAACCACAAACTCTTAGAAGATTCATTCTTCTCGCACTTAAGTCGGCATTGTCCATTTTGTATTCAATCCCGATGAAATTTCTGTGTTTCATGGACAATGTGAAGGTCCAAGGGATACAGTAAACCCGCACAAGTGCATCGGAATCTTATACTGGTCTCCCAGGAGCCGCTCAAACCACAAACTCTTAGAAGATTCACTCTTCTTGAACTTAAGTCGGCATTGTCCATTTTGTATTCTGTCCCCATGCAATTTCTGTGTTTCACGCACAACGTGCAGGTCCAGGGGATACAGTAAACGTGCACTGGTGCTTCGGAATCTGCTACTGGTCTACCAGGAGCCTCTCAAACCACAAACTCTTAGAAGATTCCCTCTTCTTGTACTTAATTCGGCATTGTGCATTTGTATTCAATCTCGATGCGATATCTGTCTTTCTGGGTCAATGTGAAGGTCCAAAGGATACAGTAAACCTGCACTGGTGCATCGGAATGTAATGCTGGTCTCCCAGGGTTGGCTCAAATCACAAATTCTTAGAAGATTCACTCTTGTTGTCCTGAAGTCGGGATTGTCCCTTTAGTATTCAATCCCAATCCGATTTCTGTTTTTAATGGTCAATGTGAAGGTCCAAGGGATACAGTAAACCTGCATTGGTGAATCGGAATCTAATACTGGTCTCCCAGGAGCCGCTTAAATCGCTATCTCTTAGAAGATTCACTCTTCATGTACTTAAATCCGCATTGTCCCATTTGTATTCAATCCTTATTCAATTTCTGTTTTTCATGGTCAATGTGAAGGTCCATGGGATACAGTAAACCTGCACTCGTGCATCGGAATCTAATACTGGTCTCGCAGGAGCCGCTCAAACCACAAACACTTAGAAGGTTCCTTCTTCTTGTACTTAAGTTGGCATAGTCCCTTTTGTATTTAATCCCGATGGAATTTCTGTGTTTCATGGTCAATGTGAAGGTCCAAGGGATACAGTAAACCAGATCTGGTGCATTGGAATTTAATACTGGTCTCCCGGGAGCCGCTCAAACCACAATCTCTTAGAAGATTCACTCTTCTTCTACTTAAGCCGGCATTGTCCCTTTTGTATTCAATCCCGATGCAAATTTTGTGTTTCATTGTGAATGTGATGGTCCAAGGGATACAGTAAACCTGCACTGGTGCATCGGAATCTAATACTGGTCTCCCAGGAGCCGCTCAAATCACAAGCTCTCAGAACATTCACTCTTCTTGTACTTAAGTCTTCATTGTCCCTTTTGTACTCAATCCCGATGCAATTTCTGTGTTTCATGGTCAATGTGAAGGTCCAAGGGATACAGTCAACCAGCACTAGTGCGACGGAATCTAATACAAGTCTCCCAGGAGCCGCTCAAACCACAACCCCTTAGAGGATTTACTCTTCCTGTACTTAAATCAGCATACTCCGTTTGTATTCAGTCCTGATGCAATTTCTGTGTTTTATGGTCAATGTGAAGGTCCAAGGGATACAGTAAACCTGAACTTGTGAACCGGAATCTAATACTGGACTCCCAGGAGCCGCTCTAACCACAAACTCTTAGAAGATTCACTCTTCTCGTACTTAAGTCGGCATTGTCCATTTTGTATTCAATCCCGATGAAATTTCTGTGTTTCATGGACAACGTGCAGGGCCAGGGGATACAGTAAACCTGCACTGGTGCATCGGAATCTAATACTGGTCTCCCAGGAGCCGCTCAAACCACAAACTCTTAGAAGATTCACTCTTCTTGTACTTAAGTCAGCATTGTCCCTTTTGTATTCAAACCCGATGCAATTTCCGTGTTTCATGGTCAATGTGTTAGTCCAAGGGATGCAGTAGACCTGCACTGGTGCATCAGAATCTAATACTGGTCTCCCAGGAGCCGCTAAAACCACAAACTCTTAGATGATTCACTCTTCTTCTACTGAAGTTGGCATTGTGCATTTTGTATTCAATCCCGATGCATTTTCTGCGTTTCATGGTCAATGTGAAGGTCCAAGTTATACAGTAAACCTGCACTGGTGGTTCGGAGTTTATCACTGGTCTCCCAGCAGCCACTCGAACCCAAATTCTTAGAAGATTCACTCTTGTTGTCTTTAATTCGGCGTTGTCCCATTTGTATTCAATCCCTATGCGATTTCTGTGTTTCATGGTCAATGTGAATGTCCAAGGGATACAGTAACCTTGGACTGGTGAATCGGAATCTAATACTGGTCTCCCAGGAGACGCTCAAACCACAGACCCTTAGAAGATTCACTCTTCTTATGCTTAGGTCGGCATAGTAACTTTTGTATTCAATCCCGATGCAATTTCTGTGCTTCATGGTCAATGTGAAGGTCCAAGGGATACAGTAAACCTGCGCTGGTGCTTCCGAATCTAATACTGGTCCTTCACGAGCCGCTCAAACTACAAACTCTTAGAAGATTCACTCATCTTGTACATAAGTCGACACTGCCCCTTTTGTATTCAATCCCGAAGCGATTTCTGTGTTTCATGGTCAATGTGAAGGTCCAAGGGATACAGTAAACCTGCACTGGTGCATCGGAATGCAATACTGGTCACCTAGGGGCCGTTAAAACCACAAACTCTTAGAAGATTCACTTTTCTTGTACTTAAGTCGTCATTGTTCCTTTTGTATGCAATCCCGATGGAAATTTTGTTTTTCATGGTGAATGTGAAGGTCCAAGGGATACAGTAAACCTGCTCTGGTGCATCGGAATCTAGTGCTGGTCTCCCAGGAGCCGCTCAAACCACAAACTCCTAGAAGATTCACTCTTCTTGTACTTAAGTCGGCATTGTCCCTTTTGTATTCAATCCTGATGCGATATCTGTCTTTCATGGTCAATGTGAAGGTCCAAAGGATACTGTGAAACCTGCACTGGTGAATAGGAATCTAATACTGGTCCCCCAGGTGCCGCTCAAATCACAAACACTTAGAAGATTCACTCTTCTTGTACTTAAGTGTACATTGTCCCTTTTGTATTCAAACCCGATGCAATTTCTGTGTTTCATGGTCAACGTGAAGGTCCAGGGGATACAGTAAACCTGCACTGGTGTATCGGAATCCAAAACTGGTCTCCCAGATGCCGCTCAAAGCACAAACTTTTAGAAGATTCACTCTTGTTGTACTTAAGTCTTCATTGCAACTTTTGTTTTCAAACCCGATGCAATTTCCGTGTTTGATGGTCAATGTGATGGTCCAGGGGATACAGTAACCCTGCACTGGTGCATCGGAATATAATATTGGTCTCCCAGGAGCCGCTAAAATCACAAATTCTTTGAACATTCACACTTTTTGTACTTAAGTCGGCATTGTGAATTTTGAATTCTATCATATTGTGATTTCTGTGTTTCATGGTCAATGTGAGGGTCCAAGGGATGCAGCAAACATGCACTGGTGCATCGGAATGTAATACTGGTCTCCCAGTACCCACTCAAACCACAAGCACTTAGAAGATTCACTCTTCTTGTACTTAAGTCGGCATTCTCCATTTTGTATTCAATCCCATTGCAATTTCTGTGTTTCATCGTCAATGTGAACGTCCAAGGGATACAGTAAACCAGCACTGGTGCATCGGAATGTAATACTGGTCTCTCAGGAGCCGCTCAAACCACAAATTCTTAGAAGATTCACTCTTGTTGTCCTGAAGTCGGGATTGTCCCTTTTGTATTCAATCCCAATGCGATTTCTGTGTTTCGTGGTCAATGTGAAGGTCCAAGGGATACAGTAAACCTGCACTGGTGCATCGGAATCTAAAACTGGTCTCCCAGGAGCCGCTCAAACCACAAACTCTTAGAAGTTTCACTCTTTTGGTACTTTAGTCGTCATTGTGCCTTTTGTATTCAATCGCGATGCGGTTTCTCCTTTTCATGATCAATTTGATGGACCAATTGATACAGTAAACCTGCACTGGTGCTTCGCAATCCAATACTGATCTCCTAGGAGCCGCTCATATCGCAATTTCTTATTAGATTCACTCTTCTTGTACTTAAGTCGGCATTGTGAATTTTGAATTCTATCCCATTGTGATTTCTGTGTTTCATGGTCAATGTGAAGGTCCAAGCGATACAGAAAACCAACATTGGTGCATCGGAGTCAAATACTGGCCTCCCAGTTGCCGCTCAAACCTCAAACTCTAAGAAGATTAATACTTCTTGTACTTAAGTCGGCATTGTCCTTTTTGTATTCAATCCCGATGCAATTTCTGTGTTTCATGGTCAATGTGTAGGTCCAAGGGATACAGTGAACCTGCACTGGTGCGTCGGAATCTGATTCTGGTCTACCAGGAGCCGCTCAAACCACAAACTTTTAGAAGTTTCACTCATCTTATACTTAAGTCGGCATTGTGCCTTTTGTATTCAATCACGATCCAATTTCCGTGTTTCATGGTCAATGTGAAGGTCCAAGGGATGCAGTAAACCAGCACTGGCTCATCGGAATGTAATACTGGTCTCCCAGGAGCCGCTCAAACCACAATTTCTTAGAAGATTCGCTCTTGTTGTCCTGAAGTCGGCATTGCCCCTTATGTATTCAATCCCAACGCGATTTCAGTGTTTCATGGTCAACGTGAACGTCCAAGGGATATAGTAAACTTGCATTGGTCCATCGGAATCTAATGATGGTCTCGCAGGAGCCGCTCAAAGCACAAACTCTTAGAAGATTCACTCTACTTGTACTTAAGTCGGCATTGTGACTTTTGTATTCAATCCCGATGCGATATCTGTCTTTCATGGTCAATGTGAAGGTCCAAGCGATACAGTAAACCTGCACTGGTGAATCGGAATCTAATACTGGTCTCCCAGGAGCCGCTCAAATCACAAGCTCTCAGAACATTCACTCTTCTTGTACTTAAGTCTTCATTGTCCCTTTTGTACTCAATCCCGATGCAATTTCTGTGTTTCATGGTCAATGTGAAGGTCCAAGGGATACAGTCAACCAGCACTAGTGCGACGGAATCTAATACAGGTCTCCCAGGAGCCGCTCAAACCACAACCCCTTAGAGGATTTACTCTTCCTGTACTTAAGTCAGCATACTCCGTTTGTATTCAGTCCCGATGCAATTTCTGTGTTTTATGGTCAATGTGAAGGTCCAAGGGATACAGTAAACCTGAACTTGTGCACCGGAATCTAATACTGGACTCCCAGGAGCCGCTCTAACCACAAACTCTTAGAAGATTCACTCTTCTCGTACTTAAGTCGGCATTGTCCATTTTGTATTCAATCCCGATGAAATTTCTGTGTTTCATGGACAATGTGAAGGTCCTAGGGATACAGTAAACCTGCACTGGTGCATCGGAATCTTATACTAGTCTCCCAGGAGCCGCTCAAACCAGAAACTGTTGGAAGATTCACTCTTCTTGTACTTAAGTCGGCATTGTTCATTTTGTATTCAGTCCCCATGCAATTTCTGTGTTTCATGGACAACGTGCAGGGCCAGGAGATACAGTAAACCTGCACTGGTGCATCGGAATCTAATACTGGTCTCCCAGGAGCCGCTCAAACCACAAACTCTTAGAAGATTCACTCTTCTTGTACTTAAGTCAGCATTGTACCTTTTGTATTCAAACCCGATGCAATTTCCGTGTTTCATGGTCAATGTGTTAGTCCAAGGGATGCAGTAGACCTGCACTGGTGCATCAGAATCTAATACTGGTCTCCCAGGAGACGCTAAAACCACAAACTCTTAGATGATTCACTCTTCTTCTACTGAAGTTGGCATTGTGCATTTTGTATTCAATCCCGATGCATTTTCTGCGTTTCATGGTCAATGTGAAGGTCCAAGTTATACAGTAAACCTGCACTGGTGGTTCGGAGTTTATCACTGGTCTCCCAGCAGCCATTCGAACCCAAATTCTTAGAAGATTCACTCTTGTTGTCTTTAATTCGGCGTTGTCCCATTTGTATTCAATCCCTATGCGATTTCTGTGTTTCATGGTCAATGTGAATGTCCAAGGGATACAGTAACCTTGGACTGGTGAAACGGAATCTAATACTGGTCTCCCAGGAGCCGCTCAAACCACAGACCCTTAGAAGATTCACTCTTCTTATGCTTAGGTCGGCATAGTAACTTTTGTATTCAATCCCGATGCAATTTCTGTGCTTCATGGTCAATGTGAAGGTCCAAGGGATACAGTAAACCTGCGCTGGTGCTTCCGAATCTAATACTGGTCCTTCACGAGCCGCTCAAACTACAAACTCTTAGAAGATTCACTCATCTTGTACTTAAGTCGACACTGCCCCTTTTGTATTCAATCCCGAAGCGATTTCTGTGTTTCGTGGTCAGTGTGAAGGTCCAAGGGATACAGTAAACCTGCTCTGGTGCATCGGAATCTAGTGCTGGTCTCCCAGGAGCCGCTCAAACCACAAACTCCTAGAAGATTCACTCTTCTTGTACTTAAGTCGGCATTGTCCCTTTTGTATTCAATCCAGATGCGATATCTGTCTTTCATGGTCAATGTGAAGGTCCAAAGGATACTGTGAAACCTGCACTGGTGAATAGGAATCTAATACTGGTCCCCCAGGAGCCGCAAAATCACAAATACTTAGAAGATTCACTCTTCTTGTACTTAAGTCTACATTGTCCCTTTTGTATTCAAACCCGATTAAATTTCTGTGTTTCATGGTCAACGTGAAGGTCCAGGGGATACAGTAAACCTGCACTGGTGTATCGGAATCCAAAACTGGTCTCCCAGATGCCGCTCAAAGCACAAACTTTTAGAAGATTCACTCTTGTTGTACTTAAGTCGTCATTGCAACTTTTGTTTTCAAACCCGATGCAATTTCTGTGTTTCATGGTCAATGTGATGGTCCAGGGGATACAGTAACCCTGCACTGGTGCATCGGAATATAATATTGGTCTCCCAGGAGCCCCTAAAATCACAAATTCTTTGAACATTCAGACTTTTTGTACTTAAGTCGGCATTGTGAATTTTGAATTCTATCCCATTGTGATTTCTGTGTTTCATGGTCAATGTGAGGGTCCAAGGGATACAGTAAACATGCACTGGTGCATCGGATTGTAATACTGGTCTCCCAGTAGCCACTCAAACCACAAGCACTTAGAAGATTCACTCTTCTTGTACTTAAGTCGGCATTCTCCATTTTGTATTCAATCCCATTGCAATTTCTGTGTTTCATCGTCAATGTGAACGTCCAAGGGATACAGTAAACCAGCACTGGTGCATCGGAATGTAATACTGGTCTCTCAGGAGCTGCTCAAACCACAAATTCTTAGAAGATTCACTCTTGTTGTCCTGAAGTCGGCATTGTCCCTGTTGTATTCAATCCCAATGCGATTTCTGTGTTTCATGGTCAATGTGAAGGTCCAAGGGATACAGTAAACCTGCACTGGTCCATAAGAATCTAATGCTGGTCACGCAGGAGCCGCTCAAAACACAAACTCTTAGAAGATTCACTCTACTTGTACTTAAGTCGGCATTTTGACTTTTCTATTCAATCCCGATGCGATATCTGTCTTTCATGCTCAATGTGAAGATCCAAGCGATACAGTAAATCTGCACATGGTGAATCGGAATCAAATACTGGTCTCCCAGGAGCCGCTCAAAGCACAACCTCTTAGAAGATTCACTCTACTTGTACTTAAGTCGGCATTGTGACTTTTGTATTCAATCCCGATGCGATGTCTGTCTTTCATGGTCAATGTGAAGATCCAAGCGATACAGTAAACCAGCACTGGTGCATCGGAATCGAATACTGGTCTCTCAGGAGCCGCTCAAACCACAAATTCTTAGAAGATTCACTCTTGTTATCCTGAAGTCGGCATTGTCCCTTTTGTATGCAAACCCCATGCTATTTCTGTGATTTATGGTCAATGTGTAGGTCTAAGGGCTTCAGTAAACCTGCACAAGTCCATCGGAATCTAATACTGGTGTCCCAGGATTCGATCAATCCACAATCTCTAGGAAGATTCACTCTTCTTGTCCTTAAGTCGGCATTGTCCCCATTGTATTCAATCCCGATGTGATTTCGGTGTTTCATGGTCAATGTGGAGGTCCAAGGGATACAGTAAACCTGCACTGGTGCATCGGAATCTAATACTGGTGTCCCAGGAGCAGCTCAAACTACAAACTTTTAGAAGATTCACTCGTCTTGTACTTAAGTCGGCATTGTCCCCATTGTATTCAAACCCGATGCGATTTATGTGTTTCATGGTGAATGTGACGGTCCAAGGGATACAGTAAACCTGCACTGGTGCATCGAAATCTAATACTGGTGTACCAGGACCCGCCCAAAGCACAAGCTCTTAGGAGATTCGCACTTCTTGTACTTAAGTCGACATTCTCTATTTTGTATTCAATCCCGCTACAAATTCTGTGTTTCATGGTCAATGTGAAGGTCCAAGGGATACAGTAAACTTACACTGGTACATCGCAATCTAATTCTGATCTCCCAGGACCCGCCCAAAGCACAAAATCTGGGAGATTAACTCTTCTTGTACTTAAGTCGGCATTGTCCATTTTGTATTCAATCCCGATGCAATTTCTGTGTTTCATGGTCAATGTGAAGGTCCAAGGGATACAGTAAACCTACACTGGTGCATCGGAATCTAATACTGGCCTCCCAGTTGCCGCTCGAACCTCATAATCTAAGGAGATTAATTCTTCTTGTACTTAAGGTGGCATTGTCCATTTTGTATTCAATCCCGATGCAATTTCTGTGTTTCATGGTCAATGAGAAGGTCAAAGGGAAACAACAATCCTGCACTGGTGCATCGGAATCTAAAACTGGTCTCCCAGGAGCCGCTCAATCTACAAACTCTTGAAGTTTCACGCTTCTTGTACTTAAGTTGGCATTGTGTCTTTTGTATTCAATCCCGATCCAATTTCTGTGTTTCATGGTCAATGAGAAGGTCCAAGGGATACAGTATACCTGCACTGGTCCATCAGATTCTAATGCTGGTCACGCAGGAGCCGCTCAAAGCACATACTCTTAGAAGATTCACTCTACTTGTACTTAAGTCGGCATTGTGACTTTTGCATTCTATCCCGATGCGATATCTGTGTTTCATGGTCAATCTGAAGGTCCAAGGAATACAGTATACCTGCGCTGGTGCATCGGAATCTAATACTGGCCTCCCAGGAGCCATTCAAACCACAAGCACTTAGAAGTATCACTCTTCTTGTACTTAAGTCGGCATTCTCCATTTTGTATGCAATCCCAATGCAAATTCTGTGTTTCATGGTCAATGTGAAGGTCCAAGGGATACAGTAAACCTACACTGGTGCATCGGAATCTAATACTGGTGTACCAGGACCCGCCCAAAGCACAAGCTCTTAGGAGATTCGCACTTCTTGTACTTAAGTCGACATTCTCTATTTTGTATTCAATCCCGATGCAAATTCTGTCTTTCATGTACAATGTCAAGGTCCAAGCGATACAGTAAATCTGCACTGGTGCATCGGAATGTAATTCTGGTCTCCCACGAGCCGCTCAAATCAAAAGCACTTAGAAGAGTCACTTTTCTTGTACTTAAGTAGGCATTCTCCATTTTGTATTCAATCCCGATGCAATTTCTGTGTTTCATGGTCCATGTGAAGGTGTAAGGGATAATGTAAACCTGCACTGGTGCATCGGAATTTAAACTATCCTCCCAGTAGCCGCTCCAAACTCAAACTCTTAGAAGATTCGCTCATCTTGTTCATAAGTTGGCATTGTGCCTTTTGTATTCAACCCCAATGCGATTTCTGTGTTTCATGGTCAATGTGAAGGTCCAAGGGATACAGTAAAGCAGCACTGGTGCATCGCAATTTAATACTGGTCTCCCAGGAGCTGTCGAAGCACGAACTCTTAGAAGATTCACCCTTCTTGTACTTAATTCGGCATTGTGCCTTTTGTATTCAATTCTGATGTGATTTCTGTGATTGGGTGTAAATGAGAAGGTCCAGGGGATACAGTAAATTCTGCACTGGTACATTGGAATCTTATACTGGTCTCCCAGGAGCCACTCAAAGCACAAACTCTTAGAACATTCACTCTCCATGTACTTAAGCCTGCATTGTGACTTTTATATTCAATCCCGATGCGATTTCTGTGTTTCATGGTCAATGTGAAGGTCGAAGGGATACAGTAAACCTGCACTGGTGTATTGGAATCTAATGCTGGTCTCCCAGGAGTCGCTCAAACCGCAAATTATTAGGAGATTCTCTCGTCTTGTTCTTAAGTCGTCATTGTCCCTTTTGTATTCAATCCCGATGTAATTTCGGTGTTTCATGGTCAATGTGAAGGTCCAAGGGATACAGTAAACCTGCTCTGGTTCATCGGAATGTAATACTGGTCTCCCAGGACCCGCTCAAAACACAAACTCTTAGAAGATTAACTCTTCTTGTACTTAAGTCGGCATTAACCATTTCTAATCAATCCCAATGCAATTTCTGTATTTCATGGTCAATGTTAAGGGCCAAGAGATACAGTAAACCTGCACTGGTGCATCAGAATCTAATACTGCCCTCCCAGGAGCCACTCACAGCACAAACTCTTAGACGATTCACTCTTCTCGTACTTAAGGGGGCATTGTCCCCTTTGCATTCAATCCCCATGCAATTTCCGTAAATCATGTTCAATGTGAACGTCCAAGGGATACACTAAACCTGCACTGGCGCATCTGAATGTAATACTGGTCTCCCAGGAGCTGCTCAAACCACGAACTGTTAGATGATTCACTCTCCTTGTACTTAAGTCGGCATTGTCACATTTGTATTCAATCCCAATGCGATTTCTATGTTTCATGGTCAATGTGAATGTCCTACTGATACAGCAAAAATGCACTGGTGCATCGGAATCTAATACTGGTCACCCAGGAGCCGCTCAAAGCACAACCTCTTAGAAGAACCCGTCTTCTTGTTCTTAAGTCGCCATTGTCCCTTTTTCCATTCAATCCCGATGCAATTTCTGTATTTTATGGTCAATGGTAAGGGCCAAGAGATACAGTAAACCTGCACTGGTACATCGGAAGCTAATACTGGTCACCGAGGAGCCGCTCGATCCAAAAACTCTTAGAAGATAAATTCTTCTTGTACTTAAGTCGGCATTGTCCCTTTTGTATCCAATGCCGATGCAATTTCTGTGTTTCATGGTCAATGTGATGGTCCAAGGGTACAGTAAACCTGCACTGGTGCATCGGAATCTAATACTGGTCTCCCAGGCACCGCTCAAACCACAAACTCTTAGAAGTTTCACTCTTCTTGTACTTAAGTCAGCATTGTGCCTTTTGCATTCAATGCCGACTCAATTTCTGTGTTTCATTGTCAATGTGAGGGTGCAAGGGATACAGTAAACCTGCACTGGTGTATCGGAATCTAAAACTTGTCTCCCAGGAGCCGCACAAACACGAACTCTTAGAAGATTCACTCTTCTTGTATTTAAGTCAGCAATGTGATTTTTGTATTCTATCCCGTTGCTATTTCTGTGTTTCATGGTCAATGTGAAGGTCCAAGGGATACAGTAAACCTGCACTGGT
This sequence comes from Schistocerca piceifrons, assembly GCF_021461385.2. Classification (NCBI taxonomy): domain Eukaryota; kingdom Metazoa; phylum Arthropoda; class Insecta; order Orthoptera; family Acrididae; genus Schistocerca; species Schistocerca piceifrons. The sequence continues at coordinate 953,179,077 of NC_060149.1, read as the reverse complement.
GCATCGGAATCTAATACTGGTCTCCCAGGAGCCGCCCATGCCACAAATTCTTAGAAGATTCACTCTTCTCGTACTTAAGTTGGCATTGTCCCTTTTGTATTCAATCCCGATGAAATTTCTTTGTTTCATGGTCAATGTGAAGGTCCAAAAGATACAGTAAACCTGGACCAGTCCATCGGAATCTAATACTGGTTTTCCAGGAGCCGCCCAAAGCACAAGCTCTTAGAAGATTAATTCTTCTTGTACTTAAGTCAGCATTAAACATTTGTATTCAATCCCGATGCAATTTCTGTGTTTCATGGTCAATGTTAAGGGCCAAGAGATACAGTAAACCTGCACTGGTGAATCGTTATCTAATACTGCCCTCCCAGGAGCCACCCAAAGCACAAACTCTTAGAAGATTCACTCTTCTCGTACTTAGGTCGGCATTGTCAAGTTTCTATTTAATCCCAATGCGATTTCTATGCTTCATGGTCAATGGGAAGGTCCAAGGGATATAGTAAAGCTGCACTGGTGCATCGGAATCTAACACTGGCCTCCCAGGTGCCGCTCTAACCTCAAATTCTTAAAAGATTCACTCTTCCTGTATTTAAGTCGGCATTGCCCCCTTTTTATTCAATCCCGATGCAATTTCTGTGTTTCATGGTCAATGTGAAGTTCCTGCTGATACAGCATACCTGCACTGGTGCATCCGAATCTAATACTGGTCACCCAGGAGCCGCTCAAAGCACAACCTCTTAGAAGATTCAGTCTTCTTGTACTTAAGAAGCCATTGTCCCTTTTTCCAATCAATGCCGATGCAATTTCTATGTGTAATGGTTAATGTGAAGGTCCAAGGGATACAGTGAACCGGTACTGGTATATCGGTATCTAATACTTGTCTCCCAGGGGCCACTCAAAACACGAAGTCTTAGAAGAATAACACTTCTTGTACTAAAATCGGCATTGTGCCTTATGTTTTCTATCCCGATGCGATATCTGTGTTTCACGGTCAATGTGAAGTCCAAGGGATACAGTAAACCTGCACTGGTGCATCGGGATCTAATACTGGTCTCCCAGGAGCCGCTGAAATCACAAACTCTTAGAAGATTCACTCCTCTTGTACTTAAGTCGGCACTGTCCCTTATGTATTAAATGCCGAAGCAATTTCTGTGTTTCATGATCAATGTGAAGATACTAGGGATACATTACACCTGCACTGGTCCATCGGAATCTAATACTGGTCGTCTCCCAGGAGCCGCTCAGACCACAAGCTCTTAGAAGTTTTACTTTTTTGTACTTAAGTCGGCATTGTCCCTTTTGCATTCAATGCCGATGCAATTTCTGTGTTTCATGGTCAATGTGAAGGTCCAAGGGATACAGTAAACCTGCACTGGTGCATCGGAATCTAATACTGGTCCCCCGGGAGCCGCTCAATTCACAAACTCTTAGAAGATTCACTCTTCTAGTACTTATGTTGGCATTGTCCCTATTGTATTCAATCCCGATGCAATTTCTGTGTTTCAAGGTCAATGTCAAGGTCCAAGGGATACAATAAACCTGCACTGGTGCATCGGAATCTAATACTGGTCTCCCGGGATCCGATCAAACCACAAACACTTAGATGATTCACTTAAGTCGGCATTGTCCGTTTTGTATTCAGTCCCGATGCAATTTCTGTGTTTCATGGTCAATGTGAAGGTCCAAGGGATACAGTAAACCTGCACTGGCGCATCGGAATCTAATACTGGTCTCCCAGTAGCTGTTCGAAGCACGAACTCTTAGAAGATTCACCCTTCTTGTACTTAATTCGGCACTGTGCCTCTTGTATTCAATCCCGATGCGATTTCTGTGTTTCGTGGTCATTGTGAAGGTCCGTGGGATACAGAAAACCTGCACTGGTGCATCCAAATCTAATACTGGTCTTCCAGTAGTCGCTCAAAGCACGAACTCTTAGAAGATTCATTTCTCTTGTACGTAGGTCGGCATTGTCAATTTTGCATTCAATGCCGATGCAATTTCTGTGTTTCATGGTGAATGTGAAGGTCCGAGGGATACAGTAATCCTGCACTGGTGCATCGGAATCTAATACTGGTCTCCCAGGAGCCGCTCAAACCACAAATTCTTAGAAGTTTCACTCTTCTTGTACTTAAGTCGGCATTGTCCCTTTTCATTCATTGCCGATGCAATTTCTGTGTTTCATGGTCAATATGAAGGTCCAAGGGATACAGTAAACCTGCACTGGTGTATCGGAATCTAATACTGGTCTCCCAGGAGCCGCTCAATTCACAAACTCTTAAAAGATTCACTTTTCTATTACTTATGTTGGCATTGTCCCTATTGTATTCAATCCCGATGCAATTTCTGTGTTTCATGGTCAATGTGAAGGTCCAAGGGATACAGTAAACCAGCACTGGTGCATCGGATCTAATACTGGTCTCCCAGGAGCCGCTCAAACCATTATTCTTAGAAGATTTCCTCTTCTTGTATTTAAGTCGGCTTTGTCCCTTTTTCCATTCAATGCCGATTCAATTTCTATGTTCAATTGTGAATGTGAAGGTCCAAGGGATACAGTGAACCGGCACTGGTATATCAGTATCTAATACTTGTCTCCCAGGAGCCACTCAAAGCACGAACTCTTAGAAGATTAACACTTCTAGTACTTAAATCGGTATTGTGCCTTTTATTTTCTATCCCTTTGCGATTTCTGTGTTCCATGGTCAATGTGAAGGTCTAAGGCATACAGTAAACCTGCACTGGTGCATCGGAAGCTAATACTGGTTTCCGAGGAGCCGCTCAATCTACAAAATCTTAGAAGATACACTCTTCTTGAACTTAATTCGACATTGTCCTTTTGTTTTCAATGCCGACGCAATTTCTGTGTTTCACCGTCAATGTGACGATCCAAGGGATACAGTAAACCTGCACTGCCGCATCGGAATCTAATACTGGTCTGCCAGGAACCGCTCAAACCACAGACTCTTAGAAAATTCACTCTTCTTGTACTGAAGTCGCCATTGTCCCTTTTGCATTCAATCTCGATGCAATATCTGTGTTTAATGGTCAATGGGAAAGTCGAAGGCATACAGTAAATCTTCACTGGTGCATCGGAATCTAATACTGGTCTCCCAGGAGCCGCTCAAACCACTATTCTTAGAAGATTCCCTCTTCTTGTACTTAAGTCGGCATTGTCCCTTTTGCATTCAATGCCGATGTAATTTCTGTGTTTCATGGTAAATGTGAAGGTCCAAGGGATACAATAATCCTGCACTGGCGAATCGGAAACTAATACTGGTTTCCCAGGAGCTGTTCAAAGCACGAACTCTTAGAAGGTTCATTTCTCTTGTACTTAAGTCGGCATTGTGCCTTTTGTATTCTATCCCGTTGCGATATCTGTGTTTCATGGTCAATGTGAAGGTCCAAGGCATACGGTAAACCTGCACTAGTGCATCGGAAGTTAATACTGGTCTCCGAGGACCCGCTCAATCCACAAACTCTTAGAAGATACACTCTTTTTGTTCTTAAGTCGGCATTGTCCCTTTTGTATTCAATGCCGATGCAATTTCTATGTTAAATGGTGAATGTGAAGGTCCAAGGGATACAATGAACCGGCACTGGTATATCGGTATTTAATACTTGTCTCCCAGGAGCCACTCAAAGCACGACCTCTTAGAAGATTCACTCTTCTCGTACTTCAGTTGGCATTGTCCGTTTTGTACTCAATCCCGATGCAATTTTTGTCTTTCATGGGCAATGTGAAGTTCCAAGGGATACAGTAAAGCAGCACTGGTGCATCGGAACCTAATACTGGTCCCCCAGGAGCCGCTCAAACCACAAACTCTTGGAAGAATCACTCTTCTTGTACTTAAGTAAGCATTGTCTTTTTTATTCAATCCCGATGCAATTTCTGTGTTTCATGGTCAATGTGAAGGTCCAAGGGATACAGTAAACCTGCACTGATATATCGGAATGTAGTACTGTTCTCCCAGGAGCCGCTCAAAGCACAAACTCTTAGAAGATTCCCTCTTCTTGTCCTTAAGTTGGCATTGTGCCTTTTGTATTCAATCCCGATGCGATTTATGTCCTTCATGATCAATGTGAAGGACCAATTGATACAGTAAACTTGCACTGGTGCATCGGAATGTAATACTGGTCTCCCAGGAGCCGCTCAAACCACAAGCTCTTAGCAGATTCACACTTCTTGTACTTAAGTCGGCATTCTCTCTTTTGTATTCAATCCCGCTACAAATTCTGTGTTTCATGGTCAATGTGAAGGTCCAAGGGATACAGTAAACTTACACTGGTACATCGGAATCTAATTCTGATCTCCCAGGACCCGCCCAAAGCACAAAATCTGGGAGATTAACTCTTCTTGTACTTAAGTCGGCATTGTCCATTTTGTATTCAATCCCGATGCAATTTCTGTGTTTCATGGTCAATGTGAAGGTCCAAGGGATACAGTAAACCTACACTGGTGCATCGGAATCTAATACTGGCCTCCCAGTTGCCGCTCGAACCTCATACTCTAAGAAGATTAATTCTTCTTGTACTTAAGTCGGCATTGTCCATTTTGTATTCAATCCCGATGCAATTTCTGTGTTTCATGGTCAATGAGAAGGTCCAAGGGAAACAACAATCCTGCACTGGTGCATCGGAATCTAAAACTGGTCTCCCAGGAGCCGCTCAATCTACAAACTCTTGAAGTTTCACGCTTCTTGTACTTAAGTTGGCATTGTGTCTTTTGTATTCAATCCCGATCCAATTTCTGTGTTTCATGGTCAATGAGAAGGTCCAAGGGATACAGTATACCTGCACTGGTCTATCAGATTCTAATGCTGCTCACGCAGGAGCCGCTCAAAGCACATACTCTTAGAAGATTTACTCTACTTGTACTTAAGTCGGCATTGTGACTTTTGCATTCTATCCCGATGCGATATCTGTGTTTCATGGTCAATGTGAAGGTCTAAGGAATACAGTATACCTGCTCTGGTGCATCGGAATCTAATACTGGCCTCCCAGGAGCCTCTCAAACCACAAGCACTTAGAAGATTCACTCTGCTTGTACTTAAGTCGGCATTCTCCATTTTTTATGCAATCCCAATGCAAATTCTGTGTTTCATGGTCAATGTGAAGGTCCAAGGGATACAGTAAACCTACACTGGTGCATCGGAATCTAATACTGGTCTCCCAGGACCCGCCCAAAGCACAAGCTCTTAGGAGATTCACACTTCTTGTACTTAAGTCGGCATTCTCCATTTTGTATTCAATCCCGATGCAATTACTGTGTTTCATGGTCCATGTGAAGGTGTAAGGGATAATGTAAACCTTCACTGGTGCATCGGAATTTAAACTGTCCTCCCAGTAGCCGCTCCAAACTCAAACTCTTAGAAGATTCGCTCATCCTGTTCATAAGTTGGCATTGTGCCTTTTGTATTCAACCCCAATGCGATTTCTGTGTTTCATGGTCAATGTGAAGGTCCAAGGGATACAGTAAAGCCGCACTGGTGCATCGCAATTTAATACTGGTCTCCCAGGAGCTGTCGAAGCACGAACTCTTAGAAGATTCACCCTTCTTGTACTTAATTCGGCATTGTGCCTTTTGTATTCAATTCCGATGCGATTTCTGTGATTGGGTGTAAATGAGAAGGTCCAGGGGATACAGTAAATTCTGCACTGGTACATCGGAATCTTATACTGGTCTTCCAGGAGCCACTCAAGCACAAACTCTTAGAACATTCACTCTCCATGTACTTAAGCCGGCATTGTGACTTTTATATTCAATCCCGATGCGATTTCTGTGTTTGATGGTCAATGTGAAGGTCGAAGGGATACAGTAAACCTGCACTGGTGTATTGGAATCTAATGCTGGTCTCCCTGGAGTCGCTCAAACCGCAAATTATTAGGAGATTCTCTCGTCTTGTTCTTAAGTCGTCATTGTCCCTTTTGTATTCAATCCCGATGTAATTTCGGTGTTTCATGGTCAATGTGAAGGTCCAAGGGATACAGTAAACCTGCTCTGGTTCATCGGAATGTAATACTGGTCTCCCAGGACCCGCTTAAAACACAAACTCTCGGGAGATTAACTCTTCTTGTACTTAAGTCGGCATTGTCCCTTTTCTATCCAATCCCGAAGCAAAATCCGTGTTTCATGTTCAATGTGAAGGTCCAAGGGATACAGTAAACCTGCACTGGTGCATCGGAATCTAATACTGGTCTCCCAGGAGCTGCCCAAAGCACATACTCTTAGAAGATTCACTCTTCTTGTACTTAAGTCGGCATTGTCCCTTATGAATTCAATCCCGATGCTATTTCTGTGTTTCATGGTCAATGTGAAGGTCCAAGGGATACAGTAAACCTGCACTGGTGCATCGGAATCTAATACTGGTCTCCCAGGAGCCGCCCATGCCACAAACTCTTAGAAGATTCACTCTTCTCGTACTTAAGTCGGCACTGTCCATTTTTGTATTCAATCCCGTTGAAATTTCTGTCTTTCATGGTCAATGTGAAGGTCCAAGGGATACAGTAAACCTGGACCGGTCCATCGGAATCTAATACTGGTCTCCCATTAGCCGCCCAAAGCACAAACTCTTAGAAGATACATTCTTCTTGTACTGAAGTCGGCATTAACCATTTCTAATCAATCCCAATGCAATTTCTGTATTTCATGGTCAATGTTAAGGGCCAAGAGATACAGTAAACCTGCACTGGTGCATCAGAATCTAATACTGCCCTCCCAGGAGCCACTCACAGCACAAACTCTTAGACGATTCACTCTTCTCGTACTTAGGGGGGCATTGTCTTCTTTGCATTCAATCCCCATGCAATTTCCGTGTATCATGGTCAATGTGAACGTCCAAGGGATACAGTAAACCTGCACTGGCGCATCTGAATGTAATACTGGTCTCCCAGGAGCTGCTCAAACCACGAACTGCTGGATGATTCACTCTCCTTGTACTTAAGTCGGCATTGTCACATTTGTATTCAATCCCAATGCGATTTCTATGTTTCATGGTCAATGTGAAGGTCCTACTGATACAGCAAACCTGCACTGGTGCATCGGAATCTAATACTGGTCACCCAGGAGCCGCTCAAAACACAACCTCTTAGAAGAACCCGTCTTCTTGTTCTTAAGTCGCCATTGTCCCTTTTTCCATTCAATCCCGATGCAATTTCTGTATTTTATGGTCAATGGTAAGGGCCAAGAGATACAGTAAACCTGCGCAGGTACATCGGAAGCTAATACTGGTCACCGAGGAGCCGGTCAATCCAAAAACTCTTAGAAGATACATTCTTCTTGTACTTAAGTCGGCATTGTCCCTTTTGTATCCAATGCCGATGCAATTTCTGTGTTTCATGGTCAATGTGATGGTCCAAGGGATACAGTAAACCTGCACTGGTGCATCGGAATCTAATACTGGTCTCCCAGGCGCCGCTCAAACCACTAACTCTTAGAAGTTTCACTCTTCTTGTACTTAAGTCCCCATTGTGCCTCTTGCATTCAATGCCGATTCAATTTCTGTGTTTCATTGTCAATGTGAGGGTGCAAGGGATACAGTAAACCTGCACTGGTGTATCGGAATCTAAAACGTGTCTCCCAGGAGCCGCACAAACACGAACTCTTAGAAGATTCACTCTTCTTGTATTTAAGTCAGCAATGTGATTTTTGTATTCTATCCCGTTGCTATTTCTGTGTTTCATGGTCAATGTGAAGGTCCAAGGGATACAGTAAACCTGCACTGGTGCATCGGAATCTAATACTGGTCTCCCAGGAGCCGCCCATGCCATAAATTCTTAGAAGATTCACTCTTCTCGTACTTAAGTTGGCATTGTCCCTTTTGTATTCAATCCCGATGAAATTTCTTTGTTTCATGGTCAATGTGAAGGTCCAAGGGATACAGTAAACCTGGACCAGTCCATCGGAATCTAATACTGGTCTTCCAGGAGCCGCCCAAAGCACAAGCTCTTAGAAGATTAACTCTTCTTGTACTTAAGTCAGCATTAAACATTTGTATTCAATCCCGATGCAATTTCTATGTTTCATGGTCAATGTTAAGCGCCAAGAGATACAGTAAACCTGCACTGGTGAATCGTTATCTAATACTGCCCTCCCAGGAGCCACCCAAAGCACAAACTCTTAGAAGATTCACTCTTCTCGTACTTAAGTCGGCATTGTCAAGTTTCTATTCAATCCAATTGCGATTTCTATGTTTCATGGTCAATGGGAAGGTCCAAGGGATATAGTAAAGCTGCACTGGTGCATCGGAATCTAACACTGGCCTCCCAGGAGCCGCTCTAACCTCAAATTCTTAAAAGATTCACTCTTCCTGTATTTAAGTCGGCATTGCCCCCTTTTTATTCAATCCCGATGCAATTTCTGTGTTTCATGGTCAATGTGAAGGTCCTGCTGATACAGCATACCTGCACTGGTGCATCCGAATCTAATACTGGTCACCCAGGAGCCGCTCAAAGCACAACCTCTTAGAAGATTCAGTCTTCTTGTACTTAAGTCGCCATTGTCCCTTTTTCCAATCAATGCCGATGCAATTTCTATATGTAATGGTGAATGTGAAGGTCCAAGGGATACAGTGAACCAGCACTGGTATATCGGTATCTAATACTTGTCTCCCAGGGGCCACTCAAAACACGAAGTCTTAGAAGAATAACACTTCTTGTACTAAAATCGGTATTGTGCCTTATGTTTTCTATCCCGATGCGATATCTGTGTTTCACGGTCAATGTGAAGTCCAAGGGATACAGTAAACCTGCACTGGTGCATCGGAATCTAATACTGGTCTCCCAGGAGCCGCTGAAATCACAAACTCTTAGAAGATTCACTCCTCTTGTACTTAAGTCGGCACTGTCCATTTTGTATTAAATGCCGAAGCAATTTCTGTGTTTCATGATCAATGTGAAGATACTAGGGATACAGTACACCTGCACTGGTCCATCGGAATCTAATACTGGTCTCCCAGGAGCCGCACAGACCACAAGCTCTTAGAAGTTTTACTTTTTTGTACTTAAGTCGGCATTGTCCCTTTTGCATTCAATGCCGATGCAATTTCTGTGTTTCATGGTCAATGTGAAGGTCCAAGGGATACAGTAAACCTGCACTGGCGCATCGGAATCTAATACTGGTCTCCCAGGAGCTGTTCGAAGCACGAACTCTTAGAAGATTCACCCTTCTTGTACTTAATTCGGCATTGTGCCTCTTGTATTCAATCCCGATGCAATTTCTGTGTTTCGTGGTCATTTAGAAGGTCCGAGGGATACAGTAAACCTGCACTGGTGCATCCAAATCTAATACTGGTCTTCCAGGAGCCGCTCAAACCAAAAAACTCTAAGACGATTCAATCCTCTTGTACTTAAGTCAGCATTGTCAATTTTGTCTTCAGTCCGAATGCGATTTCTGTGTTTCATGGTCAATGGGAAGGTCCAAGGGATGTAGTAAACCTCCACTGGTGCATCGGAATCTAATACTGGCCCCCCAGGAGCCGCTCTAACCACAAATTCTTAGAAGATTCACGCTTTTTATATTTAAGTCGGCATTGCCCCTTTTTTATTATATCCCGATGCAATTTCTGTGTTTCATGGTCATCGTGAAGTCCTACTGATACAATAAACCTGTACTGGTCCATCGGAATCTAATACTGGTCACCCAGGAGCCGCTCAAAGCACAACCTCTTGGAAAATTCACTCTTCTTGTACTTAAGTCGGCATTGTCCCTTTTTCCATTCAATGCCGATTTCATTTCTATGTTTAATGGTGAATGTGAAGGTCCAAGGGATACAGTGAACCGGCACTGGTATATCGGTATCTAATACTTGTCTCCCAGGACCCACTCAAAGCACGAACTCTTAGAAGATTAACACTTCTTGTACTTAAATTGGCATTGTCCCTATTGTATTCAATCCCGTTGCAATTTCTGTGTTTCATGGTCAATGTGAAGGTCCAAGGGATACAGTAAACCAGCACTGGTGCATCGGAAACTAATACTGGTCTCCCAGGAGCAGCTGAATTCACAAACTCTTAGAAGATTCACTCTTCTAGTACTTATGTTGGCATTGTCCCTATTGTATTCAATCCCGATGCAATTTCTGTGTTTCATGGTGAATGTGAAGGTCCAAGGGATACAGTAAACCTGCACTGGTGTATCGGAATCTAATACTGGTCTCCCAGGAGCCGCTCAAAGCACGAACTCTTAGAAGATTCACTCTTCTTGTACTTAAGTCGGCAATGTGATTTTTGTATTCTATCCCGTTGCGATTTCTGTGTTTGATGGTCAATGTGAAGTTCCAAGGGATACAGTAAACCTGCACTGGTGCATCGGAATCTAATACTGCTCTCCCAGGAGCCGCTCAAAGCACATACTCTTAGTAGATTCACTCTTCTTGTACTTAAGTCCGCATTCCCACTTATGAATCCAATTTTGATGCTATTTCTGTGTTTCATCGGCAATGTGAAGGTCCAAGGGATACAGTAAACCTGCACTGGTGCATCGGAATCTAATACTGGTGTATCAGGAGCCGCTCATGCCACAAATTCTTAGAAGATTCACTCTTCTCGTACTTAAGTCGGCATTGTCCATTTTGTATTAAATCCCGATGAAATTTCTGTGTTTCATGGTCAATGTGAAGGTCCAAAGGATACAGTAAACCTGCACCGGTGCTTCGGAATCTAATACCGGTCTCCCAGGTGCTGCCCAAAACACAAACTCCTAGAAGATTAACACTTCTTTTACTTAAGACGGCATTGTCCATTTGTATTCAATCTCGATACAATTTCTGTGTATCATGGTCAATGTGAAGGTATAAGGGATACAGTAAACTCTTCTTGTACTTGAGTCGGCATTGTCACTTTTGTATTCAATTCCAATGCGATTTCTGTGTTTCATGTTTAATGGGAAGGTCCAAGGGATATAGTAAACCTGCACTGGTGCATCGAAATCTAATACCGGCCACCCAGGAGCCGCTCTAACCTCAAATTCTTAGAAGATTCACTCTTCCTGTATTTGAGTCGGCATTGCCCCTTTTTTATTCAATCCCAATGTAATTTCTGTGTTTCATGGTCAATGTGAAGGTCAAAGGGATACATTAAGCCAGCACTGGTGCATCAGAATCTAATACTGGACTCCCAGGAGCCGCTCAAAGCACAACCTCTTAGAAGATTCCCTCTTCTTGTACTTAAGGGGATACGGAATCACCTATCCCCGCAATGTTAATATATGCCTACTATAGGGAACATTTTCTCACAAACTACTGGAGACAGAGAGGTAAAAATTTTACTGTATGTGCATTCATATGTTACAACAATACTGAAACAACAGTTTATTGTCAAAGTATTTTCTTACAGAGATATTGTACATTTATTTTTAAGTAAATTTTTTCCATCGCTTTTTACTAGACTATCACCCCTAAGTCTTTTGTAAATCAAGTAATTAAAAAATCGTTGTTTCAGTATGTAATAGGGACCTATGTCACTACGTCATAAAAATTTCAGACTTCTAGGTTGACCAGTACCTGAGATAATGTTCCTAGATGAAGTAAAAAGTAAACTTACGGGAAACGGAGAAAGAAGATTAAAACATTCCTGATCCGTAGCTAATACCCCCTTCACAGTCTTCATAATCATCTTCAAGTCTTCTTTTGGCACCCCTCTGCACCAGTCTTGCTTTTTTCACTAATGTCTTGATTATATTATCAGCATGCCTTAGTCTGTGCTGATCTAAAAAGAACATAGCACGTACCGTACGGGAACCAACACACATACCCAACTTTTGAAGGACCTGGCATTTAGTTATATTTCCAAGATTGAAGGTTGCCACAGCATCATACACACCAAAATGTAGTGTATTAATTCCGACAAACACTGTTTTTGGGAGACGATGCCATATCACACTATTCAAGCACTCGTTGGGGTTCTGCGTTTTTCCGTGAAGACATTTCATCAGAAGACTTCTGTCAGCCAGATCTCTGAAAATGGACTTTATTTCTGCCGTGATGGCTGATGGTAGACTGTGGTGGTGAATGTATTTCTCTCCTGTTGTTAGTCCCCTATTGTATTTACACCAGCTGTTTTCACCTTTGGGGCACAAACCATGTTGTGGATGCTCATCCGTGGATGCGGTGTGGAAATATAAAGCCCATATAGCTCTCCTCATTTCTTCAAGATTGCCTGTATTTTGCCTGATTGCAAGGCCATAGCAGTTCTGAATGTGGTCTATTATGGAATCAGTCAATCTTCCTCTGCCATCCAAGGTTTTCCAATCATCTAGTTTTTTCCCTTTCATAACTGATTTTAACCTTCTCAGCCTGGCACCCATTCTCTTCTGCACATGTCCTATACATTCAAGTTTGCTTATATTTACACTGTTCCCATATGGTTTGCTTTCCAAAACTTCTTTGAATGCTTTAGAGTCACCATCTCCCAGATATTTGACATAGCGAACATTATACCACTGTGAAGAGCGATGAAAAATTTTCTTCACCCCAGCAACCTCCATGCCACCACTACTACCATAATAATTAGCAATACAGTCATCACTGTGTTCATTTTTCAGCCTGCCTGTGCACCTACAGTATTTTATTGCAACATCAATAACCTTGCCAGTATCAACACTAGTTGCTGTTACAACACCATTGTTGGAGGTGTGGCCCCTTTTCTGCCACGTGCCATCAAACGCCACTGTGAGGTCACGACTGCCGTCATTTTCTTCCACTGCTTCTTCCACAGCAACCTGCATTGACTTCTGTGCTACATCTTCAACTGCAGATCCTAGTACATAATTGTAAGCTTCAAACTTTGAAGGTGCACTTGGAAGATTTAGAACACCACATAGCATATCACCAGCTGCTTTGCCCTTACCAATTGCTCGCAATCCATAAACTAACCTAATATTTACACTATAAAGTTCAGTTTTCTTGTATCCATTATTTACAGTTACTGAAACCGAACTTGGAAACTTACAGCTGTATTTACAAACACTGCATATTAAATTAAACTGGGCAGCCAGGCCAACATGGGATTCTACTTTCAGAGAAACGTTTCCATGACATTTTTTGCAGCACAAACTGTTTTCAAGAGCTTCACACAATATATTCGTATCAATGAGTTCAAAAACTTCATTCCCTCTATCAAGTAAATTATATTTCTCTTCCAAATCTCTTAGTTTTTTATGAGAAGCACTGTTTTCATTTGGTGTAAGTTCGTTCGGCAAATCAGTAATAAGTGGATTCACATTTTCCAACAGTGATGATAATGAACTGCTTTGCTTTGCTAATGAATCATTATTTCTTTTCTTTTGCCAGTTCACACGCTTTTTAAATACTTTTGCTTTAGCTCTAGGCATTTTCACTGCGAAAAATGAAGCACTAAATACGAAATAACTCAACAACAACTACTTTCTTATATCACACTGTTTACAAAACAGTCCCGCCACAAAGTCAAAGAGTAACTTGAGGAAACCAGAGAGAAACATTTTCGGGCAACTAGTGTATAAATAGTCGCTGGAAACCGGGATATTTGAATTCATGTCACTTTAAAGGTACTGCCAAAAAGTTCATGGTCAGCCACGAGAGACGTGTATAACTAAAGCGCAATACCCGATCTCACAAATATATAAAAACAAAATAGTTATAATTGTAGTAGAGCTATGTATGATACGTCATTTTAAAGAGGAAACATGGCAGAATATAATACGCCAATAAAAAAAAATTCGATTTTTTAACCCAAAATCCGATTCCGTATCCCCTTAAGTCGGCACTGTCCCTTTTTCCATTCAATGCCGATACAATTTCTATGTTTAATGGTGAATGTTAAGGTCCAAGGGATACAGTGAAACGGCACTGGTATATCGGTATCTAACACTTGTCTCCCAGGAGCCACTCAAAACACGAACTCTTAGAAGATTAACACTTCTTGTACTTAAATCGGCATTGTGCATTTTGTTTCCTATCCAGATGCAATTTCTGTGTTTCATGGTCAATGTGAAGGTCCAAAGGATACAGTAAACCAGCACTGGTGCATCGGAATCTAATACTGGTCTATCAGGAGCCGCTCAAACCACTATTCTTAGAAGATTCCTTCTTCTTGTACTTAAGTCGGCATTGTCCCTTTTTCCATTAAATTCCGATGCAATTTCTATGTTTAATGGTGAATGTGAAGGTCCAAGGGATACAGTGAACCGGCACTGGTATATCGGTATCTAAAACGTGTCTCCCAGGAGCCACTCAAAGCACGAACTCTTAGAAGATTAACACTTCTTGTACTTAAATCGGCATTGTGCCTTTTGTTTTCTATCCCGTTGCGATTTCTGTGTTTCATGGTCAATGTGAAGGTCCAACGGATACAGTAAACCTGCGCTGGTGGATCGGAATCTAATACTGATCTCCCAGGAGCATCTCAAACCTCAAACTCTTAGAAGATTCACTCTTCTTGTATTATAGTCGGCATTGTCCGTTTTGTATTCAATCCCGATGCAATTTTTGTGTTTCATGGTCAATGTGAAGGTCCAAGGGATACAGTAAGCCAGCACTGGTGCATCGGAAACTAATACCGATCTCCCAGGAGCCACTCAAACCACAAACTCTTGGAAGATTCACTCTTCTTGTACTTAAGTAAGCATTGTCCCTTTTGTATTCAATCCCGGTTCAATTTCTGTGTTTCATGGTCAATGTTAAGGTCCAAGGTATACAACAAACCTGCACTGGTGCATCGGAATATAATACTGGTCTCACACGATACGCTCACAACACGATCTCTTAGAAGATTTACTCTTCTTGTACTTAAGTCAGCATTGTGCCTTTTGTATTCTATCCCGTTGCGATATCTGTGTTTCATGGTCAATGTGAAGGTCCAAGGCATACGGTAAACCTGCACTAGTGCATCGGAAATTAATACTGGTCTCCGAGGACCCGCTCAATCCACAAACTCTTAGAAGATACACTCTTTTTGTTCTTAAGTCGGCATTGTCCCTTTTGTATTCAATGCCGATGCAATTTCTGTGTTTCATGGTCAATGTGAAGGTCCTAGAAATACAGTACGCCTGCACTGGTGCATCGGAATCTAATACTGGTCTCCCATGAGCCGCTCAAACCACAAACTCTTAGAAGTTTCACTCTTCTTGTACTTAAGTCGGCATTGTCCCTTTTGCATTCCATGCCGATGCAATTTCTGTGTTTGATGCTAGATGTGAAGGTCCAAGGGATACAGTAAACCTGCACTGGTGCATCGGAATCTAATACTGCCCTCCCAGGAGCCACTCAAAGCAATCTCTTAGAAGATTAACTCTTCTCGTACTTAAGTCGGCATTGTCCCTTTTGCATTCAATCCCGATACAATTTCTGTGTAGCATGGTCAATGTGAAGGTCCAAGGGATACAGTAAACGTGCACTGGCGCATCGGAATCTAATACTGGTCCGAGGAGCAACTCAAACCACAAACTCTTAGACGATTCACTCTCCTTGTACTCAAGCCGGCATTGTCCCTTTTGTATTCAGTCCCGATGAAATTTCTGTGTTTCATGGTGAATGTGAAGGTCCAAGGGATACAGTAAACCAGCACTGTTGTATCGGAATCTAATACTGGTCTCCCAGGAGCCGCTCAAATCACAACCTCTTAGAAGATTCACTCCTCTTGTACTTAAGTCGGCATTGTCCCTATTTCCATTCAATGCCGATGCAATTTCTATGTTAAATGGTGAATGTGAAGGTCCAAGGGATACAATGAACCGGCACTGGTATATCGGTATTTAATACTTGTCTCCCAGGAGCCACTCAAAGCACGACCTCTTAGAAGATTCACTCTTCTCGTACTTCAGTCGGCATTGTCCGTTTTGTACTCAATCCCGATGCAATTTTTGTCTTTCATGGGCAATGTGAAGTTCCAAGGGAAACAGTAAAGCAGCACTGGTGCATCGGAACCTAATACTGGTCCCCCAGGAGCCGCTGAACCACAAACTCTTGGAAGAATCACTCTTCTTGTACTTAAGTAAGCATTGTCCTTTTTTATTCAATCCCGATGCAATTTCTGTGTTTCATGGTCAATGTGAAGGTCCAAGGGATACAGTAAACCTGCACTGGTGCATCGGAATCTAATACTGGTCTCCCAGGATTCGCTTAAGGCACGAACTCTTAGAAGACTCACTCTTCTTGTACTGAATCGGCATTGTCCCTTTTGTATTCAATCTCGATGCAATATCTGTGTTTCACGGTCAATGGCATGGTCCAAGGGATACAGTAAACCTGCACTGGCGCATCGGAATCTAATACTGGTCTCCCAGGAGACGCTCAAACCACAAACTCTTAGAAGTTTCACTCTTCTTGTACTTAAGTAGCATTGTACCATTTGTATTCAATCCCGATGCAATTTCTGTGATTAATGGTCAATGGGAAAGAAGATGGCATACAGTAAACCTTCACTGGTGCATCGGAATCTAATACTGGTCTCCCAGGAGCCGCTCAAACCACTATTCTTAGAAGATTCCCTCTTCTTGTATTTAAGTCGGCATTATCCCTTTTTCCATTCAATGCCGATTCAATTTCTATGTTCAACGGTGAATGTGAAGGTCCAAGGGATACAGTGTACCGGCACAGGTATATCAGTATCTAATACTTGTCTTCCAGGAGCCACTCAAAGCACAAACTCTTAGAAGATTAACACTTCTTGTACTTAAATCGGTATTGTGCCTTTGGTTTTCTATCCCGTTGCGATTTCTGTGTTTCATGGTCAATGTGAAGGTCCAAGGCATACAGTAACCCTGCACTGGTGCATCGGAAGCTAATACTGGTCTCCGAGAAGCCGCTCAATCCACAAACTCTTAGAAGATACACTATTCTTGAACTTAAGTCGGCATTGTCCTTTTGTTTTCAATGCCGATGCAATTTCTGTGTATCACAGTCAATGTGACGGTCCAAGGGATACAGTAAACCTGCACTGCCGCATCGGAATCTAATACTGGTCTCCCAGGAGCCGCTGAAACCGCAAACCCTTATAAAATTCACTCTTCTTGTACTTAAGTCGGCATTGTCCGTTTTGTATTCAATCCCGATGCAATTTTTGTGTTTCATGGTTAATGTGAAGGTAAAAGGGATACAGTAAGCCAGCACTGGTGCATCGGAATCTAATACTGGTCTCCCAGGAGCCGCTCAAACCACAAAATCTTGGAAGATTCACTCTTCTTGTACTTAAATCAGCATTGTCCCTTTTGTATTCAATCCCGATGCAATTTCTGTGTTTCATGGTCAATGTGAAGGTCCAAGGGATACAGTAAAACTGCACTGGTGCATCGGAATCTAATACTGGTCTCCCAGGATTCGCTTAAGGTACGAACTCTTAGAAGATTCACTCTTCTTGTACTGAAGTCGGCATTGTCCCTTTTGTATTCAATCTCGATGGAATATCTGTATTTAATGGTAAATGGGAAAGTCGAAGGCATAGAGTAAATCCACACTGGTGCATCGGAGTCTAATACTGGTCTCCCAGGAGCCGCTCGAAGTACGAATTGCTAGAAGATTCACTCTTCCTGTACTTAGGTCTGCATTGACATTTTTTATTCAATCTCGATGCAATATCTGTGTTTCATGGTCAATGTGAAGGTCCCAGGGATACAGTACACCTGCACTGGTGCATCGGAATCTAATAATGGTCTCCCAGGAGCCGCTCAAACCACAAACTCTTAGAAGTTTCACTCTTCTTGTACTTATGTCGGCATTGTCACTTTTGCATTCAATCCCGATACAATTTCTGTGTATAATGGTCAATGTGAAGGTCCAACGGATACAGTAAACCTGCGCTGGTGGATCGGAATCTAATACTGATCTCCCAGGAGCATCTCAAACCTCAAACTCTTAGAAGATTCACTCTTCTTGTATTATAGTCGGCATTGTCCGTTTTGTATTCAATCCCGATGCAATTTTTGTGTTTCATGGTCAATGTGAAGGTCCAAGGTATACAACAAACCTGCACTGGTGCATCGGAATATAATACTGGTCTCACACGATACGCTCACAACACGATCTCTTAGAAGATTTACTCTTCTTGTACTTAAGTCAGCATTGTGCCTTTTGTATTCTATCCCGTTGCGATATCTGTGTTTCATGGTCAATGTGAAGGTCCAAGGCATACGGTAAACCTGCACTAGTGCATCGGAAATTAATACTGGTCTCCGAGGACCCGCTCAATCCACAAACTCTTAGAAGATACACTCTTTTTGTTCTTAAGTCGGCATTGTCCCTTTTGTATTCAATGCCGATGCAATTTCTGTGTTTCATGGTCAATGTGAAGGTCCTAGAAATACAGTACGCCTGCACTGGTGCATCGGAATCTAATACTGGTCTCCCATGAGCCGCTCAAACCACAAACTCTTAGAAGTTTCACTCTTCTTGTACTTAAGTCGGCATTGTCCCTTTTGCATTCCATGCCGATGCAATTTCTGTGTTTGATGCTAGATGTGAAGGTCCAAGGGATACAGTAAACCTGCACTGGTGCATCGGAATCTAATACTGCCCTCCCAGGAGCCACTCAAAGCAATCTCTTAGAATATTAACTCTTCTCGTACTTAAGTCGGCATTGTCCCTTTTGCATTCAATCCCGATACAATTTCTGTGTAGCATGGTCAATGTGAAGGTCCAAGGGATACAGTAAACGTGCACTGGCGCATCGGAATCTAATACTGGTCCGAGGAGCAACTCAAACCACAAACTCTTAGACGATTCACTCTCCTTGTACTCAAGCCGGCATTGTCCCTTTTGTATTCAGTCCCGATGAAATTTCTGTGTTTCATGGTGAATGTGAAGGTCCAAGGGATACAGTAAACCAGCACTGTTGTATCGGAATCTAATACTGGTCTCCCAGGAGCCGCTCAAATCACAACCTCTTAGAAGATTCACTCCTCTTGTACTTAAGTCGGCATTGTCCCTATTTCCATTCAATGCCGATGCAATTTCTATGTTAAATGGTGAATGTGAAGGTCCAAGGGATACAATGAACCGGCACTGGTATATCGGTATTTAATACTTGTCTCCCAGGAGCCACTCAAAGCACGACCTCTTAGAAGATTCACTCTTCTCGTACTTCAGTCGGCATTGTCCGTTTTGTACTCAATCCCGATGCAATTTTTGTCTTTCATGGGCAATGTGAAGTTCCAAGGGAAACAGTAAAGCAGCACTGGTGCATCGGAACCTAATACTGGTCCCCCAGGAGCCGCTGAACCACAAACTCTTGGAAGAATCACTCTTCTTGTACTTAAGTAAGCATTGTCCTTTTTTATTCAATCCCGATGCAATTTCTGTGTTTCATGGTCAATGTGAAGGTCCAAGGGATACAGTAAACCTGCACTGGTGCATCGGAATCTAATACTGGTCTCCCAGGATTCGCTTAAGGCACGAACTCTTAGAAGACTCACTCTTCTTGTACTGAATCGGCATTGTCCCTTTTGTATTCAATCTCGATGCAATATCTGTGTTTCACGGTCAATGGCATGGTCCAAGGGATACAGTAAACCTGCACTGGCGCATCGGAATCTAATACTGGTCTCCCAGGAGACGCTCAAACCACAAACTCTTAGAAGTTTCACTCTTCTTGTACTTAAGTAGCATTGTACCATTTGTATTCAATCCCGATGCAATTTCTGTGATTAATGGTCAATGGGAAAGAAGATGGCATACAGTAAACCTTCACTGGTGCATCGGAATCTAATACTGGTCTCCCAGGAGCCGCTCAAACCACTATTCTTAGAAGAGTCCCTCTTCTTGTATTTAAGTCGGCATTATCCCTTTTTCCATTCAATGCCGATTCAATTTCTATGTTCAACGGTGAATGTGAAGGTCCAAGGGATACAGTCTACCGGCACTGGTATATCAGTATCTAATACTTGTCTTCCAGGAGCCACTCAAAGCACAAACTCTTAGAAGATTAACACTTCTTGTACTTAAATCGGTATTGTGCCTTTGGTTTTCTATCCCGTTGCGATTTCTGTGTTTCATGGTCAATGTGAAGGTCCAAGGCATACAGTAACCCCGCACTGGTGCATCGGAAGCTAATACTGGTCTCCGAGAAGCCGCTCAATCCACAAACTCTTAGAAGATACACTATTCTTGAACTTAAGTCGGCATTGTCCTTTTGTTTTCAATGCCGATGCAATTTCTGTGTATCACAGTCAATGTGACGGTCCAAGGGATACAGTAAACCTGCACTGCCGCATCGGAATCTAATACTGGTCTCCCAGGAGCCGCTGAAACCGCAAACCCTTATAAAATTCACTCTTCTTGTACTTAAGTCGGCATTGTCCGTTTTGTATTCAATCCCGATGCAATTTTTGTGTTTCATGGTTAATGTGAAGGTAAAAGGGATACAGTAAGCCAGCACTGGTGCATCGGAATCTAATACTGGTCTCCCAGGAGCCGCTCAAACCACAAAATCTTGGAAGATTCACTCTTCTTGTACTTAAATCAGCATTGTCCCTTTTGTATTCAATCCCGATGCAATTTCTGTGTTTCATGGTCAATGTGAAGGTCCAAGGGATACAGTAAAACTGCACTGGTGCATCGGAATCTAATACTGGTCTCCCAGGATTCGCTTAAGGTACGAACTCTTAGAAGATTCACTCTTCTTGTACTGAAGTCGGCATTGTCCCTTTTGTATTCAATCTCGATGGAATATCTGTATTTAATGGTAAATGGGAAAGTCGAAGGCATACAGTAAATCCACACTGGTGCATCGGAGTCTAATACTGGTCTCCCAGGAGCCGCTCGAAGTACGAATTGCTAGAAGATTCACTCTTCCTGTACTTAGGTCTGCATTGACATTTTTTATTCAATCTCGATGCAATATCTGTGTTTCATGGTCAATGTGAAGGTCCCAGGGATACAGTACACCTGCACTGGTGCATCGGAATCTAATAATGGTCTCCCAGGAGCCGCTCAAACCACAAACTCTTAGAAGTTTCACTCTTCTTGTACTTATGTCGGCATTGTCACTTTTGCATTCAATCCCGATACAATTTCTGTGTATAATGGTCAATGTGAAGGTCCAAGGGATACAGTAAACGTGCACTGTCGCATCGGAATCTAATACTGGTCCGAGTGCAGCTCAAACCACAAACTCTTAGACGATTCATTCTCCTTGTACTCAAGCCGGCACTGTCCCTTTTGTATTCAGTCCCGATGAAATTTCTGTGTTTCATGGCGAATATGAAGGCCCAAGGGATACAGTGAACCTGCAGTGGTGTATCGGAATCTAATACTGGTCTCCCAGGAGCCGCTCAAACCACAAAAACTTAGAAGATTCACTCTTCTTGTACTTATGTCGGCATAGTCACTTTTGTATTCAATCCCAATGCGATTTCTGTGTTTCATGGTCAATGGGAAGGTCCAAGGGATATAGTAAACTTGCACAGGTGCATCTGACTCTAATACTGGCCTCCCAGGAGCCGCTCTAACCTCAAATTCTTAGAAGATTCACTCTTCCTGTATTTGAGTCGGCATTGCCCACTTTTTATGCAATCCCAATGCAATTTCTATGTTTCATGGTCAATGTGAAGGTCCTACTCATACAGTAAACCTGTACTGGTGCATCGGAATTTAATACTGGTCTCCCAGGAGCCGCTGAAAGCACAACCTCTTAGAAGATTCACTCTTCTTGTACTTAAGTCGGCATTGTCCCTTTTTCCATTCAATGCCGATGCAATTTCTATGTTTAATGGTGAATGTGAAGGTCCAAGAGATACAGTGAACCACCACTGGTGTATCGGTATCTAATACTTGTCTCCCACGAGCCACTCAAAGCACGAACTCATAGAAGATTAACACTTCTTGTACTTAAATCGGCATTGTGCCTTTTGTTTTCCATCCCGTTGCGATTTCTGTGTTTCATGGTCAATGTGAAGGTCCAAGGGATACAGTACACCAGCACTGGTGCATCGGAATCTAATACTGGTCTCCCAGGAGCCGCTCAATTCACAAAATATTAGAAGATTCACTCTTCTAGTACTTTTGTTGTCATTGTCCCTATTGTATTCAATCCCGATGCAATTTCTGTGTTTCATGGTCAATGTGAAGGTCGAGCGGATACAGTAAACCTGGACTGGTGAATCGGAATCTAATACTGATCTTCCAGGAGCCGTTTAAACCACAAACTCTTAGAAGATTCACTCCTCTTGTACTTAAGTCGGCATTGTCTGTTTTGTATTCAATCCCGATGCAATTTTTGTGTTTCATGGTCAATGTGAAGGTCCCAGGGATACAGTAAGCCAGCACTGGTGCATCGGAATCTAATACTGGTGTCCCAGAAGCCACTCAAACCACAAACCCTTGGAGGATTCACTCTTCTTGTACTTAAGTAGCATTGTACCTTTTGTATTCAATCCCGATGAAATTTCTGTGTTTAATGGTCAATGGGAAAGTCGAAGGCATACAGTAAATCTTCACTGGTCCATCGGAATCTAATACTGGTCTCCCAGGAGCCACTCAAACCACTATTCATAGAAGATTCCCTCTTCTTGTATTTAAGTCGGCATTATCCCTTTTTCCATTCAATGCCGATTCAATTTCTATGTTCAACGGTGAATGTGAAGGTCCAAGGGATACAGTGTACCGGCACTGGTATATCAGTATCTAATACTTGTCTCCCAGGAGCCACTCAAAGCACGAACTCTTAGAAGATTACCACTTCTTGTACTTAAATCGATATTGTGCCTTTTGTTTTCTATCCCGTTGCGATTTCTGTGTTTCATGTTCAATGTGAAGGTACAAGGCATACAGTAAACCTGCACTGGTGCATCGGAAGCTAATACTGGTCTCCGAGGAGCCGCTCAATCCACAAACTCTTAGAAGATACACTCTTCTTGAACTTAAGTCGGCATTGTCCTTTTGTTTTCAATGCCGATGCAATTTCTGTGTTTCACAGTCAATGTGACGGTCCAAGGGATGCAGTAAACCTGCACTGCCGCATCAGAATCTAATACTGGTCTCCCAGGAGCCGCTCAAACCACAAACTCTTAGAAAATTCTCTCTTCTTGTACTTAAGTCGGCATTGTCCGTTTTATATTCAATCCCGATGCAATTTTTGTGTTTCATGGTCAATGTGAAGGTCAAAGGGATACAGTAAGCCTGCACTGGTGCATCGGAATCTAATACTTTTCCCCCAGGAGCCGCTCAAACCACAAACTCTTGGAAGATTCACTCTCTTGTACTTAAGTCAGCATTGTCCCTTTTGTATTCAATCCCGATGCAATTTCTGTGTTTCATGGTCAATGTGAAGGTCCAAGGGATTCAGTAAACCTGCACTGGTGCATCGGAATCTAATACTGGTCTCCCAGGATTCGCTTAAGGCACGAACTCTTAGAAGATTCACTCTTCTTGTACTGAAGTCGGCATTGTCCCTTTTGTATTCACTCTCGATGCAATGTCTGTGTTTAATGGTCAATGGGAAAGTCGAAGGCATACAGTAAATCTTCACTGGTGCATCGGAATCTATTACTAGTCTCCCAGGAGCCGCTCAAACCACTATTCTTAGAAGATTCCCTCTTCTTGTACTTAAGTCGGCATTGTCCCTTTTGCATTCAATGCCGATGCAATTTCTGTGTTTCATGGTGAATGTCAAGGTCCAAGGGATACAGTAATCCTGCACTGGGGAATCGGAATCTAATACTGGTCTCCCAGGAACCGTTCAAAACACGAACTCTTAGAAGATTCATTTCTCTTGTACTTAAGTCGGCATTGTGCCTATTGTATTCTATCCCGTTGCGATATCTGTGTTTCATGGTCAATGTGAAGGTCCAAGGCATACGGTAAAACTGCACTAGTGCATCGGAAGTTAATACTGGTTTCCGAGGACCCGCTCAATCCACAAACTCTTAGATGTTACACTCTTCTTTTTCTTAAGTCGGCATTGTCCCATTTGTATTCAATGCCGATGCAATTTCTGTGTTTCATGGTCAATGTGAAGGTCCTAGGGATACATTACACCTGCACTGGTGCATCGGAGTCTAATACTGGTCTCCCAGGACCCGCTCAAACGACAAATTCTTAGAAGGTTCACTCTTCTTGTACTTAAGTCGGCATTGTCCCTTTTTCATTCAATGCCGATGCAATTTCTGTGTTTGATGCTCAATGTGAAGGTCCAAGGGATACAGTAAACCTGCACTGGTGCATCGAAATCTAATACTGGTCTCACAGGAGCCGTTCAAAGCACGATGTCTTAGAAGATTTACTCTTCCTGTATTTTAGTCGGCATTGCCCCTTTTTTATTCAACACCCAATGCAAATTCTGTGTTTAATGGTTAATGGGATAGTCGAAGGCATACAGTAAATCTTCACTGGTGCATTGGAATCTAATACTGGTCTCCCAGGAGCCGCTCAAACCACTATTCTTAGATGATTCCCTCTTCTTGTACTTAAGTCGGCATTGTCCCTTTTTCCATTCAATGATGATTCAATTTCTATGTTCAATGGTGAATGTGAAGGTCCAAGGGATACAGTGAACCGGCACTGGTATATCAGTAACTAATACTTGTCTCCCAGGAGCTACTCAAAGCACGAGCTCTTAGAAGATCAACACTTCTTGTACTTAAATCGGTATTGTGCCTTTTGTTTTCTATCCCGTTTCAATTTCTGTGTTTCATGGTCAATGTGAAGGTCCAAGGGATACAGTAAGCCAGCACTGGTGCATCGGAATCTAATACTGGTCCCCCAGGAGCCGCTCAAACCACAAACTCTTGGAAGAATCACTCTTCTTGTACTTAAGTAAGCATTGTCCTTTTGTATTCAATCCCGATGCAATTTCTGTGTTTCATTGTCAATGTGAAGGTCCAAGGGATACAGTAAACCTGCACTGGTGCATCGGAATCTAATACTGGTCTCCCAGGATTCGCTTAAGGCACGAACTCTTAGAAGACTCACTCTTCTTGTACTGAATCGGCATTGTCCCTTTTGTATTCAATCTCGATGCAATATATGCGTTTCACGGTCAATGGGAAGGCCCAAGGGATAGAGTAAACCTGCACTGGCGCATCGGAAACTAATACTGGTCTCACAGGAGCCGCTCAAACCACAAAAACTTAGAAGATTCACTCTTCTTGTACTTAAGTCGGCATAGTCACTTTTGTATTCAATCCCAATGCGATTTCTGTGTTTCATAGTTAATGGGAAGGTCCAAGGGATATAGTAAACTTGCACTGGTGCATCTGAATCTATTACTGGCCTCCCAGGAGCCGCTCTAACCTCAAATTCTTAGAAGATTCACTCTTATTGTATTTGAGTCGGCATTGCCCATTTTTTATGCAATCCCAATGCAATTTCTGTGTTTCATGGTCAATGTGAAGGTCCTACTCATACAGTAAACCTGCACTGGTGCATCGGAATTTAATACTGGACTCCCAGGAGCCGCTCAAAGCACAACCTCTTAGAAGATTCACTCTTCTTGTACTTAAGTCGGCATTGTCTGTTTTGTATTCAATCCCGATGCAATTTTTGTGTTTCATGGTCAATGTGAAGGTCCAAGGGATACAGTAAGCCAGCACTGGTGCATCGGAATCTAATACTGGTCTCCCAGAAGCCACTCAAACCACAAACCCTTGGAAGATTCACTCTTCTTGTACTTAAGTAGCATTGTACCTTTTGTATTCAATCCCGATGCAATTTCTGTGTTTCATGGTCAATGTGAAGGTCCAAGGGATACAGTAAACCTGCACTGGTGCATCGGAATCTAATACTGGTCTCCCAGGATTCGCTTAAGGCACGAACTCTTAGAAGACTCCCTCTTCTTGTACTGAATCGGCATTGTCCCTTTTGTATTGAATCTCGATGCAATATCTGTGTTTCACGGTCAATGGGAAGGTCCAAGGGATAGAGTAAACCTGCACTGGCCCATCGGAATCTAATACTGGTCTCACAGGAGCCGCTCAAAGCACGATCTCTTAGAAGATTTACTCTTGTTGTACTTAAGTCGGCATTGTGCCTTTTCTATTCTATCCCATTGCGATATCTGTGTTTCATGGTCAATGCGAAGGTCCAATGGATTCAGTAAACCTGCACTGGTGCATCGAAATCTAATACTGGTCTTCCAGGAGTGTCTCAAAACACGAAATCTTAGAAGATGCACTTTTATTGTACTTAAGTCAGCATTGTGCCTTTTGTATTCGATCCCATTGCGTCATCTGTGTTTCAAGGTCAATGCGAATGTCCAAGGGATAGAGTAAACTTGCACCGGTGCATCAGAATCTAATACTGGTCTTTCAGGAGTCGCTCGAAGTACGAATTGCTAGAAGATTCACTCTTCCTGTACTTAGGTCACCATTGTCCTTTTTTATTCAATCTCGATGGAATATTTGTGTTTCATGGTCATTGGGAAGGTCCATGGGATACAGTAAATCTGCACTGGTGCATCAGAATCTAATATTGGTCCCTCAGGGGCCGCCCAAAACACAAAAGCTTAGAAGATTCAATCCTCTTGTACTTAAGTCGGCATTGTCCACCTTTAATTCAATCCCAAAGCAATATCTGTGTTTAAAGGTCAATGGGAAAGTCGAAGGCATACAGTAAATCTTCACTGGTGCATCGCAATCTAATACTGGTCTCCGAGGAGCAGCTCAAACCACAAACTTTTAGACGATTCACTCTCCTGGTACGTAAGCCAGCATTGTCCCTTTGTCTTCAGTCCCGATGTAATTTCTGTGTTTCATGGTGAATGTGAAGGTCCAAGGGATACAGTAAACCTGCACTGGAGAATCGGAATCTAATACTCGTCTCGCAGGAGCCGCTCAAACCGCAAAAACTTAGAAGATTCACTCTTCTTGTACTTAAGTCGGCATAGTCACCTTTGTATTCAATCCCAATGCGATTTCTGTGTTTCATGGTCAATGGGAAGGTCCAAGGGATATAGTAAACTTGCACTGGTGCATCTGAATCTAATACTGGCCTCCCAGGAGCCGCTCTAACCTCAAATTCTTAGAAGATTCACTCTTCTTCTATTTGAGTCGGCATTGCCCATTTTTTATGCAATCCCAATGCAATTTCTGTGTTTCATGGTCAATGTGAAGGTCCTACTCATACAGAACACCTGCAGTGGTGCATCGGAATTTAATACTGGACTCCCAGGAGCCGCTCAAAGCACAACCTCTTAGAAGATTCACTCTTCTTGTACTTAAGTCGGCATTGTCTCTTTTTCCATTTAATGCCGATGCAATTTCTATGTTTAATGGTGAATGTGAAGGTCCAAGAGATACAGTGAACCGGCACTGGTGTATCGGTATCTAATACTTGTCTCCCAGGAGCCACTCAAAGCACGAACTCTTAGAAGATTAACACTTCTTGTACTTAAATCGGCATTGTGCCTTTTGTTTTCGATCCCGTCGCGGTTTCTGTGTTTAATGGTCAATGTGAATGTCCAAGGGATACAGTACACCAGCACTGGTGCATCGGAATCTAATACTGGTCTCCCAGGAGCCGCTCAATTCACAAACTCTTAGAAGATTCACTCTTCTAGTACTTATGTTGGCATTGTCCCTATTGTATTCAATCCCGATGCAATTTCTGTGTTTCATGGTCAATGTGAAGGTCCAAGGGATACAGTAAGCCAGCACTGGTGCATCGGAATCTAATACTGGTCTCCCAGAAGCCACTCAAACCACAAACCCTTCGAAGATTCACTCTTCTTGTACTTATGTAAGCATTGTCCTTTTGTATTCAATCCCGATGCAATTTCTGTGTTTCATGGTCAATGTGAACGTCCAAGGGATACAGTAAACATCCACTGGTGCATCGGAATCTAATACAGGTCTCCCAGGATTCGCTTAAGGCACGAGCCCTTAGAAGATTCACTCTTCTTGTACTGAAGTCGGCGTTGTCCCTTTTGTATTGAATCCCGATGCAATTTCTGTGTTTCATGGTCAATGTGAAGGTCAAATGGATACAGTCAATATGCAATGGTGTATCGGAATCCAAAACCGGTCTCCCAGGAGCCGCTCAAACCACATACTCTTAGAAAATTCACTCCTCTTGTACTTAAGTCGGCATTGTCCATTTTGTATTCAATCCCATTGCGATATCTGTGTTTCATGGTCAATGTGAAGGTCCAAGGCATACGGTAAAACTGCACTAGTGCATCGGAAGTTAATACTGGTCTCCGAGGACCCGCTCAATCCACAAACTCTTAGATGATACACTCTTCTTTTCCTTAAGTCGGCATTGTCCCTTTTGTTTTCAATGCCGATGCAATTTCTGTGTTTCATGGTCAATGTGAAGGTCCTAGGGATACATTACACCTGCACTGGTGCATCGGAATCTAATACTGGTCTCCCAGGAGCCGCTCAAACGACAAATTCTTAGAAGGTTCACTCTTATTGTACTTAAGTCGGCATTGTCCCTTTTTTATTCAATGCCGATGCAATTTCTGTGTTTGATGCTCAATGTGAAGGTCCAAGGGATACAGTAAACGTGCACTGGTGCATCGGAATCTAATACTGCCCTCCCAGGAGCCACTCAAAGCACAATCTCTTAGAAGATTAACTCTTCTCGTACTTAAGTCGGCATTGTCCCTTTTGCATTCAATCCCGATACAATTTCTGTGTATCATGGTCAATGTGAAGTTCCAAGGGATACAGTCAACGTGCACTGGCGCATCGGAATCTAATACTGGTCCGAGGAGCAGCTCAAACCACAAACTCTTAGACGATTCACTCTCCTTGTACTCAAGCCGGCATTGTCCCTTTTGTATTCAGTCCCGGTGAAATTTCTGTGTTTCATGGTGAATGTGAAGGTCCAAGGGATACAGTAAACCTGCACTGGTGCATCGGAATCTAATACTGATCTCCCAGGAGCCGCTCAAACCACAAACTCTTAGAAGATTCACTCTTCTTGTACTTAAGTCGGCATTGACTGTTTTGTATTCAATCCCGATGCAATTTTTGTGTTTCATGGTCAATGTGAAGGTCCAGGGGATACAGCAAGCCAGCACTGGTGCATCGGAATCTAATACTGGTCTCCCAGAAGCCACTCAAACCACAAACCCTTGGAAGATTCACTCTTCTTGTACTTAAGTAGCATTGTACCTTTTGTATTCAATCCCGATGCAATTTCTGTGTTTCATGGTAAAGGTGAAGGTCCAAGGGATACAGTAAACCTGCACTGGTGCATCGAAATCTAATACTGGTCTCACAGGAGCCGTTCAAAGCACGATGTCTTAGAAGATTTACTCTTCCTGTATTTTAGTCGGCATTGCCCCTTTTTCATTCAACACCCAATGCAAATTCTGTGTTTAATGGTTAATGGGAAAGTCGAAGGCATACAGTAAATCTTCACTGGTGCATTGGAATCTAATACTGGTCTCCCAGGAGCCGCTCAAACCACTATTCTTAGAAGATTCCCCCTTCTTGTATTTAAATCGGCATTGTCCCTTTTTCCATTCAATGATGATTCAATTTCTATGTTCAATGGTGAATGTGAAGGTCCAAGGGATACAGTGAACCGGCACTGGTATATCAGTATCTAATACTTGTCTCCCAGGAGCTACTCAAAGCACGAACTCTTAGAAGATCAACACTTCTTGTACTTAAATCGGTATTGTGCCTTTTGTTTTCTATCCCGTTTCAATTTCTGTGTTTCATGGTCAATGTGAAGGTCCAAGGGATACAGTAAGCCAGCACTGGTGCATCGGAATCTAATACTGGTCTCCCAGAAGCCACTCAAACCACAAACCCTTCGAAGATTCACTCTTCTTGTACTTACGTAAGCATTGTCCTTTTGTATTCAATCCCGATGCAATTTCTGTGTTTCATGGTCAATGTGAAGGTCCAAGGGATACAGTAAACATTCACTGGTGCATCGGAATCTAATACTGGTCTCCCAGGATTCGCTTAAGGCACGAGCTCTTAGAAGATTCACTCTTCTTGTACTGAAGTCGGCATTGTCCCTTTTGTATTCAATCTCGATGCAATATCTGTGTTTCTGGTCAATGGGAAAGTCCAAGGGATAGAGTAAACCTGCACTGGCGCATCGGAATCTAATTCTGGTCTCCCAGGAGCCACTCAAACCACAAACCCTAGGAAGATTCATTCTTCTTGTACTTAAGTAAGCATTGTCCCTTTTGTATTCAGTCCCGACGCAATTTCTGTGTTTCATCGTCAATGTGAAAGTCCAAGGGTTACAGTAAACCTGCATTGGTGCATCGGAATCTAATACTTGCCTCCCAGAAGCCGCTCAAGGAACGAACTCTTAGTAGATTCACTCATCTTGTACTTAAGTCGGTGTTGTCCCTTTTGTATTGAATCCCGATGCAATTTCTGTGTTTCATGGTCAATGTGAACGTCAAATGGATACAGTCAATATGCAGTGGTGTATCGGAATCCAAAACCGGTCTCCCAGGAGCCGCTCAAACCACATACTCTTAGAAAATTCACTCCTCTTGTACTTAAGTCGGCATTGTCCATTTTGTATTCAATCCCGATGCAATTTCTAAGTTTCATGGTCAATGTGAAGGTCCATGGGATACAGTAAACCTGCACTGGTGCATCGGAATCTAATACAGGTCTCCCAGGAGCCGCTCAAAGCACATACTCTTAGTAGATTCACTCTTCTTGTCCTTAAGTCGGCACTGTCCATTTGTATTCAATCCCAATGCAATTTCTGTGTATCATGGTCAATGTGAAGGACCAAGGGATACAGTAAACCTGCACTGGCACATCGGAATCTAATACTGGTCTGCCAGGAGCCGCCCAAACCTCAAACTCTTAGAAGATTCACTCTTCTTGTACTTAAGTCGGCAATGTCGCTTTTGTATTCAATCCCAATGCGTTTTCTGTGTTTCATGGTCAATGTGAAGTTGGAAGGGATACAGTAAACGTGCACTGGTGCAGCGGAATCTAATACTGGTCTCCCAGGAGCCGCTCAATACACAAACTCTTAGAAGATTCACTCTTCTAGTACTTCTGTTGGCATTGTCCCTATTGTATCCAATCCCGATGCAATTTCTGTGTTTCATTGTCAATGTCAAAGTCCGAGGGATACAGTAAACCTGCACTGGTGCATCGGAATCTAATACTGATCTCCCAGGAGCCGCTCAAACCACAAACTCACAGAAGATTCACTCTTTTTGTACTTAAGTCGGCATTGTCCGTTTTGTAATCACTCCCGATGCAATTTTTGTGTTTCATGGTCAATGTGAAGGTCCAAGGGATACAGTAAAACTGCACTGGTGCATCGGAATCTAATACTGGTCTCACAGGATCCGCTCAAAACACGATCTCTTAGAAGATTTACTCTTCTTGTACTTAACTCGGCATTGTCCCTTTTGTATTCTATCCCATTGCGATATCTGTGTTTCATGGTCAATGTGAAGGTCCATTGGATACAGTAAACCTGCACTGGTGCATCGAAATCTAATACTGGTCTTCCAGGAGTCGCTCAAACCACGAAGTCTTAGAAGATTCACTCTTTTTGTACTTAAGTCGGCATTGTCCTTTTTTATTCAATCCCGATGCAATATCTGCGTTTCATGGTCATTGGGAAGTTCCATGGGATACAGTAAACCTGCACTGGTGCATGGGAATCTAATACAGGTCTCCCAGGATTTGCTTAAGGAACGAACTCTTAGAAGATTCACTCTTCTTGTACCTAAGTCGGAAATTTCCTCTTTTAATTCAATCCCGAAGCAATATCTGTGTTTAATGGTGAATGTGAAGGTCCAAGGGATACAGCAATCCTGCCCTGGTGCATCGGAATCTAATACTGGTCTCCCAGGAGCCGCTCAAAACACGAACTCTTAGAAGATTAATTCCTCTTGTACATAAGTCGACATTGTGCCTTTTGTATTCTATCCCGTTGCGATATCTGTGTTTCATGGTCAATGTGAAGGTCCAAGGGATAGAGTAAACCTGCACTGGTGCATCGGAATCTAATACTGGTCTCCGGGGAGTCGCTTATATCACAAACTCTTCAAAGATTCACTCTTGTTGTACTTAAGTCGGCATTGTCCCTTTTGTATTCAATCCTGATGCAATTTCTGTGTTTCATGGTCAATGTGAAAGTCCAAGAGTTACAGTAAACCTGCATTGGTGCATCGGAATCTAATACTTGTCTCCCAGAAGCCGCTCAAACCACAAACTCTTTGTAGATTAACTCATCTCGTACTTAAGTCGTCGTTGTCCCTTTTGTATTGAATCCCGATGCAATTTCATTGTTTCATGGTCAATGTGAAGGTCCGAGGGATAAAGTAAACCTGCAATGGTGTATCGGAATCCAAAACTGGTCTCCCAGGAGCCGCTCAAACCACATACTCTTAGAAAATTCACTCCTCTTGTACTTAAGTCGGCATTGTCCCTTTTGTATTCAATCCCGATGAAATTTTTATCTTTCATGGTCAATGTGAAGGGCCAGGGGATACAGTTAACCTGCACTGGTGCATCAGAATCTAATACTGCCCTCCCAGGAGCCACTCAAATCACAAGCTCTTAGAAGATTCAATCTTCTTGTACTTAAGTCGGCGCTGTCCGTTTTTCATTCAATCCCGATGCAATTTCTGAGTATCATGGTGAATGTGAAGGTCCAAGGGATACAGTAAACCTGCACTGGCGCATCGGAATCTAATACTGGTCTCCCAGGAGAAGCTCAAACCACAAACTCTTAGAGGATTCACTCTGCTTGTACTTAAGTCGGAATTGCCCCATTTGTATTCAGTCCCGATGAAATTTCTGTGTTTCATGGTGAATGTGAAGGTCCAAGGGATACAGTAAACCTGCACTGGAGAATCGGAATCTAATACTGCCCTCCCAGGAGCCACTCAAACCACAAACACTTAGAAGATTCACTCTTCTCGTACTTATGTCGGCAATGTGATTTTTGTATTCTATCCCGTTGTGATTTCTGTGTTTCATGGTCAATGTGAAGTTCCAAGGGATACAGTAAACCTGCACTGGTGCTTCGGAATCTGACACTGCCCTCCCAGGAGCCACTCAAAGTACAAACTCTTAGAAGATTCACTCTTCTCGTACTTAAGTCGGCATTGTCCCTTTTGCAGTCAATCCCGATACAATTTCTGTGTATCATAGTCAATGTGAAGGTCCAAGGGAAACAGTAAACCTGCACTGGCGCATCGGAATCTAATACTGGTCTCCGAGGAGCAGCCCAAACCACAAACTCGTAGACGATTCACTCTCCTTGTACTTAAGCCGGCATTGTCCCTTTAGTATTCAGTCCCGATGAAATTTCTGTGTTTCATGGTGAATGTGAAGGTCCAAGTAATTCAGTAAACCTGCACTGGTGTATCGGAATCTAATACTGGTCTCCAAGGAGCCGCTCAAACCACAAACTCTTAGAAGATTCACTCTTCTTGTACTTAAGTAAGCATTGTCCCTTTTGTATTCAATCCCGTTTCAATTTATGTGTTTCATGGTCAATCTGAAGGTCCAAGGGATACAGTAA
Organism: Schistocerca piceifrons; assembly: GCF_021461385.2. Taxonomy (NCBI): domain Eukaryota; kingdom Metazoa; phylum Arthropoda; class Insecta; order Orthoptera; family Acrididae; genus Schistocerca; species Schistocerca piceifrons. The sequence goes on along the minus strand of NC_060149.1, from coordinate 953,145,691 downwards.
ACCTGCACTGGTGCATCGGAATCTAATACTGGTCTCCCAGGATTCGCTTAAGGCACGAACTCTTAGAAGATTCACTCTTCTTGTACTGAAGTCGGCATTGTCACTTTTGTATTCAATCTCGATGCAATATCTGTGTTTCATGTTCAGTGGGAAGATCCAAGGGATACAGTAAACCTGCACTGGCGCATCGGAATCTAATACTGGTCTCACAGGATCCGCTCAAAACACGATCTCTTAGAAGATTTACTCCTCTTGTACTTAAGTCGGCATTGTGCCTTTTGTATTCTATCCCGTTGTGATATCTGTGTTTCATGGTCAATGTGAAGGTCCAAGGCATACAGTAAAGCTGCACTGGTGCATCGGAAGCTAATAGTGGTCTCCGAGGAGAAGCTCAATCCACAAACACTTAGAAGATACACTCTTCTTGTACCTAACTCGGCATTGTCCCTTTTGTTTTCAATGCCGATGCTATTTCTGTGTTTCACCGTCAATGTGACGGTCCAAGGGATACAGTAAACCTGCACTGGTGCATCGGAATCTAATACTGGTCTTTCAGGGGGCGCTCAGAGCACGAACTCTTAGAAGATTCATTTCTCTTGTACTTAGGTCGGCATTGTCCCTTTTGCATTCAATGCCGATGCAATTTCTGTGTTTCATTGTGAATGTGAAGCTCCAAGGGATACAGTAATCTTGCACTGGTGCATCGGAATCTAATACTGGTCTCCCAGGAGCCGCTCAAATGACGAACTCTTAGAAGATTCATTTCTCTTCTACTTAAGTCGGCATTGTGCTTTTTGTATTCTATCCCGTTCCGATATCTGTGTTTCATGGTCAATGTGAAGGTCCAAGGCATACAGTAAACGTGCACTGGTGCATCGGAAGCTAATACTGCTCTCTGAGGAGCCGCTCGATCCACAAACTCTTAGAAGATACACTCTTCTTGAACTTAAGTTGGAATTGTCTCTTTTGTATTCTATGCCGATGCAATTTCTGTGTTTCACGGTAGATTTGAAGTTCCAAGGGATACAGTAAACCTGCACGGGTGCATCAGGATCTAATCCTGGTCTCCCAGGAGCCGCTCAAATCACAAACTCTTAGAAGATTCTCGCTTCTTGTACTTAAGTAGACATTGTCAATTTTGTATTCAATGCCGAAGAAATTTCTGTGTTTCATTGTCGATGTGAAGGTCCTACGGATACAGTAGACCTGCACTGGTGCATCGGAAACTAATACTGGTCTATCAGGAGCCGCTCATGCCACAAACACGTAGAAGATTCACTCTTCTCGTACTTAAGTCGGCATTGTCCCTTTTGCATTCAATCCCGATACAATTTCTGTGTATCAAGGTCAAAGTGAAGGTCCAAGGGATACAGTAAACCTGCACTGGCGCATCGGAATCTAATACTGCTCTCCGAGGAGCATCTCAAACCACAAACTCTTAGACGATTCACTCTTCTTGTACGTAAGCCTGCACTGTCCCTTTTGTATTCAGTCCCGATGAAATTTCTGTGTTTCATGGTGAATGTGAAGGTCCAAGGGATACAGTAAACCTGTACTGGTGTATCGGAATCTAATACTGGTCCCCAAGGAGCCGCTCAAACCACAAACTCTTAGAAGATTCACTCTTCTTGTACTTAAATCGGCATTGTCACTTTTGTATTCAATCCCAAAGCGATTTCTGTGTTTCATGGTCAATGTGAAGGTCCTAGGGATACAGTAAACCTGCACTGGTGCATCGGAATCTAATACTGGTCTATCAGGAGCCGCTCATGCCACAAACTCTTAGAAGATTCACTCTTCTCGTACTTAAGTTGGCATTGTCCCTCTTTGTATTCAATCCCGATGAAATTTCTGTGTTTCATGGTCAATGTGAAGGACCATGGGATACAGTAAACCTGCACGGGTGCATCGGAATCTAATACTGGTTCTCCCAGGAGCCGCCCAAAGCACAAACTCTTAGAAGATTAACTCTTCTTGTACTTAAGTCGGCATTGTCCATTTGTATTCAGTCCCGATGGAATTTCTGTGTTTTATGGTCTTTGTTAAGGGCCAAGGGATACAGTAAACCTGCACTGGTGCATCGGATACTAATACTGGTCTCCGAGGAGCATCTCAAACCACAAACTCTTAGAAGATTCACTCTTCTCGTACTTAAGTCGGCATTGTCCCTTTTGCATTCAATCCCGATACAATTTCTGTATCTCAAGGTCAAAGTGAAGGTCCAAGGGATACAGTAAACCTGCACTGGCGCATCGGATACTAATACTGGTCTCCGAGGAGCATCTCAAACCACAAACTCTTAGACGATTCACTCTTCTTGTACTTAAGCCTGCACTGTCCCTTTTGTATTCAGTCCCGATGAAATTTCTGTGTTTATTGGTGAATGTGAAGGTCCAAGGGATACAGTAAACCTCCACTTGTGTATCGGAATCTAATACTGGTCTCCAAGGAACCGCTCAAACCACAAACTCTTAGAAGATTTACTCTTCTTGTACTTAAGTCGGCATTGTCACTTTTGTATTCAATCCCAATGCGATTTCTGTGTTTCACCGTCAATGTGACGGTCCAAGGGATACAGTTAACCTGCACTGGTGCATCGGAATCTAATATTGGTCTTTCAGGAGTCTCTCAAAGCACGAACTCTTAGAAGATTCATTTCTTTTCTACTTAGGTCGGGATTGACCCTTTTGCATTCAATGCCGATACAATTTCTGTGTTTCATGGTGAATGTGAAGGTCCAAGGGATACAGTAAACCAGCACTGGTGCATCGGAACCTAATTCTGCCCTCCCAGGAGCCACTCAAAGCACAAACTCTTAGAAGATTCACTCTTCTCGTACTTAAGTCGGCATTGTCCCTTTTGCAATCAATCCCGATGCAATTTCTGTGTATCATGGTCAATGTGAAGGTCCAAGTTATACAGTAAACCTGTACTGGCGCATCGGAATCTAATACTGGTCTCCCAGGAGCCGCTCACGCCACTAACTGTTAGAAGATTCACTCTTCTCGTCATTATGTCGGCATTGTCACTTTTGTATTCAATCCCACTGCGATTTCTGTGTTTCAAGGTCAATGGGAAGGTCCGAGGGCTATAGTAAATCTGCACTGGTGCATCTGAATCTAATACTGGCCTCCCAGGAGCCGCTCTAACCTCAAATTCTTAGACGATTCACTCTTCCTGTATTTGAGTCGGCATTGCCCCTTTTTTATTCAATCCCAATGCAATTTCTGTGTTTCAAGGTTAATGTGAGGGTCCAAAGGATACAGTAAACCTGCACTGGTGCATCGGAATCTAATACTGGTCTCCCAGGAACGGCTCAAAGCACAACCTCTTAGAAGATACACTATTCTTGTACTTACGTCGGCACTGTCCCATTTTCCATTCAATGCCGATGCAATTTCTATGTGTAATGGTGAATGTCAAGGTCCAAGGGATACAGTGAACCGGCACTGGTATATCGGTATCTAATACTTGTCTCCCAGGGGCCACTCAAAGCACGAACTCTTAGAAGATTAACACTTCTTGTACTTATATCGGCATTGTTCCTTTTGTTTTCTATCCCGTTGCGATTTCAATGTTTCATGGTCAATGTGAAGGTCCAAGGGATACAGTAAACCAGCACTGGTGCATCGGAATCTAATACTGGTCTCCCAGGAGCCTTTCAATAAACAAACTCTTAGAAGATTCACTCTGCTAGTACTTATGTTGCCATTGTCCCTATTGTATTCAATCCCGATGCAATTTCTGTGTTTCATGGTCAATGTGAAGATCCACGGGATACAGAAAACCTGCACTGGTGCATCGGAATCTAATACTGATCTCCCAGGAGCCGCTCAAACCAGAAACTCTTAGAAGATTCACTCTTCTTGTACTTAAGTCGGCATTGTCCGTTTTGTATTCAATCCCGATGCAATTTTTGTGTTTCATGGTCAATGTGAAGGTCCAAGGGATACATTAAGCCAGCACTGGTGCATCGGAATCTAATACTGGTCCCCAGGAGCCACTCAAACCACAAACTCTTGGAACATTCACACTTCTTGTACTTAAGTAAGCATTGTCCCATTTGTATTCAATCCCGATGCATTTTCTGTGTTTCATGGTCAATGTTAAGGGCCAAGGGATACAGTTAACCTGCACTGGTGCATCGGAATCTAATACTGCCTTCCCAGGAGCCGCTCAATTCACAAACTCTTAGAAGATTCACGCTTCCAGTACTTATGTTGGCATTGTCCCTATTGTATTCAATCCCGATGCAATTTCTGTGTTTCATGGTCAATGTAAAGGTCCAAGGGATACAGTAAACTTGCACTGGTGCATCGGTATCAAACACTTATCTCCAAGGAGCTTCTCAAACCACAAACTCTTAGAAGATTCACTCTTCTTGTACTTAAGTCGGCATTGTCCGTTTTGTATTCAATCCCGATGCAATTATTCTGTTTCATGGTCAATGTGAAGGTCCAAGGCATACCATAAGCCAGCACTGCTGCATCGGAATCTAATACTGGTCTCCCAGGAGCCACTCAACCCACAAACTCCTTGAAGATTCACTCTTCTTGTACTTAAGCCGGCATTGTCCCTTTTGAATTCAGTCCCGATGAAATTTCTGTGTTTCAAGGTGAATGTGAAGGTCCAAGGGATACAGTAAACCTGCACTGGTGTGTCGGAATCTAATACTGGTATCCAAGGAGCCGCTCAAACCACAAACTCTTAGAAGATTCACTCTTCTTGTACTTAAGTAAGCTTTGTCCCTTTTGTATTCAATCTCGATGCAATATCTGTGTTTCATGGTCAATGGGAAGGTCCAAGGGATACAGTAAACCTGCACTGGCGCATCGGAATCTAAAACTGGTCTCACAGGATACGCTCAAAACACGATCTCTTAGAAGATTTACTGTTCTTGTACTTAAGTCGGCATTGTGCCTTTTGTATTCTATCCCTTTGCGATATCTGTGTTTCATGGTCAATGTGCAGGTCCAATGGTTACAGTAAACCTGCACTGGTGCATCGAAATCTAATACTGGTCTTCCAGGAGTCGCTCAAAGCACGAAATCTTAGACGATTCATTTCTCTTGTACTTAGGTCGGCATTGTCCCTTTTGCATTCAATGCCGATGCAATTTCTGTGTTTCATGGTTAATGTGTAGGTCCAAGGGATACAGTAATCTTGCACTGGTGCATCAGAATCTAATACTGGTCTCCCAGGAGCCACTCAAAGCACGAACTCTTAGAAGATTCATTTCTCTTGTATTTAGGTCAGCATTGTGCCTTTTGTATTCTATCCCGTTGCGATATCTGTGGTTCATGGTCAATGTGAAGGTACAAGGCATACAGTAAACCTGCACTGGTGCATCGGAAGCTAATACTGGTCTCCGAGGAGCCGCTCAATCCACAAACTCTTAGAAGATACACTCTTCTTGTACTTAGGTCGGCATTGTCCCTTTTGTTTTCAATGCCGATGCAATTTCTGTGTTTCACCGTCAATGTGACGGTCCAAGGGATACAGTAAACCTGCACTGGTGCATCGGAATCTAATACTGGCCTTCCAGGAGTCGCTCAAAGCACGAACTCTTAGAAGATTCATTTCTCTTGTACTTAGGTCGGCATTGTCCCTTTTGTTTTCAATGCCGATGCAATTTCTGTGTTTCACCGTCAATGTGACGGTCCAAGGGATACAGTAAACCTGCACTGGCGCATCGGAATCAAATACTGCCCTCCCAGGAACCACACAAAGCACAAACTTTTAGAAGATTCACTCTTCTCGTTCTTACGTCGGCATTGTCCCTTTTGCATACGATCCCGATGCAATTTCTGTGTATCATGGTCAATGTGAAGGTCCAAGGGATACAGTAAACCTGCACTGGCGCATCGGAATCTAATACTGGTCTCCCAGGAGCCGCTCATGCCACTAACTCTTAGGAGGTTCACTCTTCTCGTACTTAAGTCGGCATTGTCCCTTTTGTATTCAATCCCGAAGAAATTTCTGTATTTCATGGTCAATGTGACGGTCCAAGGGATACAGTAAACCTGCACCGGTGTATCGGAATCTAATACTGGTCTCCCAGGAGCCGCTAAAACCTCTGTCTCTTAGAAGATTCCCTCTTCTTGTATTTAAGTCTTCATTGACGCATTTGCATTCAATGCCGATGCAATTTCTGTGTTTCATGGTGAATGTGATGGTCCAAGGGATGCAGTAATCCTGCACTTGTGCATCGGCAACTAATACTGGTCTCCCAGGAGCCGCTCAAATCACGAACTCTTAGAAGATTCATTTCTCTTCTACTTAAGTCGAGATTTTGCCTTTTGTATTTTATCCCGTTGCGATATCTGTGTTTCATGGTCAATGTGAAGGTCCAAGGCATATAGTAAACGTGCACTGGTGCATCGGAAGCCAATACTGGTCTCCAAGGAGCAGCTCAATCCACAAACTCTTAGAAGATTAACTCTTCTTGTACATAAGTCGGCATTGTCCATTTGTATTCAATCCCGATGCAATTTCTGTGTTTCATGGTCTTAGTTAAGGGCCAAGGGATACAGTAAACCTGCATTGGTGCATCGGAATCTAATACTGCACTCCCAGGAGCCACTCAAAGAGCAAACTCTTAGAAGATTCACTCTTCTCGTACTTAAGTCGGCATTGTCCCTTTTGCATTCAATCCCGATACAATTTCTGTGTATCATGGTCAATGTGAAGGTCCAAAGGATACAGTAAACCTGCACTGGCGCATCGGAATCTAATACTGGTCTCCAAGGAGCAGCTCAAACCACAAACTCTAAGACGATTCACTCTTCTTGTACTTCAGCCGGCACTGTCCGTTTTGTATTCACTCCCGATAAAATTTCTGTGTTTTTTGGTGAATGTGAAAGTCCAAGGGATACAGTAAACCTGCACTGGTGTATCGGAATCTAGTACTGGTCACCAAGGAGCCGCTCAAACCACAAAATCTTAGCAGATTCACTCTTCTTGTATTTAAGTCGGCATTGTCACTTTTGTATTCAATCCCAATGCGATTTCTGTGTTTCATGGTTAATGTGAAGGTCCAAGGGATACAGTAAACCTGCACTGGTGCATCGGAATCAAATACTGGTCTCCCAGGAGCCCTCAAAACACAGCATCTTAGAAGATTCACTCTTCTTGTACTTAAGTCGGCACTGTCCCTTTTCCATTCAATGCCGATGCAATTTCTATGTTTAATGGTGAATGTGAAGGTCCAAGGGATACAGTGAACCGGCACTGGTATATCGGTATCTAATACTTGTCTCCCAGGGGCCACTTAAAGCACGAACTCTTAGAATATTATCACTTCTTGTACTTAAAACGGCGATTTCAATGTTTCATGGTCAATGTGAAGGTCCAGGGGATACAGTAAGCCAGCACTGGTGCATCGGAATCTAATACTGGTCTCCAAGGAACCGCTCAATTCACAAACTCTTAGAAGATTCACTCTTCTAGTACTTATGTTGGCATTGTCCCTATTGTATTCAATACCGATGCATTTTCTGTGTTTCATAGTCAATGTGAAGGTCCATGGGATACAGAAAACTTGCACTGGTGCATCGGAATCTAATACTGATCTCCCAGGAGCCGCTCAAACCACAAACTCTTAGAAGATTCACTCTTCTTGTACTTAAGTCGGCATTGTCCGTTTTGTATTCAATCCCGATGCAATTTTTGTGTTTCATGGTCAATGTGAAGGTCCTACTGATACAGTAACCCTGCACTGGTGGATCGGAATCTAATACTGGTCTCCCAGGAGCCGCTCAAAGCACAACCTCTTAGAAGATTCACTCTTCTTGTACTTAAGTCGGCACTGTCCCATTCTCCATTCAATTCCGATGCAATTTCTGTGTTTAATGGTGAATGTGAAGGTCCAAGGGATACAGTGAACCAGTATCTAATACTTGTCTCCCAGGAGCCACTCAAAGCACAAACACTTAGAAGATTAACACTTCTTGTACTTAAATCGGCATTGTGCTTATTGTTTTCTATCCCGTTGCAATTTCTGTGTTTCATGGTCAATGTGAAGGTCCAAGAGATACAGAAAACCAGCACTGAAGCATCGGAATCTAATACTGGTCTCCTAGGAGCCGCTCAATTCTCAAACTCTTAGAAGATTCACTCTTCTAGTACTTATGTTGGCATTGTCCCTATTGTATTCAATCCCGATGCGATTTCTCTGTTTCATGGTCAATGTGAAGGTCAAAGGGATACATTTATTGTGCACTGGTGGATCGGAATCTAATACTGGTCTCCCAGGAGCCGCTCAAAGCACAACCTCTTAGAAGATTCACTCTTCTTGTACTTAAGTCGGCACTGTCCATTTTCCATTCAATTCCGATGCAATTTCTATGTTTAATGGTGAATGTGAAGGTCCAAGGGATACAGTGAACCGCCACTGGTATATCGGTATCTAATACTTGTCTCCCAGGAGCCACTCAAAGCACAAACACTTAGAAGATTAACACTTCTTGTACTTAAATCGGCATTGTGCTTTTTGTTTTCTATCCCGTTGCAATTTCTGTGTTTCATGGTCAATGTGAAGGTCCAAGGGATACAGTAAACCTGCACTGGTGTATCGGAATCTAATACTGGTCTCCCAGGAGCCGCTCAATTCACAAACTCTTAGAGGATTCACTCTTCGAGTACTTACGTTGGCATTGTCCCTATTGTATTCAATCCCGATGCAATTACTGTGTTTCATGGTCAATGTGAAGGTCCAAGGGATACAGTAAACCTGCACTGGTGCATCGGAATCTAAAACTGTTCTCCCAGGAGCATCTCAAACCACAAAGTCTTAGAAGATTCACTCTTATTGTACTTAAGTCGGCATTGTCCGTTTTGTATTCAATCCCGACGCAATTTTTGTGTTTCATGGTCAATGTGAAGGTCCAAGGGATACAGTAAGCCAGCACTGGTGCATCGGAATCTAATACTGGTCTCCCAGGACCCACTCAAACCACAAACTCATGGAAGATTCACTCTTCTTGTACTTATGTATCCATTGTCCCTTTTGTATTCAATCCCGATGCAATTTCTGTGTTTCATGGTCTATGTGAAGGTCCAAGGGCTACAGCAAGCCAGCACAGGTGGATCGGAATCTAATACTGGTCTCCCAGGATTCGCTTGAGGCACGAATTCTTAGAAGATTCACTCTTCTTGTTCTGAAGTCGGCATTCTCCCATTTTTATTCAATCTCGATACAATATCTGTGTTTCATGGTCAATGGGAAGGTCCAAGGGATACAGTAAACCTGCACTGGCGCATCGGAATCTAATTCTGGTCTCACATGATCTGCTCAAAACACGATCTCTTAGAAGATTTTCTCTTCTTGTACTTAAGTCGGCATTGTGCCTTTTGTATTCTGTCCCATTGCGATATGTATGTTTCATGTCAATGTGAAGGTCCAATGGATACAGCAAACCTGCACTGGTGCATCGAAATCTAATACTGGTCTTCCAGGAGTCGCTCAAAGCACGAACTATTAGAAGATTCATTTCTCTTGTACTTAGGTCGGCATTGTGCCTTTTGTATTCTATCACGTTGCGATATCTGTGGTTCATGGTCAATGTGAAGGTCCAAGGCGTACAGTAAACCTGCACTGGTGCATCGGAAGCTAATACTGGTCTCCGAGATGCCGCTCATTCCACAACCTCTTAGAAGATACACTCTTCTTGTACTTAAGTCGGCATTGTCCCTTTTGTTTTCAATGCCGATGCAATTTCTGTGTTTCACCGTCAATGTGACGTTCCAAGGGATACAGTAAACCTGCACTGGTGCATCGGAAACTGACACTGGTCTCCCAGGAGCCGCTCAAATCACAAACTCTTAGAAGATTCACTCTTCTTGTACTTAAGTCGGCAATGTCCCTTTTGTATTCAATTCCGAAGTAATTTCTGTGTTTCGTGGTCAATGTGAAGGTCCTAGGGATACAGTACACCTGCAATGGTGCATCGGAATCTAATAGTGGTCTCCCAGGAGCCGCTCTAACCACAATCTCTTAGTTGTTTCACTCTTCTTGTACTTAGGTCGGCATTGTCCCTTTTCATTCATTGCTGATGCAATTTCTGTGATTCATGGTCAATGTGAAGGTCCAAGGGATTCAGTAAACCTGCACTGGTGTATCGGAATCTAATACTGGTCTCCCAGGAGCCGCTCAATTCACAAACTCTTAGAAGATTCACTCTTCCAGTACCTATGTTGGCATTGTCCCTATTGTATTCAATCCCGATGCAATTTCTGTGTTTCATGGTCAATGCGAAGGTCCAAGAAATACAGTAAACCTGCACTGCTGCATCGGAATCTAATACTGGTCTCCCAGGAGCCGCTCAAACTACAAACTCTTAGAAGATTCACTTATCTTGTACTTAAGTCGGCATTCTCCGTTTTGTATTCAATCCCGATGCAATTTTTGTGTTTCATGGTCAATGTGAAGGTCCAAGGGATACAGTAAGCCAGCACTGGTGCATCGGAATCTAATACTGGTCTCCCAGGAGCCGCTCAAAACACAATCTCTTAGAAGATTTACTCATCTTGTACTTAAGTCGGCATTGTGCCTTTTGTATTCTATCCCATTGCGATATCTGTGTTTCATCGGCAATGTGAAGGTCCATGGGATACATTAACCTTGCACTGGTGAATCGGAATGTAATACTGGTCTCTGGGGAGTCGCTGATATCACAAACTCTTAGAAGATTCACTCTTCTTGTACTTAAGTCTTCATTGTCCCATTTGTATTCAATCCCGATGCAATTTCTGTGTTTCATGGTCAATGAGAAGGTCCAAGGGATACAGTAAACCTGCACCTGTGCCTCGGAATCTAATACTGGTCTCCCAGGAGCCGCTCAAAGCACGATCTCTTAGAAGATTAATTCCTTTTGTACTTAAGTCGGCATTGTGCCTTATGTGTTCCATCCCGTTGCGATATCTGTGTTTCATGGTCAATGTGAAGGTCCAAGGGATACAGTGAACCTGCACTGGTGCATCGGAACCTAATACTGGTCTCTGGGGAGTCGCTGATATCACAAACTCTTAGAAGATTCACTCATCTTGTACTTAAGTCGGCATTGTCCCTTTTGTTTTCAATCCCGATGCAATTTCTGTGTTTCATGGTCAATGTGAAGGTCCAAGGGTTACAGTAAACCTGCATTGGTGCATCGGAATCTAATACTTGTCTCCCAGAAGCCGCTCAAGGCACAAACTCTTAGTAGATTCACTCATCTTGTACTTAAGTCGGCGTTGTCCCTTTTGTATTGAATCCCGATGCATTTTCTGTGTTTCATGGTCAATGTGAAGGTCCAAGGGATACAGTAAACCTGCACTGGTGCATCGGAATCTAATACAGGCCTCCCAGGAGCCGTTCATGCCACAAACTCTTAGAAGATTTACTCTTCTCGTACTTAAGTCAGCATTGGCTCTTTTGTATTCAATCCCGATGAAATTTTTGTGTTTCATGGTCAATGAGAAGGTCCAAGGGATACAGTAAACCTGCACCGGTGCTTCGGGATCTAATACTGGTCTCCCAGGAGCCGCCCAAAGCACAAACTCTTAGAAGATTAACTCTTCTTGTACATAAGTCGCCATTGTCCATTAGTATTCAATCCCGATGCAATTTCTGTGTTTCATGGTCAATGCTAAGGCCAAGGGATACAGAAAACCTGCACTGGTGCATCGGAATATAATACTGCCCTCCCAGGACCCACTCAAAGCACAAACTCTTAGAAGTTTCACTCTTCTCGTACTTAAGTCGGCATTGTCCCTTTTACATTCAATCCCGATTCAATTTCTGTGTATCATGGTCAATGTTAAGGTCCAAGGGATACTGTAAACCTGCACTGGAGCATCGGAATCTAATATTGGTCTCCGAGGAGCAGCTCAAACCACAAACTCTTAGACGATTCACTCTCCGTGTACTTAAGCCGGCATTGGCCCTTTTGTATTCAGTCCCGATGAAATTTCTCTGTTTCATGGTGAATGTGAAGGTCCAAGGGATACAGTACACCTGCACTGGTGTATCGGAATCTAATACTGGTCTCCCAGGACTCGCTCAATTCACAACCTCTTAGAAGATCCACTCTTCTTGTACTTAAGTCCGCATTGTCCCTTTTTCCATTCAATTCCGATGCAATTTCTATGTTTAATGGTGAATGTGAAGGTCCAAGGGATACACTGAACCGGCACTGGTATATCGGTATCTAATACTTGTCTCCCAGGAGCCACTCAAAGCACGAACTCTTAGAAGATTAACACTTCTTGTACTTAAATCGGCATTGTGCATTTTGTTTTCTATCCCGTTGCGATTTCTGTGTTTCATGGTCAATGTGAAGGTCCAAGCGATACAGTAAAGCAGCACTGGTGCAACTAAATCTAATACTGGTTTCCCAGGAGCCGCTCAGTTCACAAACTCTTAGAAGATTCCCTCTTCTAGCACTTATGTTGGCATTGTCCATTTGTATTCAATCCCGATGCAATTTCTGTGTATCATGGTCACTGTTAAGGGCTAAGGGATACAGTAAACGTGCACTGGTGCATCGGAATCTAATACTACCCACCCAGGAGCCACTCAAAGCACGAACTCTTAGAAGTTTCACTCTTCCAGTACTTATGTTGGCATTGTCCCTACTGTATTCAATCCCGATGCAATTTTTGTGTTTCATGGTCAATGCGAAGGTCCAAGGGATACAGTAAACCTGCACTGGTGCATCGGAATCTAATACTGGTCTCCCAGGAGCCGCTCAAACTACAAACTCTTAGAAGATTCACTTATCTTGTACTTAAGTCGGTATTCTCCGTTTTGTATTCAATCCCGATGCAATTTTCGTGTTTCATGGTCAATGTGAAGGTCCAAGGGATACAGTAAACCAGCACTGGTGCATCGGAATTTAATACTGGTCTCCTAGGATTCGCTTGAGGCACGAACTCTTAGAAGATTCACGCTTCTTGTACTGAAGTCGGCATTGTCCGTTTTGCATTCAATCCGGATGCAAAATCTGTGTTTCATGGTCAATGGGAAGGTCCAAGGGATACAGTAAACCTGCACTGGCGCATCAGAATCTAATACTGGTCTCACAGGATCCGCTGAAAACAAGATCTCTTAGAAGATTTACTCTTTCTGTACTTAAGTCGGCATTGTGCCTTTTGTATTCTATCCCATTACGATATCTGTGTTTCATGGTCAATGTGAAGGTCCAATGGATACAGTAAACCTGCACTGGTGCATCGAAATCCAATACTGGTCTTCCAGGAGTCGCTCAAACCACAAACGCTTAGAAGATTCACTCTTCTTCTACTTAAGTCGGCAATGTCCCCTTTTAATTCAATCCCGAAGCAATATCTGTGTTTAATGGTGAATGTGAAGGTCCAAGGGATACAGTAATCCTGCACTGGCGCATCGGAATCAAATACTGGTCTCACAGGATCCGCTCAAAACACGATCTCTTAGAAGATTTACTCTTCTTGTACTTAAGTCGGCATTGTGCCTTTTGTATTCTATCCCATTGCGATACCTGTATTTCATTGTCAATGTGAAGGTCCATTAGATACAGTAAACCTGCACTGGTGCATCGAAATCTAATACTGGTCTTCCAGGAGTCGCTCAAAGCACGAACTCTTAGAAGATTCACTCTTTTTGTACTTAGGTCGGCATTGTGCCTTTTGTATTCTATCCCATAGCGATACCTGTATTTCATGGTCAATGTGAAGGTCCATTAGATACAGTAAACCTGCACTGGTGCATCGAAATCTAATACTGGTCTTCCAGGAGTCGCTCAAAGCACGAATCCTTAGAAGATTCACTCTTTTTGTACTTAAGTCAGCATTGTCCCTTTTGTATTCAATCCCGATGAAATTTTTGTGTTTCATGGTCGATGAGAAGGTCAAAGGGATACACTAAACCTCCACCGGTGCTTCGGAATCTAATACTGGTCTCCCAGGAGCTGCCCAAAAGCACAAACTCTTAGAAGATTAATTCTTCTTGCACTTAAGTAGGCATTGTCCATTTGTATTCAATCCCGATGCAATTTCTGTGTATCATGGTCAATGTTAAGGGCTAAGGGATACAGTAAACGTGCACTGGTGCATCGGAATCTAATACTACCCTCCCAGGAGCCACTCAAAGCACAAACTCTTAGAAGTTTCACTCTTCACGTACTTAAGTCGGCATTGTCCCATTTGCATTCAATCCCGATACAATTTCTGTGTATCATGGTCAATGTTAAGGTCCAAGGGATACAGTAAACCTGCACTGGCGCATCGGAATCTAATACTAGTCTCCGAGGAGCAGCTCAATCCACAAACTCTTAGACGATTCACTCTCCTTGTACTTAAGCCGGCATTGGCCGTTTTGTATTCAGTCCCGATGAAATTTCTCTGTTTCATGGTGAATGTGAAGGTCCAAGGGTTACAGTAAACCAGCATTGGTGCATCGGAATTTAATACTTGTCTCCCAGAAGCCGCTCAAGGCACAAACTCTTAGTAGATTCACTCATCTTGTACTTAAGTCGGCGTTGTCCTTTTGTATTGAATCCCGATGCAATTTCTGTGTTTCATGGTCAATGTGAAGGTCCAAGAGATACAGTAAACCTGCAATGGTTTATCGGAATCCAAAACTGGTCTACCAGGAACCGCTCAAACCACATACTCTTAGAAAATTCACTCCTCTTGTACTTAAGTCGGCATTGTCCCATTTGTATTCAATCCCGATGCAATGTCTGTGTTTTATGGTCAATGTGAAGGTCCATGGGATACAGTAAACCTGCACTGGTGCATCGGAATCTAATACTTGTCCCCCAGGAGCCGCCCAAAGCTCAAACTCTTATAAGATTAACTCTTCTTGTACTTAAGTCGGCATTGTCCATTTGTATTCAATCCCGATGCAATTTCTGTGTACCATGGTCAATGTGAAGGTCCAAGGGATACAGTAAACCTGCACTGGCGCATCGGAATCTAATACTGGTCTCACAGGATCCGCTCAATACACGATCTCTTAGAAGATTTACTCTTCTTGTACTTAAGTCGTCATTGTGCCTTTTGTATTCATTCCCGATGTAATCTCTGTGTTTCATGGACAATGTGAAGGTCAAGGGATACAGTAAACTTGCGCTGGTGTATCGGAATCTTATACTGGTCTCCCAGGAGCCGCTCAAACCACAAACTCTTAGTAGATTCACACTTCTTCTACTTGAGTCGGCTTTGTCCCTTTTTCTATTCAATGCCGATCCAAATTCCATGTTTAATGGTGAATCTGAAGGTCCAAGGGATACCGTGAACCGGCACTGGTATATCGGTATCTAGTAGTTGTCTCCCAGGTGCCACTCAAATCACGAACTCTTAGAAGATTAACACTTCTTGTACTAAAATCGGCATTGTGCCTTTTGTTTTCTATCCCGTTGCGATTTCTGTGTTTCCTGGTCAATGTGAAGGTACAAGGCATACATTAAACCAGCACTGGTGCATCGGAATCTAATACTGGTCTCCCAGGAGTCGCTCAATTCACAAACTCTTAGAAGATTCACTCTTCTAGTCTTTATGTTGCCATTGTCCCTACTGTATTCAATCTCGATGCAATTTCTGTGTTTCATGGTCAATGTCAAGGTCCAAGGGATACAGTAAACCTGCACTGATGCATCGGAATCTAATACTGATCTCCCAGGAGCCGCTCAAACCACAAACTCTTAGAAGATTTACTCTTTTTGTAATTAAGTCGGCATTGTCCGTTTTGTATTCAATCCCGATGCCATTTTTTGTGTTTCATGGTCAATGTGAAGGTCCAAGGGATACAGTAAGCCCGCACTGGTGCAACGGAATCTAATACAGGTCTCCCAGGAGCCACTCAAACCACAAACTCTTGGAAGATTCACTCTTCTTGTACTTAAGTAAGCATTGTCCCTTCTGTATTCAATCCCGATGCAATTTCTGTGTTTCATGGTCAATGTGAAGGTCCAAGGGATTCAGTAATCCTGCACTGGTGCATCGGAATCTAATACTTGTCTCCCAGGATTTGCATAAGGAACGCACTCTCAGAAGATTCATTCTTCTTGTACTGAAGTCGGCATTGTCCCTTTTGTATTCAATCTAGATGCAACATCTGTGTTTCATGGTCAGTGGGAAGGTCCAAGGGATACAGTAAACCTGCACTGGCGCATCGGAATCTAATATTGGTCTCACAGGATCCGCTCAAAACACGATCTCTTAGAAGATTTACTCTTCTTGTACTTAACTCGGCATTGTGCCTTTTGTATTCTATCCCATTGCCATACCTGTGTTTCATGGTCAATGTGAAGGTCCATTAGATACAGTAAACCTGCACTGGTGCATCGGAATCTAATACTGGTCTCCGGGGAGTCGCTGATATCACAAACTGTTAGAAGATACACTCTTCTTATACTTAAGTCGGCATTGTCGCTTTTGTATTCATTCCCGATGCAATTTCTGTGTTTCATGGTCAATGTGAAAGTCCAAGGGTTACAGTAAACCGGCATTGGTGCATCGGAATCTAATACTTGTCTCCCAGAAGCCGCTCAAGGCACAAACTCTTAGTAGATTCACTCATCTTGTACTTAAGTCGGCGTTCTCCTTTTGTATTGAATCCCGATGCAATATCTGTGTTTCATGGTCAATGTGAAGGTCCAAGAGATACAGTAAACCTGCAATGGTTTATCGGAATCCAAAACTGGTCTCCCAGGAACCGTTAAAACCACATACTCTTATAAGATTAACTCTTCTTGTACTTAAGTCGGCATTGTCCATTTGTATTCAATCCCGATGCGATTTCTGTGTTTCATGGTCAATGGGAAGGTCCGTGGGATTAAGTAAACCTGCACTGGTGCATCGGAATCTAATACTGGTCCCCCAGGAGCCGCCCAAAGCACAAACTCTTATAAGATTAACTCTTCTTGTACTTAAGTCGGCATTGTCCATTTGTATTGAATCCCGATGCGATTTCTGTGTTTCATGGTCAATGGGAAGGTCCGTGGGATATAGTAAACCTGGACTGGTGCATCGGAATTTAATACTGGCCACCCAGGAGCCGCTCTAACCTCAAATTCTTATAATATTAACTCTTCCTGTATTTAAGTCAGCATTGCCCCTTTTTTATTCAATCCCGATGCAACTTCTGTGTTTCATGGTCAATGTGAGGGTCCTGCTGATACGGTAAACCTGCACTTGTGCATCGGAATCTTATACTGGTCTCCCAGGAGCCGCTCAAAGCACAACCTCTTAGAAGATTCACTCAACTTGTATTTAAGTCGGCATTGTCCCTTTTTCCACTCAATGCCGATGCAATTTCTATGTTTAATGGTGAATGTGAAGGTCCAAGGGATACAGTGAACCGGCACTGGTGCATCGGAATCTTATACTGGTCTCCCAGGAGCCGCTCAAACCACAAACTCTTAGAAGATTCACTCTTCTTGTATTTAAGTCGGCGTTGTCCCTTTTGTATTGAATCCCGATGCAATTTCTGTCTTTCATGGTCAATGTGAAGGTCCAAGGGTTACAGTAAACCTGCATTGGTGCATCGGAATCTAATACTTGTCTCCCAGAAGCCGCTCAAGGCACAAACTCTTAGTAGATTCACTCATCTTGTATTTAAGTCTGCGTTGTCCCTTTTGTATTGAATCCCGATGCATTTTCTGTGTTTCGTGGTATATGTGAAGGTCCAAGGCATACAGTAAACCTGCACTGGTGCATCGGAATCTAATACTGGTCTCCCAGGATTTGCTTAAGGAACGAACTCTTAGAAGATTCACTGTTCTTGTACTGAAGTCGGCATTGTCCCTTTTGTCTTCAATCTGGTTGCAATATCTGTGTTTCATGGTCAATGGGAACTCCAAGGTATACAGTAAAGCTGCACTGGCGCATCGGAATATAATACTGGTCTCACAGGATCCGCTCAATACACGATCTCTTAGAAGATTTACTCTTCTTGTACTTAAGTCGGCATTGTGCCTTTTGTATTCTATCCAATTGCGATATCAGTGTCTCATGGTCAATGGGAAGGTCCAAGCGATACAGTAAACCTGCACGGGCGCATCAGAATCTAATACTGGTCTCACAGGATCTGCTCAAAACAAGATCTCTTAGAAGATTTAGTCTTCTTGTACTTATGTCCGTATTGTGCCTTTTGTATTCTATCCCATTACGATATCTGTGTTTCATGGTCAATGTGAAGGTCCAATGGATACAGTAAACCTGCACTGGTCCATCGAAATCTAATACTGGTCTTCCAGGAGATGCACAAAACCACAAACGCTCAGAAGATTCACTCTTCTCGTACTTAAATCGGCATTGTCCACTTTTAATTCAATCCCGAAGAAATATCTGTGTTTAATGGAGAATGTGAAGGTCCAAGGGATACAGTAATCCTGCACTGGTGCATCGGTATCCAATACTGGTCTCCCAGGAGCCGCTCAATTCTCAAGCTCTTAGAAGTTTCACTCTTCTAGTACTTATGTTGTCATTGTCCCTATTGTATTCAATCCCTATGCAATTTCTGTGTCTCATGGGCAACGTGAAGCTCCAAGGGTTCCAGTAAACCTGTATTGGTGCAGCGGAATCTAATACTTGTCTCCCAGAAGCCGCTCAAGGCACAAACTCTTAGTAGATTCACTCATCTTGTACTTAAGTCAGCGTTGTCCCTTTTGTATTGAATCCCGATGCAATTTCTGTGTTTCATGGTCAATGTGAAGGTCCAAGGGATACAGTAAACCATCACTGGTGCATCGGAATCTAATACTGGTTTCCCAGGAGCCGCTCAAAGCACAAACTCTTAGAAGTTTCACTCTTCTTGTACTTAAGTCGGCAGTGTCCATTTGTATTCAATCCCGATGTAATTTCTCTGTTTCATGGACAATGTGAAGGTCAAGGGATACAGTAAACCTGCGCTGGTGCAACGGAATCTAATACTGGTCTCCCAGGAGCCGCTCAAACCACATACTCTTAGTAGATTCACTGTTCTTGTCCTTAAGACGGCATTGTCCCTTATGAATTCAATCCCGATGGTATTTCTGTGTTTCATGGTCAATTTGAAGGTCCAAGGGATACAGTAAACCTGCACTGGTGCATCGGTTCCTAATACTGGTCTCCTATGATTCGCTTAAGGCACGAACTCTTAGAAGATTCACTCTTCTTGTACTGAAGTCGGAATTGTCCGTTTTGCATTCAATCCCGATGCAATATCTGTGTTTCATGGTCAATGGGAAGGTCCAAGCGATACAGAAAACCTGCACGGGCGCATCAGAATCTAATACTGGCCTCACAGGATCCGCTCAAACAAGATATCTTAGAAGATTTACTCTTCTTGTACTTATGTCCGTATTGTGCCTTTTGTATTCTATCCCATTACGATATCTGTGTTTCATGGTCAATGTGAAGGTCCAATGGATACAGTAAACCTGCAATGGTGCACGAAATCTAATACTGGTCTTCCAGGAGTCGCTCACACCACAAACGCTCAGAAGATTCACTCTTCTCGTACTTAAATCGGCATTGTCCACTTTTAATTCAATCCCGAAGCAATATCTGTGTTTAATGGAGAATGCGAAGGTCCAAGGGACACAGTAATCCTGCACTGGTGCATCGGAATCCAATACTGGTCTCCCAGGAGCCGACAATTCTCAAACTCTTAGAAGTTTCACTCTTCTAGTACTTACGTTGTCATTGTCCCTATTGTATTCAATCCCTATGCAATTTCTGTGTTTCATGGTCAATGTGAAAGTCCAAGGGTTACAGTAAACCTGTATTGGTGCAGCGGAATCTATTACTTTTCTCCCAGAAGCCGCTCAAGGCACAAACTCTTAGTAGATTCACTCATCTTGTACTTAAGTCAGCGTTATCCCTTTTGTATTGAATCCCGATGCAATTTCTGTGTTTCATGGTCAATGTGAAGGTCCAAGGGATACAGTAAACCATCACTGGTGAATCGGAAACTAATACTGGTTTCCCAGGAGCCGCTCAAAGCACAAACTCTTAGAGGTTTCACTCTTCTGGTACTTAAGTCAGCAGTGTCCATTTGTATTCAATCCCGATGTAATTTCTGTGTTTCATGGACAATGTGAAGGTCAAGGGATACAGTAAACCTGCGCTGGTGCAACGGAATCTAATACTGGTCCCCCAGGAGCCGCTCATGCCACAAACTCTTAGATGATTCACTCTTCTCGTACTTAAGTCGGCATTGTCCCTTTTGTATTCAATCCCGATGAAATTTCTGTGTTTCATGGTCAATGTGAAGGTCCAAGGGATAAAGTAAACCTATACCGGTGCTTCGGAACCTAATACTGGTCTCCCAGGAGCCGCCCAAAGCACAAACTCTTAGAAGATTAACTCTTCTTGTACTTAAGTCGGCATTGTCCATTTGTATTCAATCCCGATGCAATTTCTGTGCTTCATGGTCAATGTTACGGGCCAAGGGATACAGTAAACCTGCACTGGTGCATCGCAATCTAATACTGATCTCCCAGGAGCCGCCCAAAGCACAAACTCTTAGAAGATTAACTCTTCTTGTACTTAAGTCGGCATTGTCACTTTTGAATTCAATCCCAATGCGATTTCTGTGTTTCATGGTCAATGTGAAGGTCCTACTGATACGGTAAACCTGCACTGGAGCATCGGAATCTTATACTGGTCTCCCAGGAGCCGCTCAAAGCACAACCTCTTAGAAGATTCACTCTTCTTGTACTTAAGTCGGCATTGTCCCTTTTTCCATTCAATGCCGATGCAATTTCTATATTTAATGGTGAATATGAAGGTCCAAGGGATACAGTGAACCGGCACTGGTATATCGGTATATAATACTTGTCTCCCAGGAGCCACTCAAAGCACGAACTCTTAGAAGATTAACACTTCTTGTACTTAATTAGGCATTGTGCCTTTTGTTTTCTATCCCGTAGCGCTCTCTGTGTTTCATGGTCAATGTGAAGGTCCATGGGATACTGTAAACCTGCACTGGTGCATCGGAATCCAATACTGGTCTCCCAGGAGCCGCTCAAACCACTAACTCTTAGAAGATTCACTCTTCTTGTACTTAAGTCGGCATTGTGCTTTTTGTATTCAATCCCGTTGGCATTTCTGTGTTTCATAGTCAATGAGAAGGTCAAAGGGATACAGCAAACCTGCACTGGTGGATCGGAATCTAATACTGGTCTCCCAGGAGCCGCTCAAACTTCAAATTCTTAGAAGATTCACTCTTCTTCCACGTAAGTCGGCAGTGTCCCTTTTGCATTCAATCCCGATGCAATTTCTGTGTTTCATGGTCAATGTGAAAGTCCAAGGGCTACTGTAAACCTGCACTGGTGCATCGGAATCTAATACTGGTCTCCCAGGAGCCGCCCAAACCACATCTTCTAGGAAGATTCACTCTTCTTGTACTTAAGTCGGCATTGTCCCTCTTGTACTGAATCCCGATGCAATTTCTGTGCTTCGCGGTCAATGTGAAGGTCCACGGGATACAGTAAACCTGCACTGGTGCATTGGAATCAAATACTGGTCTCCCAGGAGCCGCTCAAATCACAATGTCTTGAAGATTCACTCTTCTTCTACTTAAGAAGGCACTGTCCCCTTTGCGTTCAATCCCGATGCAATTTCTGTGTATCTTGATCAATGTGAAGGTCCAAGGGATACAGTAAACCTACACTGGTGCATCGGAATATAATACTGGTCTCCCAAGAGCCGCTCAAACCTCAAACTCTTAGAAGAATCACTCTTCTTGTACTTAAGTCGGCATTGTCCCTTTTGTATTCAGTACCGATTCAAATTTTGTGTTTAATGGTGAATGCGAAGGTCCCAGGTATACAGTAAACCTGCACTGGTCTATGGGAATCGAAAACTGGACTCCCGGGAGCCGCTCAAACCACAAACACTTAGAAGATTCATTCCTCTTGTACTAAAGCCGCCATTGTGCCTTTTGTACATATATCCCGTTGCGATTTCTGTGTTTCGTGGTCAATGGGAATGTCAAAGGGACACAGTAAACCTGCATTGGTGCATCGGCATCTAATACTGATCTCCCAGGAGCCAGTCAAAGCACAAGCTACGGATGCAAATTCTATGTTTCATGGTCAATGTGAAGGCCCAAGCGATACACTAAACCTGCATTGGTGCATCGGAATCTAATTCTGATCTCCGAGGACCGGCTCTAAGCACAAACTCTTAGAAAATTCATGCTTCTTGTACTTAAGTCGGCATTGTGCCTTTTGTATTCAATCCCGATGCAATTTCTGTGTTTCTTGGCCAATGAGAAGGTCCAAGGGACACAGTAATCCTGCACTGGTGAATCAATATTTAATACTGGTCTCCCAGGAGCCGCTCAAACCACAAGCTCTTAGAAGATTGACTCTTCTTGTACTTAAGTCGGCATTGTCCATTTAGTATTCAGTGCCGTTGCATTTTCTGTTTTTCATGGTCAATGTGAAGGTCCAAGGGATACAGTAAACCTGCACTGGTGCATCGGAATCTAATACTGGTCTCCCAGGAGCCGCTCAAACCACAAACTCTTAGAAGATTGACTCTTCTTGTACTTAAGTCAGCATTGTACTTTTTGTATTCATAGCTGATGCAACTTCTGTGTATCATGGTCAATGAGAAGGTCCAAGGGATACAGTAAACCTGCACTGGTGCAACGGTATCTAATACTGGTCTCCCAGGTGCCGCTTAAAGCAGAAAATCTTAGAATATTCTATCTTCTTGCACTTAAGTCGACATTGTGCCTCTTGTATTCAATCCCGATGCGATTTCTGTGTTTCACAGTCAATGCGAAAGTGCTAGGGTTACAGTAAACCTGCACTGGTCCATCGGAATCTATTACTGGTCACCCAGGAGCCGATAAAACCACAAACTGTTAGAGGATTCACTCTTCTTGTATTTAAGTCGGCGTTGTCCCTTTTGCATTCGACCCCGATGTAGTTTTTGGTTTAATGGTCAATGTGAAGGT
Source organism: Schistocerca piceifrons (assembly GCF_021461385.2). Lineage (NCBI taxonomy): Eukaryota > Metazoa > Arthropoda > Insecta > Orthoptera > Acrididae > Schistocerca > Schistocerca piceifrons. The sequence continues at coordinate 953,122,773 of NC_060149.1, read as the reverse complement.
CAAAGGGATACAGTAAACCTGCACTGGTGCATAGGAATCCAATACTTGATCCCAGGAGCTGCTCAAAGCACAGACTCTTAAACGATTCACTCTTCTTGTACTTAAGTCGTCGCTGTCCCTTTTGTATTCAATCCCCATGTAATTGCTGTGTTTTATGGTCAATGTGAAGGTCCAAGGGATACAGTAAACCTGCACTGGTGCATCGGAATCTAATACTAGTCTCCCAGGTGCCGCGTAAAGCTGAAAATCTTTGATGATTCTATCTTCTTGCACTTAAGTCGACATTGTGCCTCTTGTATTCAATCCCGATCCGATTTCTGTGTTTCATGGTCAATGCGAAGGTCCTAGGGTTACAGTAAACCTGCACCGGTCCATCGGACTCTAATACTGGTCACCCAGGAGCCGATAAAACCATAAACTCTTAGAAGATTCATTCGTCTTGTACTTCAGTCAGCAATGTCCCTTTTGTATTCAATCCCGAAGCAATTTCTGTGTTTCATGGTCAGTGTGAAGGTCCAAATGATACTGTAAACCTGCGCTGGTGCATCGCAATTTAATAATGGTCTCCCAGGAGCCGCTCAAACCACAAACTCTTAGAAGATTCACCCTTCTTGTACCTAAGTCGGCATTGTCCCTTTTGTATTCAACCCCGATGTTGTTTTTGGTTTAATGGTCAATGTGAAGGTCTACAGGATACTGTACAATTGCACTGGTGCATCGGAATCCAATACTGGCCTCCCAGGAGCCGCTCTAAGCACAAACTCTTAGAAGATTCACGCTTCTTGTACTTAAGTCTTCATTGTACCTTTTGTATTCAATCACGATGGAATTTCTATGTTTCATGGTCAGTGTGAAGGTCCAAGGGATACTCTAAACATGCACTGGTATATCGCAATTTAATAATGGTCTCCCAGGAGCCGCTCAAACCACAAACTCTTTGAAGATTCACTCTTCTTGTACCTAAGTCGGCATTGTCCCTTTTGCATTCAACCCCGAGGTGGTTTTTGGTTTAATGGTCAATGTGAAGGTCTACACGATACAGTACACCTGCACTGGTGCATCGGAATCCAATACTGGCCTCCAAGGAGCCGCTCTAAGCACAAACTCTTAGAAGATTCATGCTTCTTGTACTTAAGTCAGCATTGTACATTTTATATTCAAGCCCGATGTAATTTCTGTGTTTCATGCTGAATGTGAAAGTCCAAGGGATACAGTAAACTTGCACTGGTGCATCGGTATTTGATACTGGTCTCCCAGGACCCGCTCAAACCACAAACTCTTAGAAGATTGACTCTTCTTGTACTTAAGTCAACATTGTACTTTTTGTATTCAATGCTGACGCAATATCTGTGTTTCATGGTCAATGTGAAGTTCCAAGGGATACAGTAAACCTGCACTGGTGCATCGGTATTTATACTGGTCTCCCAGGAGCAGCTCAAACCACAAGCACTTAGAAGATTCACTCTTCTTGTACTTCAGTCGGCATTTTCCCTCTTGTATTCAATGCCGATGCAATTTCTGTGTTTCATGGTCAATGTGAAGGTCCAACGGATACAGTAAACCTATACTGGTGCATCGATATCTAATACTGGTCACCCAGGAGCCGCTAAAACACAAACTCTTAGAAGATTCACTCTTTTTGTAATTAAGACGGAGTTGTACATTTTGTATTCAATGCTGATGCTTTTTTTGTGTCTCATTGTCAATGTGAAGGTCCAAGGGATACAGTAAAGCTGCACTGGTGCATCGGATTCAAATACTGGTCTCCCAGGAGCCGCTGAAAGCGCAATATCTTAGAAGATTCACTCTTCTTGTACTTCAGTCGGCATTGTCCCTTTTGTATTCAATGCCGACGCAATATCTGTGTTTCATGGTGAATGTGAAGTTCCAAGGGATACAGTAAACCTGGAGCCGCATAAAGCAGATAATCTTAGAAGATTCACTCTTCTTGTACTTAAGTAGGCATTGTCCGTCTTGTATTCAAGCCTGATTTGATTTCTGTGTTTCATGGTCAATGTGAAGGTGCTAGGGATACAGTAAACCTGCTCTGGTGCATCGGAATCTGATACTGGTCTCCCAGGAGCCGATCAAAGCACAAACTCTTAGAAGATTCACTCTTCTTGTCCTTAAGTCGGCATTGTCCCTTTTGTATTCAATGCCGATGCAATATCAGTGTTTCATGGTGAATGTGAAGGTCCACGTGATACAGTAAACCTGCACTGGTGAATCGGAATCTAATACCTGTCTCCCAGGAGCCGCTCAAACCATAAACTCTTAAAAGATTCACTCTTCTTGTACTCAAGTCGTTCATTGTCCCTTTCATATTCAATCGCGACGCAATTCCTGTGTTTCATGGTCAATGTGAATGTCCAAGAGATACAGTAAACCTGCACCGGTGCATCGGAATCTAATACTGGTGTCCCAGGAGCCGCTCAAGCCGCAAGCTCTTAGGAGATACACTGATCTTGTACTGAAGTCGCCATTGTTCCTTTTGTATTCAATCCCGATGCAATTTCTGTGTTTCATGGTCAATGTGAAGGTCCAAGGGATACAGTAAACCTGAACTGGTGCATCGGAATCTAATACTGGTCTCCCAGGAGCCGTTCTAAGCACTGACACTTTGAAGATACACTCTTCCTGTACTTAGGTCGGCATTGTACCTTTTGTATTCAATCCCGATGCAGTTTCTGTGTTTCATGGTCAATGTGAAATTCCAAATGATACAGTTAACCTGCACTGGTGCATCGGAATTTAATATTGGTCTCCCATGAACCGCTCAAAGCTAAAACATCTTGGAAGGTTCTATCCTCTTGTACTTAAGTGAACATTGTGCCTCTTGTATTGACTCCCGATGCGATTTCTGTGTTTCATGGTCAATGTGAAGGTCCTAGGTATACAGTAAACCTGCACTGGTGCATCGGAATCTAATACTGGTCTCCCTGGAGCCGCATAAAGCAGATAATCTTAGAAGATTCACTCTTCTTGTACTTAAGTAGGCATTGTGCGTCTTGTATTCAAGCCTGATTTGATTTCTGTGTTTCATGGTCAATGTGAAGGTGCTAGGGATACAGTAAACCTGCCCTCGTGCATCGGAATCTAGTACTGGTCTCCCAGGAGACGAATAAACCACAAACTCTTAGAAGATTCAATCTTCTTGTACTTAAATCGGCAGTGTCCCTTATATATTCAATCCCGAAGCAATATCTCTGTTTAATGGTCAATGTGAAGGTCCAAGGGATGCAGTAAACCTGCACTGGTGCATCGCAATCTAATACTGGTCTCCCAGGAGCCGATCAAAGCACAAACTCTTAGAAGATTCACTCTTCTTGTCCTTAAGTCGGCATTGTCCCTTTTGTATTCAATGCCGATGCAATATCAGTGTTTCATGGTGAATGTGAAGGTCCACGTGATACAGTAAACCTGCACTGGTGAATCGGAATCTAATACCTGTCTCCCAGGAGCCGCTCAAACCATAAACTCTTAAAAGATTCACTCTTCTTGTACTCAAGTCGTTCATTGTCCCTTTCATATTCAATCGCGACGCAATTCCTGTGTTTCATGGTCAATGTGAATGTCCAAGAGATACAGTAAACCTGCACCGGTGCATCGGAATCTAATACTGGTGTCCCAGGAACCGCTCAAACCGCAAGCTCTTAGAAGATACACTCTTCTTGTACTGAACACGACATTGCTCCTTTTGTATTCAAACCCGATGCAATTTCTGTGTTTCATGGTCAATGTGAAGGTCCAAGGCATACAGTAAACCTGAACTGGTGCATCGGAATCTAATACTGGTCTCCCAGGAGCCGCGTAAAGCAGATAATCTAAGTAGATTCACTCTTCTTGTACTTAAGTAGGCATTGTGCCTCTTGTATTCAATCCTGATACGATTTCTGTGTTTCATGGTCAATGTGAAGGTGCCAGGGTTCCAGTAAACCTGCCCTGGTTCATCGGAATCTAGTACTGGTCTCCCAGGAGATGATCAAACCACAAACTCTTGGAACATTCACTCTTCTTGTACTTAAATCGGCAAGGTCCCTTTTATATTCAATCCCGATGCAATATCTCTGTTTAATAGTCAATGTGAAGGTCCAAGGGATACAGTAAACCTGCACTGGTGCATCGCAATCTAATACTGGTCTCCCAGGAGCCGCCCTAAGCACGAACTCTTAGATGATACACTCTTCTTGTACTTAAGTCGGAATTGTACTTTTGTATTCAATCCTGATGCAATTTCTGTGTATCATGGTCAATGTGAAGGTCCAAGGGATACAGTGATCCTGCACTGGTGCATTTGAATCTAATACTAGTATCCCAGGAGACGCTAAAAGCACAATCTCTTAGAAGATTCACTCTTCTTGTACTTAAGTCGGCATTGTCCCTTTTGTATTCAATCCCGATGCAATTTCTGTGTTTCATGGTCAATGTGATGGTCCAAGGGATACAGTAAACCTGCACTGGTGCATCTGAATCTAATACTGGTCTCCCAGGAGCCGATCAAAGCACAAACTCTTAGAAGATTCTATCTTCTTGTACTTATGTCGACATTGTGCCTCTTGTATTCAATCCCGACACGATTTCTGTGTTTCATGGCCAATGCGAAGGTCCTAGGGTTACAGTAAACCTGCACTGGTGCATCGGAATCTAATACTGGTCACCCAGGAGCCGATAAAACCACAAACTCTTACAAGCTTCACTCTTCTTGTCCTTAAGTCGGCAATGTCCCTTTTGTATTCAATCCCGAAGCAATTAATATGTTTCATGGCCAATGTGATGGTCCAAGGGATACAGTAAACCTGCAATGGTGCATCGCAATCTAATAATGGTCTCCCAGGAGCCGCTCAAACCACAAACTCTTTGAAGATTCACTCTTCTTGTACCTAAGTCGGCATTGTCCCTTTTGTATTCAACCCCGATGTAGTTTTTGGTTTAATGGTCAATGTGAAGGTCCTAGGGATACAGCAAACCTGCACTGGTGCATCGAAATCTAATACTGGTCTCCCAGGCCACGCTCAAATCACAAACTCTTAGAAGATTCACTCTTCTTGTACTTAAGCCGGCATTGTCACTTTTGTTTTCAATCGCGATGGAATTTCTGTGTTTCATGGTGAATGTGAAGGTCCAAGGGATACAGTACACCTGCACTAGTGCATCGGAATCTAATACTGTTCTCCCAGGAGCCGCAAAAACCACAAACTCTTAAAAGATTCGCCCTTCTTGTACTTAAGTCGTCCATTGTCCCTTTTATATTCAATTGCGATGCAATTTCTGTGTTTCATGGTCAATGTGAAGATCCAAGAGATACAGTAAACCTGTACCGGTGCATCTGAATCTAATACTAGTGGCCCAGGAGACGCTCAAACCGCAAGCTCTTAGAAGATACACTCTTCAAGTACTGAAGTCGCCACTGTCCCTTTTGTATTCAATCACGATGCAATTTGCTGTGTTTCATGGTCAATGGGAAGGTCCAAGGGATACAGTATACCTGCACTGGTGCAACGGAATCTAATACTGGTATACTGGTCTCCCAGGACCCACACAAACCATTAACTCTTAGAAGATTCACTCTCCTTGTAATTAAGTCGGCATTGTCCCTTTTATATTCAACCCTGATGTAATTTCTGTGTTTCATGGTCAATGTGAAGGTCCTAGGGGTACAGTAAACCTGCTTTGGTGCATCGGAATCTAATACTGGTCACCCAGGAGCCGATAAAACCACAAACTCTTAGAAGCTTCACTCTTCTTGTCCTTAAGTCGGCAATGTCCCTTTTGTATTCAATCCCAAAGCAATTTGTGTGTTGCATGGGCAATGTGAAGGTCCAAGGGATACAGTGAACCTGCACTGGTGCAACGCAATCTAATAATGGTCTCCCAGGAGCCGCTCAAACCACAAACTCTTAGAAGATTCACTCCTCTTGTGCCTAAGTCGGCATTGTCCCTTTTGTATTCAACACCGAGTAGTTTTTTGTTTAAAGGTCAATGCGAATGTCCAAGGGATATAGTACACCTGCACTGGTGCATCGGAATACAATACTGGTCTCCCAGGATCCGCTCAAAGCGCAAACAATTAGACTATTCACTCTTCTTGTACTTAAGTCGGCATTGTCCCTTTAGTATTCAACCCAGATGCAAATTCTATGTTTCTTGGTCAATGTGAAGGTCCAAGGGATACAGTAAACCTGCACTGGTGCATCGGAATCAAATACTGACATCCCTGGGGCCGCTCTATGCACAAACTCTTAGATTATTCACGCTTCTTGTACTTAAGTAGGCATTGTGCCTTTTGTATTCAATGCCGCTGCATTTTCTGTATTTCATGGTCAATGTCAAGGTCCAAGAGGTACAGTAAACCAGAGCACGTGCTTCGGAACCTAATTCAGGTCTCCCAGTAGCCGCTCAAAGCACAAACTCCTAGAAGATTCACTCTTCTTGTACTTAAGTCGGCATTGTCCCTTTTGTATTCAATGCCGATGCAATTTCTGTGTTTCATGGTCAATGCGAAAGACCAAGGGATACAGTAAATCTGCACTGGTGCATCGGAATCTAATTCAGGTCTCCCAGGAGCCGCTCAAAGCACTCACTCTTAGAAGCTTCACTGTTCTTGTACTTAAGTCAGCAATGTCCCTTTTGTATTCAATCCTGAAGCAATTTATGTGTTTCATGGCCAATGTGATGGTCCAAGGGATACAGTAAACCTGCACTGGTGCATCGGAATCTAATACTGGTCTCCCAGGAGCCGCTCAAACCACAAACTCTTAGAAGATTCACCCATTTTGTACTTAGGTCGGCATTGTACCTTTTGTATTCAACCCCAATGCAATTTCTGTGTTTAATGGTCAATGTGAAGGTCCAAGGTATACAGTAAACCTGCACTGGTGCATCGGAATCTAATACTGGTCTCCCAGGAGCCGTTCTAAGCATTAACTCTTAGAAGATACACTCTTCTTGTACTTAAGTCGGCATTGTATCTTTTGTATTCAATCTCGATGCAATTTCTGTGTTTCATGATCAATGTGAAATTCCAAATGATACAGTAAACCTGCACTGGTGCATCGGAACCTAATACTGATCTCCCAGGAGCCGCTCAAAGTTGAAAATCTTTGAAGATTGTATCTTCTTGTACTTAAGTCGACATTGTGCCTGTTGTATTCAATCCCGATGCGATTTCTGTGTTTCATGGTCAATGTGAAGGTCCTAGGTATACAGTAAACGTGCACTGATGCGTCGGAATCTAATACTGGTCTCCCAGAAGCCGATCAAACCTCAGACTCTTAGAAGATTCTCTCTTCTTGTACTTAAGTCGGCATTGACAATTTTTTGTATTCAATCCTGAAGCAATTTCTGTGTTTCATGGTCAATGTGAAGGTCCAAGGCATACAGTAAACCAACACTGCTGCATCGGAATCTAATACTGGTCTCCCAGGGGTCGCTCAAACCACAAACTCTTAGAAGATTCTCTCTTCATGTACCTAAGTAGGTATTGTCCGTTTTGTATTCAACCCCGATGTAGTTTATGTGTTTCATGGTCAATGTGAAGGTCCAAGGGATACAGTTTACCTGGACTGGTCTATCGGAATCTAATACTGGTCTCCCATGAGCCGCTCAAATCACAATCTCTTAGAAGATTCACTCTTCTTAAACTTAAATCGGCAGTGTCCCTTTTGTATTCAATCCCGATGCAAATTCTTTGTTTCATGGTCAATCTGAAGGTCCAAAGACCACAGTACACCTGCCCTGGTGCATCGGAATCTAATACTGGTCTCCCAGGTGCCGCTCTTAGCATGAGATACACTCTTCTTGTACTTAAGTCGGCATTGTCCCTTTTGCAAACAATCCCGAGCGATTTCTGAGTTCCATGGTCAATGTGAAGGTCCAAGGGATACAGTAAACCTGGACTGCTCCATCGGAATCTAAAACTGGTCTCCCATGAGCCGCTCAAATCACAAACTCCTAGAAGATTTACTCTTCCTGTACTTAAATCGGCAGTGTCCCTTTTGTATTCAATCCCGAAGCAATTTCTGTGTTTCATGTTCAATGGGAAGGTCCAAGGGATACAGTTTACCTGCACTGGTGCAGCGGAATCTAATACTGGTCTCCCAGGAGCCGCTCAAACCACAAACTCTTAGAAGTTTCTATCTTCTTGTACTTATGTCGACATTGTGCCTCTTGTATTCAATCCCGATGCGATTTCTGTGTTTCATGGCCAATGCGAAGGTCCTAGGGTTACAGTAAACCTGCACTGGTGCACCGGAATGTAATACTGGTCTCCCAGGAGCCGCTTTAAGCAGATAATCTTAGAAGATTCATTCTTGTTGTACGGAAGTCGGCATTGTGCCTCTTGTATTCAATCCCAATGCGATTTCTGTGTTTCATGGTCAATGTGAAGGTCCTAGGGGTACAGTAAACCCGCACTGGTGCATCGGAGTCTAATACTGGTGTCCCAGGGTCCGCTATATCCCCAAAATCTTAGAAGATACACTCTTCTTGTACTTAAGTCGGCATTGTCCATTTTGTATTCAATTCCGATGCAATTTCTGTGTTTCATGGTCAATGTGAATGTCCAAGGGATACAGTAAACTTGCACTGGTGCATCGGAAACAAACACTAGCCTCCCAGGAGCCGATCAAAGAACAAACTCTTAGAAGATTCACTCCTCTTGTACTTAAGTTGGCATTGACGCTTTTGTATTCAACACCGAAGTAGTTTTTCGATTAAAGGTCTATGTGAAGGTCCAAGGGATACAGTGATCCTGCACTGGTGCATTTGAATCTAATACTAGTCTCCCAGGAGACGCTCAAAGCACAATCTCTTAGAAGATTCACTCTTCTTGTACTTAAGTCGGCATTGTCCCTTTTGTATTCAATCCCGATGCAATTTCTATGTTTCATGGTCATTGTGAAGGTCCAAGGGATACAGTAAAGCTGCACTGGTGCATCTGAATCTAATACTGGTCTCCCAGGAGCCGATCAAAGCACAAACTCTTAGAAGATTCTATCTTCTTGTACTTATATCGACATTGTGCCTCTTGTATTCAATCCCGATACGATTTCTGTGTTTCATGGCCAATGTGAAGGACCTAGGGTTACAGTAAACCTGCACTGGAGCATCGGAATCTAATACTGGTCACCCAGGAGCCGATAAAACCACAAACTCTTAGAAGCTTCACTCTTCTTGTACTTAAGTCGTCAATGTCCCTTTTGATTTCAATCCCGAAGCAATTTATAAGTTTCATGGCCAATGTGATGGTCCAAGGGATACAGTAAACCTGCAGTGGTGCATCGCAATCTAACAATGGTCTCCCAGGAGCCGCTCAAACCACAAACTCTTTGAAGATTCACTCTTCTTGTACCTAAGTCGGCATTGTCCCTTTTGTATTCAACCCCGATGTTGTTTTTGGTTTAATGGTCAATGTGAAGGTCCTAGGGATACAGTAAACCTGCACTGGTGCATCGGAATCTAATACTGGTCTCCCAGGACACGCTCAAATCACAAACTCTTAGAAGATTCACTCTTCTTGTACTTAAGTCGCCCATTGTCCCTTTTATATTCAATCGTGATGCAATTTCTGTGTTTCATGGTCAATGTGAAGGTCCAAGAGATACAGTAAACCTGCACCGGTGCATCGGAATCTAATACTAGTGTCCCAGGAGACGCTCAAACCGCAAGCTCTTAGAAGATACACTCTTCATGTACTGAAGTCGCCATTGTCCCTTTTGTATTCAATCACGATGCAATTTGCTGTGTTTCATGGTCAATGGGATGGTCCAAGGAATACAGTATACCTGCACTGGTCCAACGGAATCTAATACTGGTATACTGGTCTCTCAGGACCCGCACAAGCCATTAACTCTTAGAAGATTCACTCTCCTTGTACTTAAGTCGACATTGTCCCTTTTATATTCAACCCCTATGTAATTTCTGTGTTTAATGGTCTATGTGAAGGTCCAAGGGATACAGTAAACCTGCACTGGTGCATCGGAATCTAATACTGGTCACCCAGGAGCCGATAAAACCACAAACTCTTACAAGCTTCACTCTTCTTGTCCTTAAGTCGGCAATGTCCCTTTTGTATTCAATCCCGAAGCAATTAATATGTTTCATGGCCAATGTGATGGTCCAAGGGATACAGTAAACCTGCAATGGTGCATCGCAATCTAATAATGGTCTCCCAGGAGCCGCTCAAACCACAAACTCTTTGAAGATTCACTCTTCTTGTACCTAAGTCGGCATTGTCCCTTTTGTATTCAACCCCGATGTAGTTTTTGGTTTAATGGTCAATGTGAAGGTCCTAGGGATACAGCAAACCTGCACTGGTGCATCGAAATCTAATACTGGTCTCCCAGGCCACGCTCAAATCACAAACTCTTAGAAGATTCACTCTTCTTGTACTTAAGCCGGCATTGTCACTTTTGTTTTCAATCGCGATGGAATTTCTGTGTTTCATGGTGAATGTGAAGGTCCAAGGGATACAGTACACCTGCACTAGTGCATCGGAATCTAATACTGTTCTCCCAGGAGCCGCAAAAACCACAAACTCTTAAAAGATTCGCCCTTCTTGTACTTAAGTCGTCCATTGTCCCTTTTATATTCAATTGCGATGCAATTTCTGTGTTTCATGGTCAATGTGAAGATCCAAGAGATACAGTAAACCTGTACCGGTGCATCTGAATCTAATACTAGTGGCCCAGGAGACGCTCAAACCGCAAGCTCTTAGAAGATACACTCTTCAAGTACTGAAGTCGCCACTGTCCCTTTTGTATTCAATCACGATGCAATTTGCTGTGTTTCATGGTCAATGGGAAGGTCCAAGGGATACAGTATACCTGCACTGGTGCAACGGAATCTAATACTGGTATACTGGTCTCCCAGGACCCACACAAACCATTAACTCTTAGAAGATTCACTCTCCTTGTAATTAAGTCGGCATTGTCCCTTTTATATTCAACCCTGATGTAATTTCTGTGTTTCATGGTCAATGTGAAGGTCCTAGGGGTACAGTAAACCTGCTTTGGTGCATCGGAATCTAATACTGGTCACCCAGGAGCCGATAAAACCACAAACTCTTAGAAGCTTCACTCTTCTTGTCCTTAAGTCGGCAATGTCCCTTTTGTATTCAATCCCAAAGCAATTTGTGTGTTGCATGGGCAATGTGAAGGTCCAAGGGATACAGTGAACCTGCACTGGTGCAACGCAATCTAATAATGGTCTCCCAGGAGCCGCTCAAACCACAAACTCTTAGAAGATTCACTCCTCTTGTGCCTAAGTCGGCATTGTCCCTTTTGTATTCAACACCGAGTAGTTTTTTGTTTAAAGGTCAATGCGAATGTCCAAGGGATATAGTACACCTGCACTGGTGCATCGGAATACAATACTGGTCTCCCAGGATCCGCTCAAAGCGCAAACAATTAGACTATTCACTCTTCTTGTACTTAAGTCGGCATTGTCCCTTTAGTATTCAACCCAGATGCAAATTCTATGTTTCTTGGTCAATGTGAAGGTCCAAGGGATACAGTAAACCTGCACTGGTGCATCGGAATCAAATACTGACATCCCTGGGGCCGCTCTATGCACAAACTCTTAGATTATTCACGCTTCTTGTACTTAAGTAGGCATTGTGCCTTTTGTATTCAATGCCGCTGCATTTTCTGTATTTCATGGTCAATGTCAAGGTCCAAGAGGTACAGTAAACCAGAGCACGTGCTTCGGAACCTAATTCAGGTCTCCCAGTAGCCGCTCAAAGCACAAACTCCTAGAAGATTCACTCTTCTTGTACTTAAGTCGGCATTGTCCCTTTTGTATTCAATGCCGATGCAATTTCTGTGTTTCATGGTCAATGCGAAAGACCAAGGGATACAGTAAATCTGCACTGGTGCATCGGAATCTAATTCAGGTCTCCCAGGAGCCGCTCAAAGCACTCACTCTTAGAAGCTTCACTGTTCTTGTACTTAAGTCAGCAATGTCCCTTTTGTATTCAATCCTGAAGCAATTTATGTGTTTCATGGCCAATGTGATGGTCCAAGGGATACAGTAAACCTGCACTGGTGCATCGGAATCTAATACTGGTCTCCCAGGAGCCGCTCAAACCACAAACTCTTAGAAGATTCACCCATTTTGTACTTAGGTCGGCATTGTACCTTTTGTATTCAACCCCAATGCAATTTCTGTGTTTAATGGTCAATGTGAAGGTCCAAGGTATACAGTAAACCTGCACTGGTGCATCGGAATCTAATACTGGTCTCCCAGGAGCCGTTCTAAGCATTAACTCTTAGAAGATACACTCTTCTTGTACTTAAGTCGGCATTGTATCTTTTGTATTCAATCTCGATGCAATTTCTGTGTTTCATGATCAATGTGAAATTCCAAATGATACAGTAAACCTGCACTGGTGCATCGGAACCTAATACTGATCTCCCAGGAGCCGCTCAAAGTTGAAAATCTTTGAAGATTGTATCTTCTTGTACTTAAGTCGACATTGTGCCTGTTGTATTCAATCCCGATGCGATTTCTGTGTTTCATGGTCAATGTGAAGGTCCTAGGTATACAGTAAACGTGCACTGATGCGTCGGAATCTAATACTGGTCTCCCAGAAGCCGATCAAACCTCAGACTCTTAGAAGATTCTCTCTTCTTGTACTTAAGTCGGCATTGACAATTTTTTGTATTCAATCCTGAAGCAATTTCTGTGTTTCATGGTCAATGTGAAGGTCCAAGGCATACAGTAAACCAACACTGCTGCATCGGAATCTAATACTGGTCTCCCAGGGGTCGCTCAAACCACAAACTCTTAGAAGATTCTCTCTTCATGTACCTAAGTAGGTATTGTCCGTTTTGTATTCAACCCCGATGTAGTTTATGTGTTTCATGGTCAATGTGAAGGTCCAAGGGATACAGTTTACCTGGACTGGTCTATCGGAATCTAATACTGGTCTCCCATGAGCCGCTCAAATCACAATCTCTTAGAAGATTCACTCTTCTTAAACTTAAATCGGCAGTGTCCCTTTTGTATTCAATCCCGATGCAAATTCTTTGTTTCATGGTCAATCTGAAGGTCCAAAGACCACAGTACACCTGCCCTGGTGCATCGGAATCTAATACTGGTCTCCCAGGTGCCGCTCTTAGCATGAGATACACTCTTCTTGTACTTAAGTCGGCATTGTCCCTTTTGCAAACAATCCCGAGCGATTTCTGAGTTCCATGGTCAATGTGAAGGTCCAAGGGATACAGTAAACCTGGACTGCTCCATCGGAATCTAAAACTGGTCTCCCATGAGCCGCTCAAATCACAAACTCCTAGAAGATTTACTCTTCCTGTACTTAAATCGGCAGTGTCCCTTTTGTATTCAATCCCGAAGCAATTTCTGTGTTTCATGTTCAATGGGAAGGTCCAAGGGATACAGTTTACCTGCACTGGTGCAGCGGAATCTAATACTGGTCTCCCAGGAGCCGCTCAAACCACAAACTCTTAGAAGTTTCTATCTTCTTGTACTTATGTCGACATTGTGCCTCTTGTATTCAATCCCGATGCGATTTCTGTGTTTCATGGCCAATGCGAAGGTCCTAGGGTTACAGTAAACCTGCACTGGTGCACCGGAATGTAATACTGGTCTCCCAGGAGCCGCTTTAAGCAGATAATCTTAGAAGATTCATTCTTGTTGTACGGAAGTCGGCATTGTGCCTCTTGTATTCAATCCCAATGCGATTTCTGTGTTTCATGGTCAATGTGAAGGTCCTAGGGGTACAGTAAACCCGCACTGGTGCATCGGAGTCTAATACTGGTGTCCCAGGGTCCGCTATATCCCCAAAATCTTAGAAGATACACTCTTCTTGTACTTAAGTCGGCATTGTCCATTTTGTATTCAATTCCGATGCAATTTCTGTGTTTCATGGTCAATGTGAATGTCCAAGGGATACAGTAAACTTGCACTGGTGCATCGGAAACAAACACTAGCCTCCCAGGAGCCGATCAAAGAACAAACTCTTAGAAGATTCACTCCTCTTGTACTTAAGTTGGCATTGACGCTTTTGTATTCAACACCGAAGTAGTTTTTCGATTAAAGGTCTATGTGAAGGTCCAAGGGATACAGTGATCCTGCACTGGTGCATTTGAATCTAATACTAGTCTCCCAGGAGACGCTCAAAGCACAATCTCTTAGAAGATTCACTCTTCTTGTACTTAAGTCGGCATTGTCCCTTTTGTATTCAATCCCGATGCAATTTCTATGTTTCATGGTCATTGTGAAGGTCCAAGGGATACAGTAAAGCTGCACTGGTGCATCTGAATCTAATACTGGTCTCCCAGGAGCCGATCAAAGCACAAACTCTTAGAAGATTCTATCTTCTTGTACTTATATCGACATTGTGCCTCTTGTATTCAATCCCGATACGATTTCTGTGTTTCATGGCCAATGTGAAGGACCTAGGGTTACAGTAAACCTGCACTGGAGCATCGGAATCTAATACTGGTCACCCAGGAGCCGATAAAACCACAAACTCTTAGAAGCTTCACTCTTCTTGTACTTAAGTCGTCAATGTCCCTTTTGATTTCAATCCCGAAGCAATTTATAAGTTTCATGGCCAATGTGATGGTCCAAGGGATACAGTAAACCTGCAGTGGTGCATCGCAATCTAACAATGGTCTCCCAGGAGCCGCTCAAACCACAAACTCTTTGAAGATTCACTCTTCTTGTACCTAAGTCGGCATTGTCCCTTTTGTATTCAACCCCGATGTTGTTTTTGGTTTAATGGTCAATGTGAAGGTCCTAGGGATACAGTAAACCTGCACTGGTGCATCGGAATCTAATACTGGTCTCCCAGGACACGCTCAAATCACAAACTCTTAGAAGATTCACTCTTCTTGTACTTAAGTCGCCCATTGTCCCTTTTATATTCAATCGTGATGCAATTTCTGTGTTTCATGGTCAATGTGAAGGTCCAAGAGATACAGTAAACCTGCACCGGTGCATCGGAATCTAATACTAGTGTCCCAGGAGACGCTCAAACCGCAAGCTCTTAGAAGATACACTCTTCATGTACTGAAGTCGCCATTGTCCCTTTTGTATTCAATCACGATGCAATTTGCTGTGTTTCATGGTCAATGGGATGGTCCAAGGAATACAGTATACCTGCACTGGTCCAACGGAATCTAATACTGGTATACTGGTCTCTCAGGACCCGCACAAGCCATTAACTCTTAGAAGATTCACTCTCCTTGTACTTAAGTCGACATTGTCCCTTTTATATTCAACCCCTATGTAATTTCTGTGTTTAATGGTCTATGTGAAGGTCCAAGGGATACAGTAAACCTGCACTGGTGCATCGGTATCAAATACTGGTCTCCCAGGAGCCGCTCAAACCACAAACTTTTAGAAGATTCTATCTTCTTGTACTTATGTCGACATTGTGCCTCTTGTATTCAATCCCGATGCGATTTCTGTGTTTCATGGCCAATGCGAAGGTCCTAGGGTTACAGTAAACCTGCACTGGTGCACCGGAATCTAATACTGGTCTCCCAGGAGCCGCTTTAAGCAGATAATCTTAGAAGATTCACTCTTGTTGTACGTAAGTCGGCATTGTGCCTCTTGTATTCAATCCCAATGCGATTTCTGTGTTTCATTGTCAATGTGAAGGTCCTAGGGGTACAGTAAACCTGCTCTGGTGCATCGGAATCTAGTATTGGTCTCCCAGGAGACGATCAAAACACAAACTCTTAGAAGATACACTTTTCTTGTACTTAAGTCGGCATTGTGCATTTTGTTTCCTATCCCGCGTCGATTTGTGTGTTTCATGGTCAATGTGAAAGTCCAAGGGATACAGTAAACACGCACTGGTGCATCGGAGTCTAATACTGGTGTCCCAGGGTGCGCTATAACCGCAAAATCTTAAAAGATACACTCTTCTTGTACTTAAGTCAGCATTGTCCACTTTGTATTCAATTCCGATGCAATTTCTGTGTTTCATGGTCAATGTGAAAGTCCAAGGGATACAGTAAACTTGCACTGGTGCATCGGAATCAAACACTAGTCTCCCAGGAGCCGATCAAAGAACAAACTCTTAGAAGATTCACTTCTCTTGTACTTAAGTTGGCATTGACGCTTTTGTATTCAATCCCGATGCAATTTCTGTGTTTCATGGTCAATGTGAAATTCCAAGGGATACAGTAAACCTGCACTGGTGCATCGGAATCTAATACTGGTCTCCCAGGAGCCCTCAAAGCACAAACTCTTAGAAGATTCACTCTTCTTGTACCTAAGTCGGCATTGTCAATTTTTTGTATTCAATCCTGAAGCAATTTCTGTGTTTCATGGTCAATGTGAAGGTCCAAGGCATACAGTAAACCAGCACTGCTGCATCAGAATCTAATACTGGTCTCCCAGGAGTCGCTCAAACCACGAACTCTTAGAATATTCACTCTTCTTGTACCTAAGTCGGTATTGTCCCTTTTGTATTCAACCCCGATGTAGTTTATGTGTTTCATGGTCAATGTGAAGGTCCAAGGGATACAGTTTACCTGGACTGGTCCATCGGAATCTAATACTGGTCTCCCATGAGCCGCTCAAATCACAATCTCTTAGAAGATTCACTCTTCTTAAACTTAAATCGGCAGTGTCCCTTTTGTATTCAATCCCGAAGCAATTTCTGTGTTTCATGGTCAATGGGAAGGTCCAAAAGATACAGTATACCTGCACTGGTGCAGCGGAATCTAATACTGGTCTCCCAGGAGCCGCTCTAACCTCTAACTCTTAGATGATTCACTCATCTTGTACTTAAGTCGGCATTCTCCCTTTTGTAAACAATCCCTAGCGATTTCTGGATTCCATGGTCGATGTGAAGGTCAAATAGATACAGTAAACCTGCACCGGTCCATCGGAGTCTAACCCTGGTTTTCCAGGAGCCCCTCAAAGCAAAACTCTTAGAAGAATCACTCTTCTTGTACTTAAATCGGCAGTGTCCCTTTTGTATTCAATCCCGAAGCAATTTCTGTGTTTCATGGTCAATGGGAAGGTCCAAGGGATACAGTTTACCTGCACTGGTGCAGCGGAATCTATTACTGGTCTCCCTGGAGTCGCTCAAACCACAAATTCTTAGAAGATTCACTCTTCTTGTACTTAAGTCGGCATCGTCACTTTTGTATTCAATCCCCATACAAATTATATTTTTATTGGTCAATGTGAAGGTCCAAGGGAAACAGTACACCTGCACTGGTGCATCGGAATCTAATACTGGTCTCCCAGGAGCCGCTCAAAGCACAAGCTCTTAGAAGATTCACTGTTCTTGTACTTAAGTCGGCATTGTCCCTCTTGTATTCAATCCCGATGCAAATTCTATTTTTCATGGTCAATGTGAAGGTCCAAGGGATACAGTAAACCAGCATTGGTGCATCGGAATCTAAGTCTGATCTCCCAGGACCGGCTCTAAACACAAACTCTTAGAAGATTCACGCTTCTTGTACTTAAGTCGGCATTGTACCTTTTGTATTCAATTCCGATGCAATTTCTGTGTTTCATGGTCAATGTGAAGGTCCAAGGGATACAGTAAACCTGCACTGGTGCATCGGTATCTAATACTGGCCTCCCATGAGCCGCTCATACCGCAAACTCTTAGAAGATCGACTCTTCTTGTACTTAAGTGGGCATTTTGCCTTTTGTATTCAATGCCGATATATTTTCTGTGTTTCATGGTCAATGTGACGGTCCAAGGGATACAGTAAACCTATGCTGCTGCATCGGAATATAATACTGGTCTCCCGGGAGCCTCTCCAAGCACGAACTCTTAGAAGATTCACTCTTCTTGTGCTTAAGTCGGCAATGTGCTTTTTGTGTTCTATCCCGTTGCGATTTCTGTGTTTCATGGTCAATGTGAAGGTCCAAGGGATACAGTTAACCTGCTCTGGTTTGATTCTATCTTCTTGCACTTAAGTCGATATTGTGCCTCTTGTATTCAATCCCGATCCGATTTCTGTGTTTCATGGTCAGTGTGGAGGTCCAAGGGATACTGTAAACCTGCACTGGTGCATCGCAATTTAATAATGGTCTCCCAGGAGCCGCTCAAACCACAAACTCTTAGAAGATTCACTCTACATGTACCTAAGTCGGCATTGTACCTTTTATACTCAAGCCCGATGCAATTTCTGTGTTTCATGGTGAATGTGAAAGTCCAAGGGATACAGTGAACTTGCACCTGTGCATCGGTATCTGATACTGGTCTCCCAGGAGCCGCTCAAACCACAAACTCTTAGAAGATTGACTCTTCTTGTACTTAAGTCGGCATTGTACCTTTTATACTCAAGCCCGATGCAATTTCTGTGTTTCATGGTGAATGTGAAAGTCCAAGGGATACAGTAAACTTGCACTGGTGCATCGGTATCTGATACTGGTCTCCCAGGAGCCGCTCAAACCACAAACTCTTAGAAGATTGACTCTTCTTGTACTTAAGTCAGCATTGTACTTTTTGTATTCAATGCAGACGCAATATCTGTGTTTCATGGTCATTGTGAAGTTCCAAGGGATACAGTAAACCTCCACTGGTGCATCGGTATCTATTTCAGGTCTCCCAGGAGCCTCTCAAATCACAAACTCTTAGAAGATTCACTCTTCTTGTAATTAAGTCCGCGTTGTACATTTTGTATTCAATGCCGATGCATTTTCTGTGTTTCATGGTCAATGTGAAGGCCCAAGGGACACAGTAAACCTGCACTGGTGCAACGGAATCTATTTCAGGTCCCCCAGGAGCCTCTCAAATCACAAACTCTTAGAAGATTCACTCTTCTTGTAATTAAGTCGGCGTTGTACATTTTGTATTCAATGCCGATGCTTTTTTTGTGTCTCATGGTCAATGTGAAGGTCCAAGGGATACAGTAAACCTGCACTGGTGCATCGGATTCAAATACTGGTACCCCTGGAGACGCTCAAAATACGAACTCTTAGAAGATTCACTCTTCTTGTACTTCAGTCGGGATTGTCCCTTTTGTAATCAATCCCGATTCAAATTCTGTGTTTCACGGTCAATCTGGAGGTCCAAGGGATACAGTTAACCTGCACTGGTGCATCGGAATCTAATACTGGTCTCCCAGGAGCCGCTCAAAACACAAACTCTTAGAAGATTCTCTCTTCTTCTCCTTAAGTCGGCATTGTCCCTTTTGTATTCAATGCCGAAGCAATATCTGTGTTTCATGGTGAATGTGAAGGTCCACGGGATACAGTAAACGTGCTCTGGTGCATCGGAATCTAATACTGGCCTCCTAGGAGCCGATCAAAACACAAACTCTTAGAAGATTCACTCTTCTTGTCCTTAAGTCGGCATTGTCCCTTTTGTATTCAATGCCGAAGCAATATCTGTGTTTCATGGTGAATGTGAAGGTCCAAGGGATACAGTAAACCTGCACTGGTGAATCGGAATCTAATACTGGTCTCCCAGGAGCCGCTCAAACAACAAACTCTTAAAAAATTCACTCTTCTTGTACGCAAGTCGTTCATTGTCCCTTTCATATTCAATCGCGATGCAATTCCTGTGTTTCATGGTCAATGTGAAGGTCCAAGAGATACAGTAAACCTGCACCGGTGCATCGGAATCTAATACTGGTGTCCCAGGAGCCGCTCAAGCCGCAAGCTCGTAGAAGATACACTCATCTTGTACTGAAGTCGCCATTGTCCCTCTTGTATTCAATCCCGATGCAATTTCTGTGTTTCATGGTCAATTTGAAGGTCCAAGGGATACAGTAAACCTGAACTGGTGCATCGGAATCTAATACTGGTCTCCCAGGAGCCGTTCTAAGCACTGACTCTTAGAAGATACACTCTTCCTGTACTTAAGTCGGCATTGTACTTTTGTATTCAATCCCGATGCAATTTCTGTGTTTCATGGTCAATGTGGAATTCCAAATGATACAGTAAACCTGCACTGGTGCATCGGATTTTAATACTGGTCTCCCATGAGCCGCTCAAAGCTGAAAATCTTGGAAGATTCTATCCTCTTGTACTTAAGTCGACATTGTGCCTCTTGTATTCAATCCCGATGCGATTTCTGTGTTTCATGGTCAATGTGAAGGTCCTAGGTATACAGTAAACCTGCACTGGTGCATCGGAATCTAATATGGTCTCCCAGGAGCCTCTCAGAGCACAAGCTCTTAGACGATTCGCTGTTCTTGTACTTAAGTCGGCATTGTCCCTCTTGTATTCAATCCCGATGCAAATTCTACGTTTCATCGTCAATGTGAAGGTCCAAGGGATACAGTAAACCTGCATTGGTGCATCGGAATCTAATTCTGATCTCCCAGGACCGGTTCTAAACACAAACGCTTAGAAGATTCACGCTTCTTGTACTTAAGTCGGCATTGTACCTTTTGTATTCAATCCCGATGCAATTTCTGTGTTTCATGGTCAATGTGAAGGTCCAAGGAATACAGTAAACCTGCGCTGGTGCATCGGAATCTAATACTGGTCTCCCGGGAGCCGCTCCAAGCACGAACTCTTAGAAGATTCACTCTTCTTGTGCTTAAGTCGGCAATGTGCCTTTTGTGTTCTATCCCGTTGCGATTTCTGTGTTTCATGGTCAATGTGAAGGTCCAAGGGATACAGTTAACCTGCTCTGGTGGATCGGAATCTAATTCAGGTCTCCCAGGAGCTGATCAAACCACAATCTCTTAGAAGATTCTCTCCTCTTGTACTTAAGTCGGCATTGTCAATTTTTTCTTTCAATCCTGAGCAATTTCTGTGTTTCATGGTCAATGTGAAGGTCCAAGGGATACAGTACACCTGCACTGGTGCATCGGAATCCAATACTGGACTCCCAGGAGCCGCTCCAAGCACAAGCTCTTAGAAGATTCACTCTTCTTGAACCTAAGACGGCATTGTACCTTTTGTCTTCAATCCGGATGCAAATTCTATGTTACATGGTCAATGTGAAGGCCCAAGCGATACACTAAACCTGCATCGGAGCATCAGAATCTAATTCATATCCCCGAGGACCGGCTCTAAACACAAACTCTTAGAAAATTCACGCTTCTTGAACTTAAGTCGGCATTGAACCTTTTGTATTCAATCCTGATGCTATTTCTGTGTTTTATGGTCAATGTGAAGGTCCAAGGGATACAGTACACCTGCACTGGTGCATCGGAATCCAATACTGATCTCCCAGGAGCCGCTCAAAGCACAAGATCTTAGAAGATTGACTCTTCTTGTGCTTAGGTCGGCAATGTGCTTTTTGTGTTCTATCCCGTTGCGATTTCTGTTTTTCATGTTCAATGTGAAGGTGCAAGGGATACAGTAAACCTGTGCTGGTGCATCGGAATCTAATACTGGTCTCCCAGGAGCCGCCCTAAGCAGAAGATACCCTCTTCTTGTACTTAAATCATCATTGTACTTTTGTATTCCATCCCGATGCAATTTCTGTGTTTCATGGTCAATGTGAAGGTCCAAGGGATACAGTAAACATGCACCGGTGTATCAGAATCTAATACTGGTCTCCCAGGAGCCGCTCACACCACAAACTCTTAGAAGATTCGCTCTTTTTGTACTTAAGTCGTCGCTGTCCCTTTTGTATTCAATCCCCATGTAATTGCTGTGTTTTATGGTCAATGTGAAGGTCCAAGGGATACAGTAAACCTGCACTGGTGCTTCAGAATCTAATACTAGTGTCCCAGGACCGCGTAAAGCAGATAATCTTAGAAGATTCACTCTTCTTGTACTTAAGTAGGCATTGTGCGTCTTGTATTCAAGCCTGATACGATTTCTGTGTTTCATGGTCAATGTGAAGGTGCTAGGGATACAGTAAACCTGCCCTGGTGCATCGGAATCCAGTACTGGTCTCCCAGGAGACGATCAAACCACAAACTCTTAGAACATTCACTCTTCTTGTACTTAAATCGGCAGTGTCCCTTTTATATTCAATCCCGAAGCAATATCTCTAATTAATGGCCAATGTGAACGTCCAAGGGATACAGTAAACCTGCACTGGTGCATCGGAATCTAATACTGGTCTCCTAGCAGCCGCCCTAAGCATTTACTCTTACATGATACACTCTTCTTGTACTTATGTCGGAATTGTACCTTTTGTATTCAATCCCGATGCAATTTCTGTGTTTCATGGTCAATGTGAAGGTGCAAGGGATACAGTGAACCTGCACTGGTACATTTGAATCTAATACTAGTCTCCCAGGAGACGCTCAAAGCACAATCTCTTAGAAGATTCACTCTTCTTGTACTTAAGTCGGCATTGTGCCTCTTGTATTCAATCCCGATGCTATTTCTGTGTTTCATGGCCAATGCGAAGGTCATAGGGTTACAGTAAACCTGCACTGGTGCATCGAAATCTAATACTGATCACCCAGGAGCCGATAAAACCACAAACTCTTAGAAGCTTCACTCTTCTTGTACTTAAGTCGGCAATGTCCCTTTTGTATTCAATCCCGGAGCAATTTATGTGTTTCGTGGCCAATGTGATGGTCCAAGGGATACAGTAAACCTGCACTGGTGCATCGCAATCTAATAATGGTGTCCCAGAAGCCGCTCAAACCACAAACTCTTTGAAGATTCACTTTTCTTGTACCTAAGTCGGCATTGTCCATTTTTATTCAACCCCGATGTACTTTTTGGTTTAATGGTGAATGTGAAGGTCCTAGGGATACAGTATACCTGCACTGGTCCATCAGAATCAAATACTGGTCTCCCATGAGCCGCTCAAACCACAAACTCTTAGAAGATTCACTCTTCTTTTACATAAATCGGCAGTGTGCCTTTTGTATTCAATCCCGAAGCAATTTCTGTGTTTCATGGTCAATGGGAAGGTCCAAGGGATACAGTATACCGGCACTGGTGCGACGGAATCCAATACAGCTCTCCCAGGAGCCGCTCATATCACAAACTCTTAGAAGATTCACTCTTCTTGTACTTAGGTTGGGATTGTCCCTTTTGTATTCAATACCCATACAAATTCTGTGTTTCATGGTCAATCTGAAGGTCCAGGGGATACAGTAAACCTGCACTGGTGCTTCGGAATCTAATTCAGGTCTCCCAGGTGCCGCTCAAACCACAAACTCTTGGAAGATTCACTCTTCTTGTACTTATGCCGGCATAGTGCCTTCTGTAATCAATTCCGATGCGATTTCTGTGTTTCATGGTCAATGTGAAGGTCCAAGGTATTCTGTAAACCTGCAACTGTGCATCGGAATCGAATTTTGCTCTCTCAGAAGCCGCTCAAAGCACGATCTCTTAGAAAATTCACTCTTCTTGTACGTAAGTCGGCATTGTCCCTTTTGTATTCAATCCCGAAGCAATTTCTGTGTTTCATGGTCAATGTGAAGGTCCAAGGTATACAGTGAACCTGCACTGGTGAATCGGAATCTAATACTGGTCTCCCAGGAGCCGCTCAGAACACATACTCTTAAAAGATTCTATCTTCTTGTACTTAAGTCGGCATTGTACCTTTTGTATTCAATCCCAATGCGATTTCTGTGTTTCATGGTCAATGTGAAGGTCCAAGGTATACAGTAAACCTGCACTGGTGCATCGGAGTCTAATAGTGGTCTCCCAGAAGACGCTCAAAGCACAAACTCTTAGAAGATTGACTCATTTTGTGCTTATGTCGGCATTTCGCTTTTGTATTCAATCCCGATGCAATTTCTGTGTTTCATGGTCAATGTGAAAGTCCAAGGGATACAGTATACCTGTACTGGTGTAGCGGAATCTAATACTGGTCTCCCAGGAGCCGCTCAAACCACAAACTCTTAGAAGATTCACTCTTTTTGTACTTAAGTCGTCACTGTCCGTTTTGTATTCAATCGCGATGTAATTTCTGTGTTTCATGGTCAATGTGAAGGTCCAGGGGATACAGTAGACCTGCACTGGTGCATCGGAATCTAATACTGGTCTCCCAGGAGCCGCCCAAAGCACAAACTCTTGGAAGATTCACTCTTCTTGTACTTAAGTCGGCATTGTCCCTTTTGTATTCAACCCCGTTGTAATTTCTGTGTTTAATGGTCAATGTGAGGTTCCAAGGGATACAGTAAACCTGCACTGGTGCATCGGAATCTAATACTGGTCTCCCAGGAGCCGCTCTAAGCACTAAGTCTTAGAAGATACGCTCCTCTTGTACTTAAGTCGGCATTGTACCTTTTTTATTCAATCCCGATGCAATTTCTCTGTTTCATGGTCAATGTGAAGGTCCAAGGGATACAGTAAACCTGCACTGGTGCATTTGAATCTCATACTGGATTCCCAGGAGACGCTCAAAACACAATCTCTTAGAAGATTCACTCTTCTTGTACTTAAGTCGGCATTGTCCCATTTGTATTCAGTCCCGATGCAATTTCTGTGTTTCATGGTCAATGTGAAGGTCCAAGGGATACAGTAAACCTCTACTGGTGCATCGGAATCTAATACTGGTCTCCCAGGAGCCGATCAAAGCACAAACTCTTAGAAGATTCACTCCTCTAGTATTTAAGTTGGAATTGACCATTTTGTATTCACTCCCGATGCAATTTCTGTGTTTCATGGTCCAGGTGAAATTCCAAGGGATACAGTAAACCTGCACTGGTTCATCAGAATTTAATACTAGTCTCCCAGGAGCCGCTCAAAACAGAAAATCTTAAAAGATTCTATCTTCTTGTACTTAAGTCGACTTTGTGCCTCTTCTATTCAATCCCGATGTGATTTCTGTATTTCATGGTTAATGTGAGGGTCCTAGGGACACAGTAAACCTGCACCGGTGCATCGGAATCTAATTCTGGTCTCCCAGGAGCCGCTCAAGTCATAAACTCTTAGAAGATTCACACTTCTTGTACTTAAGTCGGCATTGTCCCTTTTGTATTTAACCCTGATGTAATTTTTGTTTTTAATGGTCAATGTGAAGGTACAAGGGATACAGTACTCCTGCACTGATGCATTGGAATCTAATACTGGTCTCCCAAGAGCCGATCAAAGCACAAATTCTTAGAAGATTCACTCCTCTTGTACTTAAGTTGGAATTGACCCTTTTGTATTCAATCCCGATGCAATTTCTGTGTTTCATGGTCAATGTGAAGGTCCAAGGGATACAGTGAACCTGCACTGGTGCATCGGAATCTAATACTGGTCTCCCAGGAGCCGCTCAAACCACAAACTCTTAGAGGATTCACTCTTCTTGTACTTAAGTCGGCATTGTCCTTTTTGTATTCAGTCCCGATGCAATTTCTGTGTCTCATGGTGAATGTGAAGGTCCAACGGATACAGTAAACCTGCACTGGTGTATCGGAATCTAAAACTGGTCTCCCAGGAGTCGCTCAAAGCACAAATTCCTAGAAGATTCATTCTTGTTATATGTAAGTCGGGATTGTCCCTTTTGTATTCAATCCCGATGCAAATTCTGTGTTTCATGGTCAATGGTCATGGTCATGGTCCAAGGGATACAGTAAACCTGCACTGGTGCATCGGAATCTAATACTGGTCTCCCAGGAGCCGCTGTAAGCACTAACTCTTAGAAGATACACACTTCTTGTACTTAAGTCGGCATTGTACCTTTTGTATTCAATAGCGAAGCAATTTCTGTGTTTCATGGTCAATGTGAAGGTCCGAGGGATACAGTAAACCAGCACTGGTGCATCGGAATCTAATACTGGTCGCCCTGGAGACACTCGAAGTACAATCTCTTAGAAGATTCACTCTTCTTGGACTTAAGTCGGCATTGTCATGTTGTATTCAATCCCAATGCAATTGCCTTTTTGACTTAACAATCGGTGCCAAATCATTGTCCCTCAAACAATTCTGCAGGGGTTTGACAACGTGAGACCATGGCTTTATGGAGCATCACCTAGAATTAGCTGCCGTCTTTTCTGACATGATTTTAAATCAATGCTATCATCACTGTTTCTTTTGCTTAGGGTTTTGAGTCTAGGAATGATGCAAACAATCAGCAGTTTATTTCTTTCTTACGTGATCTTTATCTCCTCCCTAGCCCCCTTTCTTCTTTCATTTGGTAGCCTCGAGCAAATTGAATATTCCTGCTTTTGTTTGTATTTATTAATCTGTTTGTGCCCCTAATTCTTAAAAGACTTCATTATAACACTAATACTCTGAAGCAGCAAATTTGGGGAAAAAGAGCTGCATTCGTTTATGCTGTTGTAAAATGGAGGAATTGGTTGTAGTTGGAAAAAAAATCTGCCTTTTACAGCTGCTGATTTTTGTCATTTATTTTACATAGCCCACCCATGATCTACAATCAGGTCTTCCTTTTTATGTTGTATTTTTTATAAGAAAGTTGAAATATAGATGATTGTTATGCATCTTTGCAGCAGCTAAACTTGAATATTGTACATAAAAATGTTATTTGTTGTCTTTTTTAAATTAAATTGTTATGTTTAAGAAGTGAATTAAATAATTGTTACCTGTGACATAATTTTGTAGCAGCTAAAATTAAATGCTGGTCTTCAATACTTTAATTGTTATAGTTTGGGGTATGATTGTTGTAATTAGAAAATGAATGTGTGCCTTGTGCACTATGTTGTTACAGTAATTTTGGAGTTTATTTTGTCCATCATGTGGTGTAAATTATAAGAATTTAAGCAAAAACTTCTGTCTCTCAACACCTTTCTTAATAACCCTATTCCAGTAACTGGATATGCATATTGAAATATCTGTGTTGCATATTAGATTCTATGACCTATACCGAGGCAATATTTTGCGATTGCAAATTTTCTTGACTATTATTAAGTGTGTGTGTGTGTGTGTGTGTGTGTGTGTGTGTGTGTGTGTGTGTGTGTGTGTGTGTGTGTGTGTGTTGCGGGTGTTGCTTATGCCCTACATACGAGTCCTCCAAGCTACTGATGATCTGACCAATGTACGACATGCCAAAATGCTACGGCTGCATGGGGAGATACAATTAAATCCCATCCCCCCCCCCCCTCTCTCTCTCTCTCTCTCTCTCTCTCTCTCTCTCAAAGATCGGCAGGTTCAGGAATCTAACACAGAAAGAATTTAATCACAGTTTCTTTTTCATCTCTATCATACAATGTAGTCCAATTTTTTGCTAATACAGAAATAACATTTTGTGATTTATGTTGTGTACTCTTCAAAAGATCTAATGATGTCCTCATTCCTTTCTTACAAACAAAATAAGAAAAAACTGACAATAATTGTCATTAAAATAAAACACAGAACAGTGTCTCCATAGCATCAATGAGCACATCCTTTCAGCACCTCTGACCCAGGCAGTGAACACAGCAGCGGTCAGTCTATGACTTGCAGTAGGTGAATCCCAGTCAGCTGCATTGCTCATGCACCCCACATAAATAATAATAAACAAAATCTAACAATACACATAACCAAGGCTTGATTTGTGACAGTATACCGCTGATGACGAAAAAAATTGGACCCAAAGATTTTGAGATGTGGTACAATAGAACTTTTGCTCTAGTTGAAGCGGTAAGATGCAAATGTTGTATTCACACTTTTAAAAAGCTCAGAAAAGTGTTATAACTTTTTCAGAAGTCTAAATCAAACTATGGAAACTCTCAGTAGGAACTTAGAAATATAGGAAATGATAGAGTGCTACTTACCATAAATACATGTTAAGAAGTCTATTTTTTTTCTTTTAACAAATCTAGCACTGCATATTACTGCCAAATTAGTCATTACCTATGATTGCTCCAATGGCAGAAGTATGTATAATAATGTCAAAACGTTTGTGCCACTACACACTAGGAGAAGCTCAAGTTTCAGATACACGTTGATTGCATTCTTGATGATGCTATCTACATGTTCATCCACACTCTGCAAACCACTATGAAGAGTATGACAGAGGGTACATCTCACTGTACCAGATATTAAAGCTTGTTCATGTTTCAAGACCATTTAACTCTTTCTCTGCATGCTGTAATTAATCTAATATTGTCCTCACGGTTCCTATGGGAGCAATAGTTACAAGGTTGTAGCATATTCCTAGAGTCGTCTTTTGGTAAGCATACTTTCTTAGGATAGTGTACATCTTATCTTGAAGCGTCTGCCAATTCAGTTATTTCAGCATCTCTGTGACACTCTCCCTTGGGTCAAACAAACCTGTGACCATTTGATCTGCCCTTCTCTGCATGCGTTCAAATCCCCCATTAATCCATTTTGATACAGGTCCCACACATTTGAGCAATATTCTAGGATGGATCATACAAACGATTTGTAGAATGACTGCATTTCTATGGTATTCTACCAAAAAAAAAATCTAACTCTTTCGCCTGCCTTACCCCTGAGTGGGCCCATATGACTGTTCCATTTCATATCCCTACAAAGTGCTTCACCCGGGTAATTGTATGAATAGACTTAATCCAAGCAAGACACCCTGATACTGTAGTCATACCACACTGCGTTTTCTTCATTTTGCAAAATGCACGATTTCACATGTCTGAACATTTAAAAGAGAGTTTGAAATTATCAAGATCTGACGAATGTTTGTACAATTTCTTTCAGACTGTACTTTATTCTAGATAAATGCACTATCTGTGAAAAGAGTGCTTTACTATTAATATTGTCTGCAAAGTCATTAAATTACATGAACACGAACAGCAATGGTCACAACATACCTCTCTATGACACATCTGAGGTTACTTCTACATCAGATGATGACTCCCCAGCCAAGATAACATGTAAGTCATTCCTACCAAAGTATCCTCAATTCCAGTGACAAATTTCACTCGATACCCCTCACGGTAGCAATTTTGATAATAAGCATCGATCTGGCACTAAGTCAAAAGCTGTTCAGAAATCGAGAAATACTGCCTGCACCTGTCAAGTCAGGAAGACGAAAGTTTTAAGGTCAGGTTGACAAAACAGATTTTTAATACTCTTGGAAACAACCCTAAATTTTCTGACGTAGTTCAGGGGAATGACAAAGGGATCTTTGACAGGCTGGATTAAATCTAGGCGGCATCTCAGACCGACCAGAGTTACAACTTTAAAGGCTTCTACGCTGAGCAAATACAACAGAGGAAGAATGCAAAGGCAGCTTCTAGTAATGCGCAATTGCTATTCTGCGTGGTCTTTAATGGCCATTATCAAATTTTAAAAAATTAAGAATAACAATAACACAGTACACAACAGGAAGGGTACAGCAGACTTTCCCTGATAGTTCCTTACATTACCTTTCCTTGATTTTTTTTTAAAAAAAAATGATAATGTTTCTAAGTCTTTCCTGGTTTCCATTGAAAGGTTTGGATTGTTTCAAAGATTAATTTACACATTTTTTAATATTTTAATGTATTCTAGGACAGGAACTCAAAGAGCACAAGTATAAAAAAACTGCATGTAGGACATTCATGTAAAGCTTCCCATTTTTAACTGCAAGGTAATGCCAGTCTATTTTGTTACAAGAAAATGAATCGGGACTTAGTTCTCCAGAGCTGATACTATTATAAGGAGTTGTGATGGAAGAACATGAGTTCCAAACAATGGATGCCTTGGATCTGTTTGCTGCTGCTTCTTTTTAATCTCTGCTGCTAATCCCATGAGTGAAAGATCTCTACCAATGAAAAAGTAGATTTGAATGACATCAAGTTTCTTCTCTTGTCGATAGTTGTTTCTACTGAAGAGAAATGAGTCTGGTCATCTTTGTCCATTTGCAGTAATTCAAAGGTGTCGTGGCACCTGACATGTATGCTTGAAAATAACAAACGATCAATATTGTAATTAACAAAAGTATTGACAGCAGTAAGCTGTATTTATCACATTCAAAAAGTTTGTAAAAGCTGTGGACTCTTGTTTTATCATGTCAATCCATTTGTGCCAATGGCTAACAGAGTACCATTCACGATCATGTCAAGTGGCAATAACAGTTTGCTTGCATCATAAATATTGAGTGTCAAAAGTTAATTCTAACAATATGAAATAGGACAGATTGCTACCCACCAGTTAGAGCAGGCAATGGGCAGCAGACAAGCATACTAAAAAAAAAGAAACTGTCAGATACTATATACTCAAAAAAACACTTAGGTACTGAAGGAATTATCCAAATACCAAATAGGGCTGAAATCAGTAAATGTGACATACATGTGAAGACAGAAAAATAATTACAGTTTCAGAAAAAACTGGACGATTTATTCAAGAGAAAGAGCATCACAAATTGGATGAGATGGTCCACCTCTGGCCCTTATACAAGCTTGGCTCTGGCTGATTGAGTTGTTGGATGTCCAACAGAGGATCATCATGCCAAATTCTATTCAAATGTCACGGTAGATAGTCAAAATCTCGAGGTGGTCTAACGGCCCTGCCCATAATGCTCCTTACATTCTCAATTGGGGAGAGATCCAGCAACTTTGCTGGCCAAGGTAGGGTTTGGCAAGCACAAGGACAAGCTGTGTGCGGACAGGCATTATCTTGCTGAAATGTAAGCAATGTATGGCTTGCCAAGAAGGGAAACAAAATAGGATGTACAGTATTGTCAACAGACGACTATGCTGTAGGGGTGACATCCATGTCACCCCTACAGCATAATCGTCTGTTGACCAAAAGGGATCTGTTACGAAAAGAAATCGCACCCCAGATCATCAGTCCTGGTAGTTGGACCGTATGGGATGTGACATTCACGATGGTATCCCACCGTCTGGGGCGTCTTCAGACACATCTGTGCTGATCATTGGGGCTCAGTTCATAGTGGGATTCATCACTGAAGCCAATTATATTCCAGTCAATGCAATTCCAGACCAGGGACGTGCCTGGGGACACACCAGATAGCAGTGCGATACCAACCCGGGTGCTGGCTGCCATACAGCCAAACGAGGACTGATGGTCTACTGTGCCATTTCTTTTCATAACAGGACCCCTTTGGTTGTCATCTGTGTCACCATTACAACACAGATATCTGTTGACGATATTATATACCCCATTTTGTTTCTCTTCATGACAAGCCATCATTTGCTTACATTTCAGCAAGATAATGCCTGCCCACACACTTCGTCTTCATACTTGCCACACGTTATCTTTGCCAGCAAGGTCACGGGATCTCTCCCCAACTGAGTATGTCTGGGGCATTATGGGCAGGGCCACCCTACCAGCTCATGATTTAGACAATACAATGCGCCACTTGGATAGAATTTGGCTTGATGTCCCTCAGGAGGACATCCAACAAATCTATCAATGCCAAGCTTGTTCAAGAGTCAGAGGTGGACCAACTTGCTCAATTTGTGAAGCTCTTTCTCTTGAATAAATGATTCAATTTTTCTGACATTGTAAATTTTTTTTTTTTTTTTTTTTTTTTTTGTCTGTGCACGTACATCACATCTACATATTTCCATCCCACACAGATAATTCTTTCATGCTGCATAATGTTTATTTTTATCTTACGAGTGTAATCTAATGGACAGAGCCCACCTCAGCATAGGGAGTCTCTGCTGGTTGGGAGTGTGGAGGTGGACAGACAGAGAGAGGTGTACTAGGGGGACAGTAACAGTGTGTGAGGTTGGAATGGGAGCAGGGGAGGGCATTGAGGTGTGGGGCCACAGGAACGAAGCCTAGAAACTCTAGCTGCGACATATTCTTCACTCCTGTAAACCCCCGTTACCTAAACCTTTGCTAGTCTCCCTGTCTCACATATCTAGGCCTTTACCTGCTCCCACCCCAGCCTCACACCACCACACCTGCTTGATGAGGACTGTCCCATACTTTCTAATATCTAAAAATCTTCCTTCAATGCGCCAGTCTGCCACTCAGTGTCTCCTCTAGGTGGGGATCAGAAAGCTATCCTATTTCATATTATTGTTATTCCATCCCAGATTTCCCAATGCTTAAAAATTAATTTTAGGCTTGCCATAAAGTATTACACAAACACTAAGTGGTTATTTTTTCTGATATTCAAATTATATTTTACTCTCATTTTTGTCCCTTTATCTAATCAACTTTGCAGTGTGACATTTCTGACGAAAGTACGAGTTATTCAAAAAGTAGGTAAAAAGTAGTGAATTCTTCCTTTGAATCACTCTCACTTTGTCTCAGGCGCGAGCAAATGTGTGTACCCGTATATGCGTTTAGCTGTATCAAATTATCTTCCCCAACACACAAAATGGGGGTCATTATTCAATTTATCTTGAAAGTATGTGTGAAACGCACTTTCCACAAAAATGCTCAGATGCATAACTCTCAAAATCTGTGTTTGAACAATAGGTCTGGAATTTTTAAAGACAAGGTGAAGAAACCATTGGATTGTATAATTTTTTTATTAATCACAAAGAAACAACATGATTCAAAGACATCAACAACAGCATTGGAAGTTCAAGTGAATTGTCTGCCTCCAATTCTGATCACAGAGAAACACTCCAATAGGAAAGAGGGCACAACATCCTGCTCCATTTTCAAAAGCTGCAAACCTGTAACAAAAAAAGGTCATGTGATAAATATTGTTTACATATCGATTACAGTAACAGAGGCATATATGGTCTAATAGGAAGGGGGAACAGAAGGGCAGGACATGGGGAACAATGAACAGATGAGATGTGAAACCACGGTAAGTTAATAGTGGCGATAATGCCGGTTAATGACATGTGTGGGAAAAGCAACCACTCTTGCAACTCAGAGCTACTCTTGTTTCTGCAACTGATCTTCCGTTCTTTCATTGTTCCTATTTTTCTCATATTAATAATTCTAGTTATAGAAGGTTTTCTAACTAAAAGCTTATTAGCATTTTGTAATGAAACCGATAAACAATACAGTCTCATTCTCTAATGGAAGAACACAGTACATCGCATTCGTAAATAACTTGATCCAACAAAACTTTTCATATGAGTATCTGGACATTCATTACATGACATTTAATTTTAAGTATCAATACAAACACTTACATAAAACATTATTTACACTCAAAACCCATTATTCAAAACTGATGTCCATATGTGTAACTGTTTACAGTAGCAATTATTAATATAGTTACTATTGCTAGCTTTAATATGGATTGTTAAAAAGTTTAGAATGTTAACTTAAAAATGAACTGTAAGCAAAATCTTTTCTGTTAAAAAGTTAATGTTGGAACCACTGGAGAAACATTATAATGTATTATTGTAGTCATCATGTACACTGAAAAAAAAAAAAAAAAAAAAAAATTTGCAACACCAAAAAGTAATTAACGTAGAGTAATGAAATTTCAGGAACATATATGTCTAAGTAACTTATTTAAGTGATTAACGTTGCAAGATCACAGGATAATATAAGTGCGAGATACACCATTGCAAATGTGATACACTAATACATTGAAATCCAGTGTAACTGCCCGAATGTAAGCATGGAAACGTACATGCATTGTGCTGGATATGAGTTTGTGGGATGAAGTTCCATGCCTGTTTCACATTGTCATCAAAACAGGGATGGTTAATGCTGTTTTTGGGAGACACTGGAGTTGTTCGATGATGTCCCGTGTGCGCCGAATTGGAGCCAGACCTGGTGATCAAACAGGTCAAGGCAACATGTTGACATACTGTAGAGTATACACCCATGCCTCCATCTTTGCTACCCTCCCTGTTTACCTCTACCCTGTTGCTTCATAACCTGGGTTGTGAGTAACTGAATCCACTTTCTCTTCTTCCCCTTCTTTCCCCTCTCTCCTCCCTGATGAAGGAACAAAGTTCCAAAAGCTAGGATACGTAAATTTTCTGTTATGTTTTGTGTATCTATTGGATGTACTGGCCAGCCCCTCTATCTCTTTGTTAGTATTTGTTTCACGTCTTTATATGAGATTTTCCATCATCACAATAATGTTAGTTTATAATTTATGGACAGCCTAATCCATTATTTCCTGTCAAGGTTTGAAACTTTAGTAAATCATAATTTTTGTCTTGGTAAAATAAAGGTGATTAGATGTTTCCCTCATGCACATGTAAGAGACTGTCAGTTTACATCTACGTTTATAATCTGCAATCCACCAGGAGGTGCATGGTACAGGGTAAGTCCCATTGTACCAGTTATCAGGGTTTCTTGCTGTTTCATTCATGTATGGAGCGTGGAAGAATGATTGTCTGAATTTGTCTGAATGCCTCTGTGTGAGCAGTAATCATTCTAATCTTATCTTCACGACCTCTGTGAGAGCAAAATATGGGGGGGGTTGTAGTATATCCCTAGAGTAATCATTTAAAGACAGTTCTTGAAACTTTGCTAATACACTTTCTTGGGATAGTTTACAACTGCCTTCAACAGTCTGCCATTTCAGTTCCTTCAGTATCTCTGTGACACTCTCCCATGGATTAAGCAAACCTGTGACCATGCTGCCTTTCTTTGTATACATTCAATGTCTCCTGCTAGTCTTATCTGGTACAAGTCCCACACACTTTAGGAATAGTCTAGGGGGGGGGTCACACAAATGACTTGTAAGCATCTCTTTAGCAGACTGATTGCACTTCCCCATTATTATACCAATAAACCAAAGTCTACAACCTGCTTTACCCACAACTGAACCTATGTGATCATGCCATTTCATATTCCTACAAAGTGTTACACACAGGTATTTGTGCGAGTTGGCAGATTCCGACAGTGACTCACCAATATTATAGTCACAGGATACTAAGTTTATACATTTCTAAACATTCAGAGCAAGTTGCCAATCACTGCACCATGTTGAAATCTCATCAAGATCTGACTGAATATATATATGCAGCTTCTATGAAATAGCACTTCATTACAGATAACTGCATCATCTGCAAAAATCCTGATTTACAGCAAGGTCATTAATGGACAAGAACTGCAAGGGCCCCAACACACTTCCCTGGGGCACACCTGAAGTTACTTCTACATCTGATGATGACTCTCCGTCCAAGGTAACATGCTGTGTCCTTCCTATCAAAAAGTCCTCAATCCAGTCACGAATTTCACTTGATACACCATATGACCATACTTTTCACAGACAGTGTAAGTGTGGAACAGAATCAAATACTGTTAGGAAATCAAGAAACACTATCTACCTGTTGCCTTGATCCAACGCTTTCAGCAAGTTATGTGAGAAAAGTGAGAGTTGGATTTCATATCATCTATGTTTTTGAAAACCATGCTGGTTGATATTGAGAAGGTAGTTCCGTTGGAGATACTTCATTATGTTTGAGCTCAAAATATTTTCTAAGAATCTACAACAAATCGATGTCAAGGCTACTGGATGGTAGTTTTGTCACTCCTACAACCCTTCTTGCAGACAGGTGTGATCTGTAACTTTTTCCAAAAACTGGGTAAGGTTTTTTGGATAGATTACAGTGAGAAGAGAGGATAACTCAGCCACAAATTCAATATTGAATCTGACTGCGATTCCATCGGGGTCTGGAGCTTTGTTTAATGATTTCAACTGTTTCTCAACACAACTGACACTAATACCTATTTCGTTCATTTTTTCAGTGTACGAGGATTGAATTGGGGCAGTTCTGGGTTTTTATTTGCAAAGGAACATTTGAAAATCGAGTTCGACTGGACACTAACTTTTGTGCCACTAACAGCCCTTACATACAACCAGAATTTATTTGGATTTTGTGAAATGTTATTTGACAATATTCTGCTACAGTAGTCATTGAAGGCTTCATGCATTGCTCTCTTGACAGCCAAACATGTTTCATCCAGCGTCTCTCAATCTATTATCCTACACTTTGTTTTACACCTATTATGCAGTAATCTATGTTCCTTTAGAAGTTTTCTTTACAGTGACTGTATACCACGGAGGTTCCATCCCATTATGAACTGTTCTACTAGGAACCTATCTACTCAGTGCATGGTCAACTGTTCTTTTCAAGTAGAGGAAGAGCACCTCTACATGCTCCTGACCTGTGCTGAAAGTTTCAAGTTCCTCACTGAGATAAGATATTACTGATTTCTACTTAGTTAACTGAACGCATAATAAGAGGGAAACATTCCACGCAGGAAAATATATCTAAAAACAAAAATGATGTGACTTACCATACGAAAGTGCTGGCAGGTCGATAGACACACAAACAAACACAAACATACACACAAAATTCTAGCTTTCGCAACCAACGGTTGCTTCATCAGGAAAGAGGGAAAGACGAAAGGATGTGGGTTTTAAGGGAGAGGGTAAGGAATCATTCCAATCCCGGGAGCGGAAAGACTTACCTTGTTGTTGTTGTGGTCTTCAGTCCTGAGACTGGTTTGATGCAGCTCTCCATGCTACTCTATCCTGTGCAAGCTTTTTCATCTCCCAGTACCTACTGCAACCTACATCCTTCTGAATCTGCTTAGTGTATTCATCTCTTTGTCTCCCTCTACGATTTTTACCCTCCACGCTGCCCTCTAATACTAAATTGGTGATCCCTTGATGCCTCAGAACATGTCCTACCAACCGATCCCTTCTTCTGGTCAAGTTGTGCCACAAACTTCTTTTCTCCCCAATCCTATTCAATACTTCCTCATTAGTTATGTGATCTACCCATCTAATCTTCAGCATTCTTCTGTAGCACCACATTTCGAAAGCTTCTATTCTCTTCTTGTCCAAACTATTTATCGTCCATGTTTCACTTCCATACATGGCTACACTCCATACGAATACTTTCAGAAATGACTTCCTGACACTTAAATCAATACTGGATGTTACAAATTTCTCTTCTTCAGAAACGCTTTCCTTGCCATTGCCAGCCTACATTTTATATCCTCTCTACTTCGACCATCATCAGTTATTTTGCTCCCCAAATAGCAAAACTCCTTTACTACTTTAAGTGCCTCATTTCCTAATCTAATTCCCTCAGCATCACCCGACTTAATTAGACTACATTCCATTATCCTTGTTTTGCTTTTGTTGATGTTCATCTTATATCCTCCTTTCAAGACACTGTCCATTCCATTCAACTGCTCTTCCAAGTCCTTTGCTGTCTCTGACAGAATTACAATGTCATCGGCGAACCTCAAAGTTTTTATTTCTTCTCCATGAATTTTAATACCTACTCCAAATTTTTCTTTTGTTTCCTTTACTGCTTGCTCAATATACAGATTGAACAACATTGGGGACAGGCTACAACCCTGTCTTACTCCCTTCCCAACCACTTCTTCCCTTTCATGTCCCTCGACTCTTATAACTGCCATCTGGTTTCTGTACAAATTGTAAATAGCCTTTCGCTCCCTGTATTTTACCCCTGCCACCTTTAGAGTTTGAAAGAGAGTATTCCAATCAACATTGTCAAAAGCTTTCTCTAAGTCTACAAATGCTAGAAACGTAGGTTTGCCTTTCCTTAATCTTTCTTCTAAGATAAGTCGTAAGGTCAGTATTGCCTCACGTGTTCCAGTGTTTCTACGGAATCCAAACTGATCTTCCCCGAGGTTGGCTTCTACTAGTTTTTCCATTCGTCTGTAAAGAATTCGTGTTAGTATTTTGCAGCTGTGACTTATTAAGCTGATAGTTCGGTAATTTTCACACCTGTCAACACCTGCTTTCTTTGGGATTGGAATTATTATATTCTTCTTGAAGTCTGAGGGTATTTCGCCTGTTTCATACACCTTGCTCACCAGATGGTAGAGTTTTGTCAGGACTGGCTCTCCCACGGCCGTCAGTAGTTCCAATGGAATATTGTCTACTCCGGGGGCCTTGTTTCGACTCAGGTCTTTCAGTGCTCTATCAAACTCTTCACGCAGTATCATATCTCCCATTTCATCTTCATCTACATCCTCTTCCATTTCCATAATATTGTCCTCAAGTACATCGCCCTTGTATAGACCCTCTATATACTCCTTCCACCTTTCTGCTTTCCCTTCTTTGCTTAGAACTGGGTTTCCATCTGAGCTCTTGATATTCATACAAGTCGTTCTCTTATCTCCAAAGGTCTCTTTAATTTTCCTGTAGGCGGTATCTATCTTACCCCTAGTGAGATAGGCCTCTACATCCTTACATTTGTCCTCTAGCCATCCCTGCTTAGCTATTTTGCACTTCCTGTCGATCTCATTTTTGAGACTTTGTATTCCTTTTTGCCTGTTTCACTTACTGCATTTTTATATTTTCTCCTTTCATCTATTAAATTCAATATTTCTTCTGTTACCCAAGGATTTCTACTAGCCCTCGTCTTTTTACCTACTTGATCCTCTGCTGCCTTCACTACTTCATCCCTCAAAGCTACCCATTCTTCTTCTACTGTATTTGTTTCCCCCATTCCTGTCAATTGCTCCCTTATGCTCTCCCTGAATCTCTGTACAACCTCTGGTTCTTTTAGTTTATCCAGGTCCCATCTCCTTAAATTCCCACCTTTTTGCAGTTTCTTCAGTTTTAATCTACAGGTCATAACCAATAGATTGTGGTCAGAGTCCACATCTGCCCCTGGAAATGTCTTACAATTTAAAACCTGGTTCCTAAATCTCTGTCTTACCATTATATAATCTATCTGATACCTTTTAGTATCTCCAGGGTTCTTCCATGTATACAACCCTCTTTCATGATTCTTAAACCAAGTGTTAGTTATGATTATGTTGTGCTCTGTGCAAAATTCGACCAGGCGGCTTCCTCTTTCATTTCTGTCCCCCAATCCATATTCACCTACTATGTTTCCTTCTCTCCCTTTTCCTACACTCGAATTCCAGTCACCCATTACTATTAAATTTTCGTCTCCCTTCACAATCTGAATAATTTCTTTTATTTCATCATACATTTCTTCAATTTCTTCGTCAGCTGGAGAGCTAGTTGGCATGTAAACTTGTACTACTGTAGTAGGCGTGGGCTTCGTATCTATCTTGGCCACAATAATGCGTTCACTATGCTGTTTGTAGTAGCATACCCGCATTCCTATTTTCCTATTCATTATTAAACCTACTCCTGCATTACCCCTATTTGATTTTGTATTTATAACCCTGTAGTCACCTGACCAGAAGTCTTGTTCCTCCTGCCACCGAACTTCACTAATTCCCACTATATCTAACTTCAACCTATCCATTTCCCTTTTTAAATTTTCTAACCTACCTGCCCGATTAAGGGATCTGACATTCCATGCTCCGATCCGTAGAACGCCAGTTTTCTTTCTCCTGATAACGACATCCTCTTGACTTACCTTAGGGGGGAAAAAGAACAGGTATACACTTGCACAAACACCCATATCCAACCACACATACACAGACACAAGCACATTTGTAAAGGCAAAGAGATTCGGCAGAGATGTCAGTCGAGGCAGAAGTACAGCGGCAAAGATGTTGTTGAATGACAGGTGAGCTATGAGCAGCGGCAACTTGAAATTAGCAGAGGTTGAGGCCTGGTGGATAACGAGAAGAGAGGATATACTGAAGGGCAAGTTCCCATCTCCGGTGTTCTGTCAGGTTCGTGTTAGTGGGAAGTATCCAGATAACCCGGAGGGTGTAACACTGTGCCAAGATGTGCTGGCCGTGCACCAAGGCATGTTTAGCCACAGGGTGATCCTCATTACCAACAAACACTGTCTGCCTGTGTCCATTCATGCGAATGGACAGTTTGTTGCTGGTCATTCCCACATAGAAAGCTTCACAGTGTAGGCAGGTCAGTTGGTAAATCACGTGGGTGCCTTCACACGTGGCTCTGCCTTTGATCATGTACACCTTCGGGTTACAGGACTGGAGTAGGTGGTGGTAGGAGGGTGCATGGGACAGGTTTTACACCGGGGGCTGTTACAAGGGTAGGAGCCAGAGGGTAGGGAAGGTGGTTTGGGGATTTCATAGGGAACTAAGAGGTTACGAAGGTTAGGTGGACGGCGGAAAGACACTCTTGGTGGAGTGGGGAGGATTTCATGAAGGATGGATCTCATTTCAGGGCGGGATTTGAGGAAGTCGTATCCCTGCTGGAGAGCCACATTCA
Source organism: Schistocerca piceifrons (assembly GCF_021461385.2). NCBI lineage: Eukaryota > Metazoa > Arthropoda > Insecta > Orthoptera > Acrididae > Schistocerca > Schistocerca piceifrons. The sequence continues at coordinate 953,083,058 of NC_060149.1, read as the reverse complement.
GAGTCTGATCCAGTCCTGGAAAGTATCCTGTTACAAGTGGGGCACTTTTGTGGTTCTTCTGTGGGAGGTTCTGGGTTTGAGGGGATGAGGAAGTGGCTCTGGTTATTTGCTTCTGTACCAGGTCGGGAGGGTATTGCGGGATGCGAAAGCTGTTTTCAGGTTGTTGGTGTAATGGTTCAGGGATTCCGGACTGGAGCAGATTCGTTTGCCACGAAGACCTAGGCTGTAGGGAAGGGACCGTTTGATGTGGAATGGGTGGCAGCTGTCATAATGGAGGTACTGTTGCTTGTTGGTGGGTTTGATGTGGACTGACGTGTGAAGCTGGCCATTGGACAGATGGAGGTCAACATCAAGGAAAGTGGCATGGGATTTGGAGTAGGACCAGGTGAATCTGATGGAACCAAAGGAGTTGAGGTTGGAGAGGAAATTCTGTAGTTCTTCACTGAGAGTCCAGATCATGAAGATGTCATCAATAAATCTGTACCAAACTTTGGGTTGGCAGGCCTGGGTAACCAAGAAGGCTTCCTCTAAGCGACCCATGAACAGGTTAGCGTACAGGGGGGCCATCCTGGTACCCATGGCTGTTCCCTTTAATTGTTAGTATGTCTGGCCTTCAAAAGTGAAGAAGTTGTGAGTCAGGATGAAGCTGGCTAAGGTAATGAGGAAAGAGGTTTTAGGTAGGGCGGCAGGTGATCGGCGTGAAATGAAGTGCTCCATCGCATTGCGGCCCTGGACGTGCGGGATATTTGTGTATAAGGAAGTGGCGTCAATGGTTACAAGGATGGTTTCCAGGGGTAACAGATTGGGTAAGGATTCCATGCGTTCGAGAAAGTGGTTGATGTCTTTGATGAAGGATGGGAGACTGCATGTAATGGGTTGAAGGTGTTGATCTACGTATGCAGAGATATGTTCTGTGGGGTCTTGGTAACCAGCTACAATGGGGTGGCTGGGATGATCCTTGTAACCATTGATGCCACTTCCTTATACACAAATATTCCGCACGTCCAGGGCCTCGCTGCGATGGAGCACTTCCTTTCACGCCCATCACCTGCCGTCCTACCTAAAACCTCTTTCCTCATTACCTTAGCCAGCTTCAACCTGACACAACTTCTTCACTTTTGAAGGCCAGACACACCAACAATTAAAGGGAACAGCCATGGGTACCAGGATGGCCCCCTTGTACGCTAACCTATTCATGGGTCGCTTAGAGGAAGCCTTCTTGGTTACCCAGGCCTGCCAACCCAAAGTTTGGTACAGATTTATTGATGACATCTTCATGATCTGGACTCACAGTGAAGAACTACAGAATTTCCTCTCCAACCTCAACTCCTTTGGTTTCATCAGATTCACCTGGTCCTACTCCAAATCCCATGCCACTTTCCTTGACATTGACCTCCATCTGTCCAATGGCCAGCTTCACACGTCCGTCCACATCAAACCCACCAACAAGCAACAGTACCTCCATTATGACAGCTGCCACCCATTCCACATCGAACGGTCCCTTCCCTACAGCCTAGGTCTTCGTGGCAAATGAATCTGCTCCAGTCCTGAATCCCTGAACCATTACACCAACAACCTGAAAACAGCTTTCGCATCCCGCAACTACCCTCCCGATCTGGTACAGAAGCAAATAACCAGAGCCACTTCCTCATCCCCTCAAACCCAGAACCTCCCACAGAAGAACCACAAAAGTGCCCCACTTGTAACAGGATACTTTCCAGGACTGGATCAGACTCTGAATGTGGCTCTCCAGCAGGGATACGACTTCCTCAAATCCCGCCCTGAAATGAGATCCATCCTTCATGAAATCCTCCCCACTCCACCAAGCGTGTCTTTCCGCCGTCCACCTAACCTTCGTAACCTCTTAGTTCATCCCTATGAAATCCCCAAACCACCTTCCCTACCCTCTGGCTCCTACCCTTGTAACCGCACCCGGTGTAAAACCTGTCCCATGCACCCTCCCACAACCACCTCCTCCAGTCCTGTACCCCGGAAGGTGTACACGATCAAAGGCAGAGCCACGTGTGAAAGCACCCACGTGATTTACCAACGAAACTGTCCATTCGCATGAATGGACACAGGTTGGTTGGTTTAAGGATGAAAGGGACCAAACTGCAGAGGTCATCGGTCCCTTTTTCCAAAATACTAAAAATACCCACAGAGATTAAAAAATGTTCAACAGAACAGGAGACAGATGACACAGAACAAAAGAAACGTAGACAAGGACCAGACAAAACAAAATAAAATCACACGGAGTGCGACGGTGGTCAGCCGACCATAGGAACAAAAAAAAGGAAAAGTCAACCACCGAAAACACATTAAAAACTGAGTTTAAAACCGTAGGCCAAAGGCCAAAATCAACAAATAAAACACACGCATTTATATTAAGCGATGAAATCCCCCTGCCTGAATAAAACGCAAAACTAAGTCCGCTATGGCAGAGTCGTCAGTTAAAAGCGCAGGGAGCCTATCAGGCAGCGCAAAAGTCTGCCTGAGCACAGTTAAAAGGGTGCACTCCAACAGAATATGGACCACCGTCAAGGACGCCCCACAACGACAAAGAGGTGGATCCTCACGACACAGTAAATAACTGTGCGTCAGTCGGGTGTGGCCAATGCGGAGCCGACAAACGACGACTGAGTCCCTGTGGGTGGCTCGCAGGGATGACCGCCAAACAGTCGTCGTCTCCTTGATACGACGGAGTTTGTTTGGCACGGGCAGGTTGCGCCATTCAGTGTCCCAGAAATCGAAAACTTTGCGGCGTAATAGTGCCCGCAAATCAGTCGCCGGGAGGCCAATCTCCAGAGGTGGTTTACTGGTGGCCTCTTTCGCCAGGCGGTCAACATTCTCATTGCCGGGGATCCCAACATGGCCTGGGGTCCACACAAAGACCACAGAGCGGCCGCTACATGCGAGAGTATGCAGGGACTCATGGACAGCCATCACCAGACGAAAACGAGGGAAATACTGGTCGAGAGCTCGTAAACTGCTCAGGGAATTGCTACAGATAACGAAGGACTCACCTGAGCAGGAGCGGATATACTCTAGGGCACAAAAGATGGCGACCAGCTCAGCTGTGTAAACGCTGCAGCCATCCAGCAAGGAACGTTGTTCAGAATGGTCCCCTAGAGTAAGCGCATATCCGACACGACCAGCAACCATCGAACCATCAGTGTATACAACGCCAGAGCCCTGATACGTGGCCAAGATGGAATAAAAACGGCGGCGGAAGGCCTCTGGAGGGACGGAGTCCTTTGGGCCCTGTGCCAAGTCGAGCCGAAGGCAAGGGCGAGGAACACACCATGGGGGTGTCCGCAAAGTGGCCCGGAAAGGAGGTGGAACTGTAAAAACCCTAAGCCCGGAGAGAAGCTCTTTGACGCGGACCGCGATCGTACAACCTGACCGGGGCCGATGTTCAGGAAGATTGACAACCGATTGCGGGAACAGGAGACGATAGTTTGGATGCCCGGGCAAGCTAAAAACATGGGCAGCATAAGAGACCAGTAAATGTTGGCGCCTCAATCGCAGTGGAGGGACACCTGCCTCCACAAGTATGCTGTCCACAGGGCTGGTGCGGAATGCTCCTGTCGCCTGTCGAACCCCACAGTGGTGAACGGGGTCCAGCAGTTGCAACACTGAGGGCGACGCTGAGCCATACGCCACACTCCCATAATCAAGCCGGGACAGCACAAGGGCTTTGTAGAGCTGCAGCAGCGTATTACGATCGGCACCCCAAGTTGTGTTGCTGAGGCAGCGAAGGGCATTCAGATGCTGCCAGCACTGACGCTTGAGCTGACGAATATGTGGAAGCCAAGTAAGCCGGGCATCAAACAGCAATCCCAGAAAATGGTAAGTGTCAACAACCCTGAGCATGGCATCCTGAAGATAGAGCTCAGGGTGGGGATGGACAGTTCGACACCAACAAAAGTGCATAAAACAAGTCTTCGCAGGAGAAAATTGAAACCCATGAGCTAGGGCCCATGCCTGCACCTTGCGTATGGCTCCCTGCAACCTACGTTCTGCAACACTAATGGTGGAGGAGCTGAACAAGATGCAGAAATCATCAGCATATAACGTGGGTGAGACAGACGACCCTACTGCTGCTGCAAGGCCATTAATGGCCACAAGGAAAAGGGGCACGCTCAATACTGAGCCCTGTGGAACGCCGTTCTCCTGGATATGAAGTGAACTATGGGATGTGCCAATTAAAACGCGGAATGTCCGAACAGATAATAAATTCTGAATAAAAATGGGGAGAGAGCCCCGGAGACCCCACCCGTGCAACGTGGCGAGTATATGGTGCCGCCACGTCGTGTCATATGTTCTGGAGACAAGGTGTTGGCGCCTGGAAATAGCAGTGCGGATTGCAGACTCAAGAAAGACCAAAGTATTGGCGGTGGAACGGCCCTGACGGAAGCCGCTCTGGCACTGAGCCAGAAGACCCGAGACTCGAGCAGCCAACACAGCCGTCGACTCACCATACGTTCCAGTAGCTTGCACAGAGTATTTGTCAAGCTGATGGGCCGATAGCTATCCACAGTAAGCGGGTCCTTACCAGGCTTCAGCACCGGAATGATGGTACTTTCTCGCCACTGCGACGGAAAGACACCATCGCTCCATATGCGGTTGAAGATGACAAGAACACATCGCTGACAGTCCGGGGACAGGTGTTTGAGCATCTGATTGTTGACGCCATCTGGCCCAGAGGCTGTATCGGGGCACTGTGCCAGGGCACTTTGGAGTTCCCACAAACTAAATGGGGCGTTATACGTCTCAGGGTGGCGAGAAGCAAAAGAAAGCCGTTTGCCTTCCTCCCGGCGTTTAAGCACGTGAAACGCAGGCGGGTAATTCCCCGACGCAGAGGCCCGAACATAGTGCTGTGCGAAATGCTCGGCGATTGCATCAGCATCGGTGGATACCGCCCCGTTGATGGTAAGCCCTGGGACACCTGTAGAGTGCTGCACTCCAAAGGTGCACCGAATCTTCATCCACACCTGGGAGGGTGAAGTACGGGAACCAATGGTGGAAACGTACCTCTCCCAGCACTCCTGTTTCCGCCTCTTGATGAGCCGCCGTGCCTGAGCACGGAGACGTTTGAAGAAAATGAGGTTCTCCAAAGACGGGTGCCGCTTATGTCGCTGAAGAGCCCGCCGACGTTCTTTAATGGCTTCAGCGACCTCCAGAGAACACCAAGGCACTGCCTTTCGCCGGGGGCACCCTAACAAACGAGGAATGGTACGTTCCGCAGCGGAAACAATCGCTGCAGTCAGTGTCTCAACCGCCACATCGATGGTACCGTGGGGGAGAGATGCAACAGTGGCAGCAGAGAATGTTTCCCAGTTTGCCTTGCTAAATGCCCATCTAGGCAGGCATTCATGGGATCGACACTGGGATAGTGAAAGGAAGATGGGAAAATGGTCACTACCACAAAAAAGTCGTCATGGACTCTCCAGTGGACCGATGGTACAAGCCCTGGGCTGCCCAACGACAGATCTATGGCCTAGAACGTGCCATGCGCCACACTGAAATGCGTGGCAGCACCAGTGTTTAAGAGGCAGAGGTCGAGTTGGGAGATGAGATTCTCGACATCTCTGCCTCGGCCAGTAATCTTCGATCCACCCCACAGGGGATTGTGGGCGTTAAAATCCCCAAGGAGAAGAAAAGGCGTGGAAAGTTGGGCGACAAGTGCAGCCAATTCGGTCAGAGAGACTGTACCACCTGGAGGGAGATAGACACTGCAGACGGTTATGTCCTGGGTAGTCCTTATGCGGACAGCCACAGCTTCCAAAGATGTTTGAAGGGGCACAGGAGCACTATATACAGAGGTAAGGACATACACGCAGGCTCCACCTGACACACTATTGTAAGTGCTACGGTTGCAGTAATAACCCCCGTATCCACAGAGGACAGGGGTCCGCATTGCCGGGAACCAGGTTTCCTGGAGAGCAATGCATAAAGCAGGTGTCACGCTTACAAGCTGACGTAGCTCAGGTAGATGGCTAAAATAACCACCACAATTCCACTGGAGGATTGTACAAAGTGTGTCCTGTAGAGGCATTCAGGCACCGAAAATGCAAATTACTGGGCAGGGTCACATGCTGCCACCGACTGAGTGACGGACGTCGCTACGGCCATCGTTTCTGAGGAGACGGCGAGACCCATGGTCATCAGGGGACGCAAAGAGCTCGACCTCATCCTCAGAGGCTAAGCTGACAGGAAGCGTTGGTGCGGGAACCACTGGGTCCTTATCCTTCTTGGAGAGCTTCCTCTTCTCTCTCTTGTCTTTGGGAGGAGGGTTGGCATGCTGGGAGGGCTTTCCTGACGCATTATCAGGAACAGAGGAAGAGCATGAAGCCCTTCGACCAGCAGCTGGTGGCTTCTTCAGCCACTGGCTAGTGTCTTGTGAGACACTGGGGAAGTCCATGGAAGGGACTCCCCCAAGGGATCCCTTCCGAACAAGTGAGGCCGGAGGAGGCTGTTGCGTCTCCGGCTGAGCAGCCAGAGAGAGCTGTCGCTTCCCCGGCTGAGGAGCCGGAGAGGGCTGTCGCCACTCCGGCTGAGAGGTGGGGACCGACGTCCCCGGTTGCTTGGGGTGCACTGCTCCCAAACTGGGTGTTTTGGGAGCAGTGGAAGAGAGAGTGGCCCCCACCGGTGGTGGGGCAGGCGAAACGTGACTGTTCGGTGGGCCAACTGTGAAAGGAGTCTTTGCAGGAACTGGTGGCTGCAGTGTTACAGCAGCATAACTCTTCAACATAGGTGTGGGGTTGAGCCATTCTAATTTCTTCCTCGCCTCTTGGTAAGTTAAACGGTCCAGGGTCTTAATTTCTTGTATCTTCCGCTCTCGTTGGTAGGCTGCACAGTCTGGCGAGCAGGGAGAATGATGCTCCCCACAGTTAACGCAGGTGGGAGGTGGAGCACACGGAGCATTTGGATGCGAAGGTCGTCCACAATCACGACACGTGGGGCTGGCAGTGCATCTGGAGGACACGTGTCCGAATTTCCAGCACTGGAAGCATCGCATAGGGGGCGGGACATAGGGCTTGAAATCGCACCGGTAGATCATGACCTTGACCTTCTCAGGCAAGCAGTCGCCCTCGAAGGCCAGGATGAAAGCACCGGTAGCGATCCTATTATCCTTGGGTCCCCTAAAGACACGACGAACGAAGTGTGCACCTCGTCGTGCCAGGTTCTCCCGTAGCTCGTCATCAGACGGTAGCAGAAGATCTTTATGAAAGATAATCCCCTGGACCAAATTTAGTGACTTATGGGGAGTGACGTTAACAGGTATGTCACCAAGCTTCTCACAGGCGAGCAACGCCCTTGACTGTGCAGAGGAAGGTGCTTGTATCAAAATGGCCCCGCTCTGCATTTTGGAAAGAGAGGCCACTTCCCCGAACTTATCTTCAAGATGGGTCACAAAGAACAGAGGCTTAGTCCCCAAAAATGAATCCCCATCAGTTCTGCTGCACACAAGATATCGCGGTGAATATGGCTCCTGTCTGTCCGCAGCCCTGCGTCCCTCCCAGGGCGTGGCTAGGGAAGGGAACGATTTGGGGTTATATGCCACAGCATTAAAGTCTATTTTACCGCGCTTAGAGACGTTGGTGGTCGTGCGACCACCGGATGGAGATTGTACCCACTTCATTGCGGGGTATCCGCCCCGATGCCACCCACTCCGACCAGGGGCTCTCCCCACGGGTGCCATCCAGCCACAGCAAAGGCCACCTAGCAGGATGGCCGTTGCCGGGAGTCCTGATGCCCCGGAGAGACGGGCATCTACTCCTTGGCTTACGTGGGGAGGCGGCAGCGCAGGCATCGGCAGTAAGATCCCTGTGTTGTCAGGGGGCTACAACCTAGAGGGTACATGACGACCCCACCACAACGGGCTGGCTACCGTGCTGGATTTTGGGTGCCATGGGTAGTCCATAGTGATCGTGGGTGCAGATTATGATGCACTAAGGGCGTAACTTACACAATCCATCAGGTGTGTATGCCCAAAATGAGGGATGGAGGGTGCAGTTACGACACCCAGACGATAAAGAGTGCCAAGGTCTTAGGGCACAGAGGACTGATGGTGCACCATGTAAGGGGTCCTTCCCCAAAAGGCCTTACTTCTGTTGAATTTGGAAAAATGGAGGTCAAACCCTAATGGGGACCATCACATTAAAGGCCGAAACAGTTGAGACTCCTTTTAGTCGCCTCTTACGACAGGCAGGAATACCGCGGGCCTATTCTAACCCCTGAACCCGCATGGTGGAAATGGACACAGGCAGACAGTGATTGTTGGTAATGAGGATCACCCTGTGGCTAAACATGCCTTGGTGCACGGCCAGCACATCTTGGCACAGTGTTACACCGTCCGGGTTATCTGGATACTTCCCACTAACACCAACCTGTCAGAACTCCGGAGATAGGAACTTGCCCTTCAGTATATCCTCTCTTCTCGTTATCCGCCAGGCCTCAACCTCCGCTAATTTCAAGTTGCCGCCACTCGTACCTCACCTGTCTTTCAACATCATTTTTCCCTCTGTACTTCTGCCTCGACTGACATCTCTGCCGAATCTCTTTGCCTTTAGAAATGTGCTTGTGTCTGTGTATGTGTGGTTGGATATGGGTGTGTGTGCAAGTGTATACCTGTTCTTTTTTCCCCCTAAGGTAAGTCTTTCCACTCCCGGGATTGGAATGACTCCTTACCCTCTCCCTTAAAACCCACATCCTTTCGTCTTTCCCTCTCCTTCCCTCTTTCCTGATGAGGCAACAGTTTGTTGCGAAAGCTTGAATTTCGTGTGTATGTTTGTGTGTCTGTTGACCTGCCAGCACTTTCATATATATATATATATATATATATATATATATATATATATGCCGTGTGAACTTATATTTGAAGAAATTCTAGCAGAACTAGAGAACCATCAAGAGAGTGACGATGAAGATGATATATAGAATTGGCGATTATTCCACCCGATGCAGATGTAATAACAGATGAAGAAGACACTGACGAAAATGTACTGTTGTACAAGATGACGCCGGTACTTTAGAGCTCACAACCAGCTGAGATGAAGTTAATGCTACAGTTGTACATCCAGAAGCCAAAAGAAGGAAAGCATTGGGAGGTGGAGGAGAAAGTGGTATGTTATCTACAAAAAAATATATATGTAAGTGGTATAAATGTCAACCAATGTACACAAACAATAGTGAACCAGGGAAGAGCAACAAACATTATGATGCGGAATGTCTAGCAAGTAACACAGTGCCCCAGGTGTTTGAGGATTTTTTTTTTTTTTTTCTGAGAAACTAATGGATACTATTATTGAACAAAGCGAAATTTATGCTTGCCAACATAACAGAATAAATTTTCTGCTAACCGAAGAAGAACTAAAATTATTTATTGGCGTACTACTTCTGAGTGGTTATCATAAGCTTCCCCACAAGAATAAGTACTGGGAACAGGTTCCTGATGTCGGTGTTCCTTTAGTCTTCAACTCCGGGTCAAGAAATAGGTTTTGGGAAATAAAGAGATTCATTCATCTCAATGACAACTCCAAAATAGACAGAAACGACAAGATGTACAAACTGAGGTTATAATTTGAAATGCTGAAATAGGAATTTGGTAAATTTGGCGTATTTCATTCAGAACTCTCAACTGATGAAATAATGGTACATTATTATGGCAAACATTCAGCTAAAATGTTTCTGAGGGGAAAGCCTATGAAATTTGGATATAAAATTTGGTGTCTTACAAGTTCCAATGGCTTTCTTTATAATTTTTCACCATACTGTGGCAAGACTGACAACAAACAGGAGCCTTTAGGTGCAAGGGTAATAAATGAACTAACCAGCATGATTCCAGAATCAGAGTATCCGAATTATAAGCTTTTCTTTGACGACTTTTTCACCAGTGTTGACACACTGATCACACTCGGAAAGAGTAAAATGAAAGCTGCAGGAACAATAACAGAGATCCGAACTAATGCATGTCCTTTGATTGACTCAAAAAGAATGGCAAAAGGAAGGAACGAGGATTCTATGACTACATATTTGACAAAGAGAATGAATTTCTGGTTGTGAAATGGAGTGACAACAAACCAGTATGTGTAGTGACAAATAACAGTACTATTATTCCTCGAGTTCTACTAAAAGATACTCACGGGCAAAGAAAAAGGAAATATCTGTGACACTGCCACATATCATTGAAGAATACAATGCCCATATGGGTGGCATATATCTACTGGACAAGCAGATATCACTTTATAGGACGAGGATAAGGTCAAAGAAATGGTGGTGGCCATTATTCACACAGATGATATATATCTGCGTAGTAAACACATGGCGTGCATACCAAATTGCTAACTCTAATGAGAAGCTCTTACTTTTGGATGTCCGACAGAGAATAGTGATGTTTTTTCTATCAAAGAAAAAAGGATCAGTACCAAAACAAAGAGGACCACAAGGAAGCAAATTGATGGAAATGGAAATGTCGTGTGGCTAGGGCCTCCCGTCGGGTAGACCGTTCGCCTAGTGCAGGTCTTTCGATTTGACGCCACTTCGGCGACCTGCGCGTCGATGGGGATGAAATGATGATGATTAGGACAACACAACACCCAGTCCCTGAGCGGAGAAAATTTCCGACCCAGCCGGGAATCGAACCCGGGCCCTTAGGATTGACAGTCTGTCACGCTGACCACTCAGCTACGAGGGCGGACAGCAAATTGATGGGAGGACGGGTGAGCACAGATGTACGACTAGATCCAGGAAATCATTTCTTTGTGCCAAGTAAAACACAGAAGAGATGTGCTTACTGCAAGAAAAAAACAACAAAAATTTGTGATAGGTGCAATGTTGGTGTACATGACAAGTGTTTTGCTTCATTTCATACTGAATATACATTCCATAATATTAAAATATTCTTTATTTAATGTTTGTGTTGCTTCTTACAATATTATGCATGGAGAATAGGATTGTGAATTTGGATAGCGCATTTGGCCAATGTCCCAAAAATGGGACGTCTGTAGTTTTTGTTCTAATAAACTGAAACTTTTCAAAACAACTTTTTATTCAATTTATCACTCAATGTAACATATTTATGTATAAAAGTTTGCAAAAAAAAGATCCAATAGAGTTCTGGCCGGTAGAGCGTTAAGGGAAAACCAGATGTAACACAAAATGTCTGGCAGAAAATCTGCTACAGGAACTACATCACAAACCCCGACTGCTCACAGATTATGCAAAGGACAATGGTAACTTCCGAAAATTCTCAAAAATACACATTTATTTGCATTGATATACAATGAAATTCAGGGGTGATGTATACTTTGGCTGAGCTGTGAACCACAAAGCATTGATTTGCTACGTAAATTACGTATACAAAACACTGGTAGCACTAACTTACAAAGTATAGTTTTGCAGGCATCTCAAAATTCTGAAACTAAACTATTTCTCACATAATTGGACAACAAAATAAGAGACAGACTATTTTGAATGAGGATGATAGGCATACTGTTCTAAAAAATTTTGAAAGAGCACAATTTAGTTTAAGCCTACAATTGACGCTAATAGTACTAGTTTATCACGGGATTCCCAAATGTTTGAAATTTCACAACATATCAGAATTCAAACAAGTATCAATACAATCAATGAAAAATTATGCAGAAGTGACATGAACAGCAAAATATACTAATATAGAACTCCAAATAGACACATGATCTAGTACAAACGGTCCCCACATAAGGGAAAATTCCTAAGTCAGCTTTATTTAAATGGGTAAATAAAATAAATAACAAAACTGGAAATTGTCCCTCCTCTTGCAATGGATTGCTACTGGACAACTGCTTTTGTACATTAAATGGAGAGTACAGTACACATCTAATTAACACCAATGGATTTCTTTTCACAGAATAACAATCTTTGGATACTGTACTGCATAGTGTGGGAATTCTGAGACATTCTGGGTTGCTGCAGAGTGATTCATTTTCTAAAATAGACAGTGTAGTGGTGTACACTGTTAACACACTAGGCATATTACACGGGCCACTTGTTCACTCCTTTTGTACACACATCAGTTAGACTGAGGTAGCAATGGAGTTTAAAAGAAGACATTCATACATGGCACTGAATTTAAGATAGAAGTGAATTTAAAGCAGTATTTGGAATCTCTTCATGCAATAAACCAACAGTCTGCTGCTGATTTAATGATTTCTGAGACACACTCTTGAAGACTGAAGTCAATAATGACAGCCACTACTGAAGGAAACTAGCTTCACCTCTGGATAATGATGACTGAAGAGGACAGCTTCCCACTGTCTCTACCAACAAAATGAATGCAATCTTTGAATCAGATCAGAACTAGTTTGTTGAGTTCCTGCATGGCAATCTTCAGATCAGAAAAATAGTTGTTAGATACAACACCTTTTAACACTTGAGTAAAAAAACTTGCTGCTAAATCCTGATATTAAACAGTTGAAAAATTTGATTCTCAGTGGTCAAAAGCAGCATACAATAACTAATGACAGAAAACAACTGTACCAATCTTAGAAACAAACATGTGATAGACCTTCTCAGAACACACCCACATGGCAAAAGTGAAAAAGAGGACACAAAAATTATTAATGTCACTGGATGAAAACGATACTTTTCAACTTAAGATAATATAGTTACTAAAAATATTTTTAGTTAAGCAACTAGTTTCAGCTCGAAAAGCCATTTTTCGGTTTACACACATAGCGAGGTCTCACAGAAATAAAAAGGCAGCAAACTCACACTATGTGCTACTGTTCATCATGGCTTACAAATTACAGTAGAAATGCTACTGTTTGTTGTACTTTAAAAACATTTAAAATGGCTTTTTGGGCCAGAACTAACTGTACAGGGTGATTCAAAAAGAATACCACAACTTTAAAAATGTGTATTTAATGAAAGAAACATAATATAACCTTCTGTTATACATCATTACAAAGAGTATTTAAAAAGGTTTTTTTTCACTCAAAAACGAGTTCAGAGATGTTCAATATGGCCCCCTCCAGACACTCGAGCAATATCAACCCGATACTCCAACTCGTTCCACACTCTCTGTAGCATATCAGGCGTAACAGTTTGGATAGCTGCTGTTATTTCTCGTTTCAAATCATCAATGGTGGCTGGGAGAAGTGGCCGAAACACCATATCCTTAACATACCCCCATAAAAAAAAAATCGCAGGGGGTAAGATCAGCGCTTCTTGGAGGCCAGTGATGAAGTGCTCTGTCACGGGCTGCCTGGCGGCCGATCCATCGCCTCGGGTAGTTGACATTCAGGTAGTTACGGACAGATAAGTGCCAATGTGGTGGCGCTCCATCCTGCTGAAATACGAATTATTGTGCTTCTTGTTCGAGCTGAGGGAACAGCCAATTCTCTAACATCTCCAGATACTGTAGCCCAGTTACAGTAGCACCTTCGAAGAAAAAGGGACCAAAATCTTTATTGGCTGAAATGGCACAGAAAACGTTCACCTTAGGCGAGTCACGTTCATACTGAGTTGTTTCCCGCGCATTCTCAGTGCCCCATATACAGACATTGTGACGGTTGACTTTCCCGTTAGTGTGGAAAGTTGCTTCATCACTAAACACAATCTTTGAAACGAAAGATTCATCTGTTTCCATTTGAGCAAGGATAAAATCACAGAAATCGATTCTTTTAATCTTATCAGCTGCAGACAGTGCTTGAACCAATTTCAGACGATAAGGTTTCATAACTAACCTTTTTCGTAGGACTTTCCATACAGTTGAATGTGGAATTTGCAGCTCTCTGCTAGCTCTGTGAGTCTATTTTCCTGGGCTGCGAACAAATGCTTGCTGGATGCGTGCTACATTTTCATCACTCATTCTCGGCCGTCCAGAACTTTTCCCTTTGTACAAACACCCATTCTCTGTAAACTGTTTATACAAACGTTTAATACACCACCTATCAGGAGGTTTAACACCATACTTCGTTCGAAATGCACGCTGAACAACTGTCGTCGATTCACTTCTGCCGTACTCAATAACACAAAAAGTTTTCTGTTGAGCGGTCGCCATCTTAGCATCAACTGACGCTGACGCCTAGTCAACAGCGCCTCAAGCGAACAAATGTACAATTAAATGAAACTTTATAGCTCCCTTAATTCGCCGACAGATAGTGCTTAGCTCTGCCTTTTGTCGTTGCAGAGTTTTAAATTCCTAAAGTTGTGGTATTCTTTTTGAATCACCCTGTATAATTAAGGAGAGGTCTTATTAAAATACAACAGCTTAAATGGAAAAAAAATGTCACCTTCATTCATTATGAAGGTTGTCGTAATGTCAGAGACATTTTGAATGTATCACACATATGTAAATTTAATTACCTGAGCAGATCAGTATCCTTCATCACTCCAAGTAATGTTGTAAACAGGATATGCAGTCTTCAGAATTTCTACAGTCTTGCTGTGGTCTGCCTTCCCAAACCCCTGAAATGAAGCAGTCCTTGGGTATTTTAAAACTAAAGTACAATTAAACAGTGTGCTACATATCACAATAATAATTAAACACTAAAACGAGAACTCTTAACTACAACTACATCATAAGTAAACAATGTGCTTGTACGTACACTAAAACTGCATCTAATACAGAGCACATGAAACCGTAAAGCAATCTGAAATTTTCTACACCACACATCACAACACAAAAGCAGCAGAAAAAGGGAGTGTGTAAAGACCTTCAGAACAGATGTGCAAGATGCAGCACCAGAATTAATTTTTCTATTGATGGGTCTGGCATTGTACACAACACTGAAACACAAGCAGCAGTAACCGTGCAAAAAAATTAAACACGTACCCACAATCTGCAACTGTATTAACTGTGTTAAATGAAACAGGTAGGTCACAAAATGTGTGAAACACAGTCTGAAAAGTATAAAATAGGTGCGAGGGGAACAGAGGAATCATTTGGTCTGCTCCAAGTGCAAGGAATTGTTGATTTGAGTAATTATGACAACTGTCCTGGCAACTGGAAAAAGTCTTGTAAAAACACCAGGCTCACCACAATTCATGTGCTGCCGTAACTATACTCAATCAAAAGATACAGAAGCTGATAATAATAATAATAATAATAATAATAATAATAACAATAATAATATTAATAATAATAATGTTATAAAATTATGGGACAGAAGATCCTCTCTCTCTCTCTCTCTCTCTCTCTCTCTCTCTCTCTCTCTCTCTCTCTCTCTCTCTCGCTACATATACAACTCTCTCTCACTAAATATACAAGTGGAAGCAAGGATTGTGGCCTCAAAAGTAATCTGAAAGGTGTAAGAAAAAATCCTGAATCAGATTGAACAGCACAGTTGGTATCAGCATTGTCCACGGAAGGCAAGGTTTCAGGATGTAGTCCTGGCCCGGCACATAGTTTTAATTTGTCAGGAAGTTTCATAATCATGGCTGCTACCCAGAACAACAGTAGCCATTTCAACCATAACACTTGTCCACAACACCACACCCAAATTATTGTACACGGTTGTAAGAAGCATGATGATGATTTACAGGTATTAACATCTGGTGACATTTACTTCTGACCATCTAACAAGGTATTCTATAATTTGTGCCATGTAACCAAAGCAGAAACTGCTTTCCCATGGAGGAGCTTGGCGTATAACATTCTTAAAAGCTTTAAAAATACTTGAATTATAGGGCACACAACATAAGAACAGAAACTTCACTGTTCTTAAAATATCTTTTGTTAACTGTGGTCTGCAGCTTATACGAATTGTAGAAATGACATCATGTAACACTTTAAGCTGCTGATAATTTTTTTTTACGATGCAACCAGTTTTGGTCAAGACCATTTTCGAGCACCTGTTGTTCCCACAGCATAGAAACAGGAAAAATTCAGGCAAAAAGGATATTTCAAAATTGTAGTAACAATACATACAATGCTTGTGGATATTTAATTTATATTTCTGACATTGTATTCTTTTGATATATATAGTTTTTGCTGGTAATCAAATTCTGTAAGTGTTGCTTGTATTGTTACTATAATTTTCAAACATTCTTTTCATCCCAAATTTTCCCATATCCGCGCTGTATATACAACAGGTGCCTGAAAATGGTCTTCAACTGAAACCATTATGGTCTTCAACTGAAACCAGTCACACAGTAAAAAATTAAGTTGAATAACAGCTCAAGATGACACATACTGTCATTCCTACAACTCACTGCTTTTGGTACTACCTGTGAGTAGCTGTACACTTTGATGACCTTGGCACTGGGGTCGTGCTGTATTCTGCCACCACCAGTGCACTCTGTATCAACGCCGAGGCCATTCACCCTGTCCATCGTCTCATCATAGACGTCCGAATGGAAGCCAACTCACTTGTATCCTCGCACCTAGTAACAGGAACCATAGTCAAACTTTGAACAAAATGTATCAAGAGTACTAAGCAAGAAAAAAACACAAAAGTAGCAACGTGAGTGGAAATTGTGGCATCAAAAATAATCTGAAAACATAACTTAAAGGAGCTGTTGTTATATCCACTATCTATAGGAAACACACACAGGAGCTTCTGTTTTTTTTTTTTTTTTTTTTTTTTTTTTTTTTTTTTTCCCCATACCTGCTGCAAATGCAAATGAAAGCTTTTGTATATTCAGACATGTGTTCTCTCGGAAAACACTGAACATAACGTAAATCATCTAGCTGACAAGGTAGTTGGCAACATCAGCACATGGCTTTTGGAGAACGGATTAATACTTCACTGCCAACAACTGAACTCTTGTAAAATAGAAATAGTCTTGTCCTGAGCTGGTCGAACAGACATTTTAAATTCTTAAGACTGAAGATAGATGAAAAGCTCTCTCAGAAGTATCATGTTCAACACCTTAAGCAGAAAATGAACACTTCTGTCTTCACTATACACTATGTCTTGGACACAAACACAAAAGCTTGTTTACTTTTGCTCTGTTATCTCATATGGTGTTATAGTTTGGGCCAATTCTGTGCACTTGGCAAGAATATTCTCATCCCTGAAAAATGCAGTCAGCAAGCTCTGCAGTGCCAGCTTGTGAACATTCAGGGTTGCCGCAAGTTCCCCCAAGTGACGTTCCCCGATTTCCAGTAAGTTTTAGCATTTTTCCCTGACAAATTTCGAGGTCTCAAGGGCAAGTAAAGACAAGTTCACAAAAAAAAAAAATTATATGTAAGGACTTCTGTATTTCTTCCCCTCATGAGCAAAAATCTTAAGTACTAATTTCAGCATCTTTTGTAAGGAACAGTTTTTAGATGGAGAAAGAAAGACAATGGTATATAATATTTCATTAAGACCACTGATGTTATTTTATCTCAATAAAACTAAACATATTTGGTGACACAAATACGCATTTCCTTGGAGTCACAAGACAGATTTAAAATACCTACACTGATTTCAGAAATAACCTCAGAAAAAAGTAGGCCTATTGAAAGAAGTATATAAGGCAGGCCAAAATATACAGGTACATAGCATACAAACCGCCTGTGACTGCCACAAGTTGTTCTTCCTATCGCTCATACTTTCTAATATACAGGGTGTACATTACATCTGGGAACACTTTCAATTATTTGTTGCACAAGAACCAAACATAGCACAGATATCACACATATGTCATTTTGAAGAGAAACCCTGAAAGTTCTTTTTCATGTATACCACCACAGCATACTTTGGTGATTTGCCAATAGCACCAGTCATAAATATGGCAAGTTCAGGTGCGGAGAGAACTTTCTGTGTGTTGGAGTTCAACAAAAAAAGTGTGTGCTACAGCTGTTCAATGGATGTTTAGAACAAAGTACGGTAAGAAACCACCAACAAGGAAGGCACAACAAATTTATTATGATGGGTTGCTTCTGCCCAGCACAGAGAAGCAGACATCCCAGTGTGAGTGAAGTGAATTTGGATTGCATACGAGAGACATTCATAAGGAGTCCAAAGAAATTGGTGCGTCGTGCATCCCATGAACTCGAAATGGCTCCACTGACTGTGGCAAGTCATGCGACAGAAGTTGTCTATGAAACCATTCAAATTGGAGCTAGGGTAGAAGGTCAATAACGACGACAAAGACAAGTGTTTTGAGTTTTGTTCACAGTTGCAACAATTGAATAAGGACGGGGATGGAATTTTGATCGCTTAAGTTTTAGCAATAAAGCCACTTTTGACACTAATGGGAAAGTGTACAGGCATAATTGTCGAATCTGGGGTACAAAGCATCCACACGAATGCATTGAATTTGGGTGTGATTCGCTAAATGTAAATGTTTTTTTGTGCTTTGTCGTGTCGAAAACTGTACGGGCCATTCTTCTTCGCCAAGAGCATTGTCACTGGATATTCCTACTCGGATATGTTGCAGCAATGGCTGATGCCTCAGATGCAATTGGGCTCTCCGTTCATCTTTTAGCAGGATGGGGCTCCACCCCATTTTCATCGTGAAGTTTGTGGGTAGCTGAATACGGAGCTGCCGCATCGATGAACTGGCCGTGCTACAGAAGGGAACAGCTGTTTCATGAAATGGCCTCCCTGATCACCAGATCTCACTCCGTGTGACTTTTTTTCTGTGGGGACACATTAAAGATCCGGTGTATGTATGGTCTCTACCACGTGATGTAGCAGAGCTCCGGGAGAGAATACGAGAAACAAATATCGCAATTGACGATGCCATGCTGGGACAGGTATGACACGAATTCGATTACTGTATTGATGTCTGCCGGGACACTCATGTTTCGCATACTGAATGTTCGTAAAAAAAAAAAAAAGATATGTACATCCTGTATAAATTATTTTCTAAGCCCCAAAATGTACTAGAATAAATAAAATGTTTATAAAACAATGTACCGCACAATGTACTTGCAGTGAGAAAGTCACAATTCCTGAACTCCATCGCCCGTGGCCTCTGGCCTGCCGAGGAGCACCACAGTCCTGAGTCCTCGGATAAATCACGAAAACCCACTGCATTATACCACACACAAACAGAGCCGGCCTGGGAGCAGATCGGCGAGACTAGATCCGATGGGCAGGGCTTGCACATTATTGGGAAACGATGGGCTTCAAATCGGCAGCCCCAATCCGTTAGAGAGACCCACAGAAACGGCCTGCGGTTTTGGCCCATCATGGAAGTCCATTCATGTGGCCAGCTTTACACAAGTCACTGACATTGTGTTGACGAAATGAGATGGTGGTGATAAATCCATCAATTTGTG
The DNA here is from genome assembly GCF_021461385.2 of Schistocerca piceifrons. Classification (NCBI taxonomy): domain Eukaryota; kingdom Metazoa; phylum Arthropoda; class Insecta; order Orthoptera; family Acrididae; genus Schistocerca; species Schistocerca piceifrons. Next base: position 953,063,854 of record NC_060149.1, on the reverse strand, counting down.
CAAATACTCTGAGAATTAATGCTAATGAAGATAGGTAGCAACTCACCGTAAAGATGATTGCTGAACCATGGACAGACACGTAGAAAAGACAATCACACTCTCACAACTAAATTTTCGGCCATAGCCTTTCTTAGAAAATAACACACACACACACACACACACACACACACACACACACACACACACACACACACACACACAAAAAAAAAAAAATCGACACAACTCGTGCACATATGACCGTTGTCTCCAGCCACTGGGTCAACAATCTCCAAGAATCATATCAAAACAAACCACTACTCACGCCTCCCATCGGCAGCTACTAGGCTAGTGGCAAGAAGTGGTGGCAGCACTGACTGCAAGCTGAGGGGAGTGGTAGGAAGTGGAGAAGCAGTAAGAATGAGGGAGTAGGGAAGCGGTGCATGTATTAAGCTGCATCCAGCCAGCGACGATGCAGGAAATCCCAGTAAACAAACTGTTTCATCTACTGAGACAAAAAACAAGATTTCTCCAGGTTTTTTTTCCAAATTTCCCAGCAGGGCAGAAAAAAAGAGTGATACAAGTAAGTATTCAAATCCACACACAAAGGTTACCTTGTGGTATGCTACAATTCTGCACAAGAGACCCTCACAATACATGAGAACTTCTCTATGCAACATGTAATTTATCCTAATTTCTCTTAATTTCATATTTTATTAATTCTGTAATTTTTTGTTTATAAATTTTATATTCAGCTTTCTGTAAACTAGGTACCACCTCATCCCACGAGCTTTGGCTCAAAGTCTCAAGATACGCGATAAAAAAAATAAATGTCAATCCCAAAACCTCACACGCCAATATAATGATCTGCATGCAATCATTCTGTTGATAATGGCACATTAAATTTGGAAAAAAAACTGATGCCCTTGATAATTCAAAGCTGTCATTTAAAGTCACAATTGTATGTATTATAGAACACTGTACAGGAAAAATGGAGTTGTAAATGTAGCTGTGTTTTAGTGAAAACGACGTTTTTTCAAATGATGGAGAACCAATGGAATACTTGTTGGTAACATCTGCTCTATACCATAAACCAGCACAGTACGGCAGTTTATGAAGTTTAGTCAAAGGCCTGTTTTGTGAGATAATTTCTTTCTGGAAGTTGAATGCATTGCTTCCGTCACCAAAGCAGGCGTAAAAAAAAAAATTGCATTCAGCCCCCTCACATCATTACATCATCAGTGCAAACCAGACGATATTTCTCGTGTAAATCTACACGGCTATCTGGCAGTTCACACTTAAGGATACAGGGCATTTTTCCAGCTCAATATTATATTTCTTTCAGGCACTGTTTATAATGTATATGTTTTAAGATTTTTTGTTGATATCAGGTAATAGAGCACACTTTCTAAACAAATTAGAAGTATTTTTGATATTTTTGAACCTGCTTAGAGTTATTTAAAAAAAGTAACAAGGAAATTCTTCCTCAAACTGAGGTACCATTTAATCCAATGTTATACATTTGAAGGAGACCAAATTTTTACCAGACATGCATGACATGGCTGAGATACTAGACCTATTTAATTCCACCTATTACGTATATTACAAGGATAAAAAAGTATCACATCTTACATTTTAATATTTATAATTTTTTCCAAATAAAAATGTTATTTTTTCTATGATTTAGCTGATTCTGCAATAAAGCTTAGGTCTACTACATAAGTATGGACTACCAAAAGTTACAGAAAAAATTAGAGCAATGCTTTATAAACTTTAGGAAATATTTGTACCTGAATTCTGAAGAAAACAACTAGCGGGAAATTGCGAATGAACATATGAGTCCAATTAAACTGTGCCTCAGAACATTCCTGAAGCATAGTCTACATCCTGCAGCCTTTCTTCATCTTCAAGCTTCCTCTTGGCATTCCTTTTAGCACTTCTTGCTTCTTTGGTAACTTGAAGAGCAAATCTTTCAGCTTCATGCACCCATTGTCTGTCACACAGAAGAAATTGATCTTTCATATTAGAGCCACATTTTATACCTAAATTTCTCAGGACTTCCTACCTTCCTATCACTCCGTCATTGAAACATAGCACACCATCTAGTACACCAACTTTTAATGTATTTAGTCCTACAAAAACATTCTTGAGTAATCTTTCCCGTATGGAATGGTTGAAACTTTCATTTGTTTTCTGAGTGCCCCCATGAAGACATTTACCGTATTTACTCGAATCTGAACCGCACTTCTTTTCCGGTTTTTGTAATCCAAAAAACAGCCTGCGGCTTAGAATCGAGTGCAAAGTAAGCGGAAGTTCTGGAAAATGTTGGTAGGTGCCGCCACAACTAACTTCTGCTGTCGAATATATGTAGCGCTACACAGGCATGCTTTGCAGGCACAAAGATAAATACTGGCGCCAAACCCTCTGCATGAGTGCATTAAAAAAAAAAAAGGGGGGGGAGGGGGGGGTGGCAGACAAGTTTTTCCTCCGTCTTGAGTTTCGACCACTGCATTTTCATACATTATCCAACGAAGTAAATACAAATTCCGTATTGTGCACCTTTGAATGTAGCAGCATTTCAATGCACTACGAAAATCCGACTGGCAAGACTGTTTGGGATGTTTGTCAATATGGCCAACTTTACGTTCTGAATTTTTTCCTAACTGTGAGAAGAGATGGTTCCTTATAGGAACTTTTATGAATTGTGAATAGCATGCAGTATTCTCTTCACATAAGAATAATTAGAATATAAACATTTTGCCATGTATTCTTTCATGTTTGCTGCTAACTCATTTAAATCCTGTCTGCCTAATGAACTACGAAACTAGAGTGAGACAACAGCAAACGCGGAAAAATGTAGATATCATCCCATGTTTATATTTGTATTATTCTTATGCCTAATAGTGATACAGTCAGAAATGAAGCACGGCAATTGACTAGATTTTTAAATCTAAGATGACTAATTTCAGTGCAGAATGTAATGTACTAAAGAGGTGCCTGCAAAGATTTTCAAACGGAGAAAAATTTTCGCTAAACTCCCGTTCAGAATATCTTCTATCATACGCTGTCTATTATTTGGTTCTTGTTGATCATTCTCAAAGAAAGCAGGAGTGTAGGTAACAACAAATAGCAGTCTCTTGCTATTGTTTCGCTAACGAAGTACGCGAAAGAGGAAGGGTACCCGTATAATACGGACGGAGCGCCTGACGCATAGCAATGGCTACCTGGTAAAGCTTAACTACTGAGCTTACGACTCGAACCAAACTACTGTAGCTGTATCGTCATTCATTTGACCTAAATTGTGTCTCATATTACAATGGACCAAGTTTGTTTCGATTTGGAGGTGCGGCCTAAAACTTTTCTCTCCCCTTGAATTTCAAGTCTCAAATTTCAGGTGCGGCTTAGATTCGGGAAAATTTTTTTTCCTGGATTTCGAGTCTCATTTTTCAGGTGCGTCTTAGATTCGAGTAAATGTGGTACTAAGCAAAACAGGGTCCACTCAGATCTCTAAAAATTGGTTTTATTTCATTCATAACAGGCTCAAGAAGATAATGCTTATGATATTTTGATAGTATATTTGACCACTTTCCTTTGCTTTTTGGTAACCACACCTAAGAATCTGCTCCTTTAGGGCAAAGTCCATGAACAGTGTGGTCATCTGTGGACAACTTATGAAAGTAGGTGGCCCATACAGCTTTCCTCATTGCTGTATCATCATTCAGAGGTGCATTTTGTCTAATGGCCAGTCCTTAATACCTCTGAAGGAGGTCTGTTTCAGTTTCTGTCAATCTGTCTCAGCAGACAGAGATTTTCAATCAGATAGCAATTTTCCTTTCATTTTTCTTCTTAGCTTCCTCAATCTAGCACCCATCCTCTTTTGCACATGTCCACAACACTCCAGTTTTGTTACGAAGCTATCACCATAAACATTGAACTCATTTATTTTATTGAAAGCTTTAGAGTACCCATCACCTAGGTACTTTGTATATCTAACGTTATAAACGGGCACTGACCTCTGAAATAATTTTAGAGCTCCATCACACTCAATACCTCTACTGTAACCATCATAATTATTATAACACTGATGTTCAATATGTCCTTCAGTGTTACTATGTCAGATGTGGCAATAATTAGATAAGCACTCAACATCAACAACTTTTCCATTCTCCACAGAAGTAGCACTTAAAACACCATTCAAGGAACGATGTCCTCGATGTTGCCATGTCCCATCAAGTGCAACAGCAATGTCCCTTGTTTCACTAATATTAACAGTTTTTTCTACTGCACATTTCATAGATGCTTTAGACACAACCGTCAAGGCACCTAAAAGTATTCTTATGTACTTGCTGAACCTACTGGGAGGAGGAAGGTCAAGCAAATGACAAAACGTTTGTGCAGCCTTTTCTTCCTTTTTCTATTGCACGCATTGCGTACACTAACCTCAAATTCACATCATATGAATTATGCACAATGTTCAAAGTCATTTTCGAGGTAGATTTATTGCAGGATCTACACAGACCAACTAATTTTGACGCTAAACCCTTCCTGCTACTTTGTTGTTCAGTTATTTCCAGACAGCCTACACCATCACATTGTTTACATTTTTCCACTTCCTTTATCAAAGAAGATAAGATACCCACACCAACAACAACAAATCCACTACAAACAGCGTCATTTTTAACACAAAAATTTGAATCACCATGAGGCGTGCCATGTGCGAATTTCTTCACTGAAGAACTGACACATAGGTTACTTTCAACAGTGTGGCTTGTTTTGTTTGTGAACTGGTTACCACAGAATTTCCTTTTATTGAATTTCTTGATGTGTGGCACACTAAAAAATATGTATTTTCACAAATATATGTAGCGCTTGGGAAACAAACGTTTATTAACATGTGAACAAACTGCTTCAGAACACAAAAGTAAATACTTGCAAAGATAATCATTTACAGACGCTAGAAACCTGCACTGTTACCAACATATACAATGTATCATACATATAATCGCTGGAAACAGAAAGAAAGTGCACAGTTCTTTTCAAAATAATACTGGTTTCTGTAACAGAAATAAAGGGGGCATGGCAGTATACAAGGTGCGAATGTAAAGTAATGACACTGATGTGAAAAAAAATGTTGCTTACAGTTTTAGTCAATTTTCGTGTTGTCTCCTTCAAAGTTCCCTTCTGATTGCACACACTTTTTTTAGCACTTCTGCCATTGATGGTAACATTTCTGGAACTCATCTTCTGTAATATCCTCCAAGACCTTCGTCACAGCTTTTGGGACATCTTGCGTTGTTTGAAAATGGTGTCCTTGACCGCCATTTTGATTCTTGGACAGAGAAAAAAGTTGCACGGAGCAATATTTGGTGAATAAGGTGGCTCTGGCAGTACCGAAATTTGTTTTGAGGTAAAAAATTACTGTACTGACAGAGCAGTATGGGATGGTGCATTATCGTGATGCAGAATCCAATTATCAGCAATGTTATTATTAGACAAACCGTTCCTCGATTGATGTGCAGTTCTCCTGCAATCATTTTCATGGATAACCTTCTATCAGATTTTATGAGTTCATGCACCCTGGCCAAGTTGACATCCGTCGGTGAGGTTGACAGTCGTCCACTGCAGTCTTCATCTTCAACATTTGTTCTGCCTTCACTAAACATTTTATGCCAATCAAAAACTTGAGCTTTTGACATAACCTCCTCTCCAAAAGCCTTCTTAAGCTTACCGTAAAAGTTGTCATCGCGTTTTCACTCAATTTAACGCAAAAAGAAATGGCATACTGTTGCGCAATATTATGCAGTTCCATTTCTGTGATGAGAGACACTAACACATGTTAACTTATTACAGCACAACTAATGACTGAGCAGTTGCTTCAACATGCCGCTTGAACTAGAAGCGGCTTATAGACCAAGGTCACAGATATTGTGCCTACGCAAGCCTGCAGGGGTGCCACATCTTGCAAAGAAAATCAGTCTCATTACTTTATTGTCGCACCTCGTACATGACCGTAACTTTAAAATTTGGTATGTATAGGTCATTTTTCATTTCAAACCCTACAGTGTATATATCAATGTAATCAGGAAAGACTATAGAATTTAATAAAGTCATTTAAAAAATTTTGATTTTTCCACCATTTATAAGTATCCTGTATCCTTAAGTGTTCGGCAGAGGATGCATCGAAAAGCCTTCAGACTATTTCTGTAACATTCCACTTTTCAACAGCTTCTGTTGGAGCTCTGATTTCTCTTACTTTATCACGATAATAATTTCTCCTTATGTAGGTGGGTGCCAACAAAATATTTTGCCATTCAGAGGAAATTTCCTGAAAACATCTCATCATAACAAAAAACACCTTTGTTTTAATGACTGTCACCCCAACTTGTATATCATGTCAGGGTATATGCGGACAAGGAAAAAAAATTCCCGGATTTCTCAGTCAAAAATACACTTTCCCCCAAGTGAAAACATACTTTTTCCCTGTTAACTGACGGTATATTTTCTCTTGGAACTGTATACCTTATAAGTCCTTTGATTATGGTTTTATACACGGGCGTAGAATTTCCTGGCGCTTTAGGAAAAAAAAAAACACGCATTTTGGAAAGATCTTTGATGTGCAGCAACATGTATGCTGCATATTTTTGTATTAGGAAAGTATAAACTCGAATTCCACCAAACACCGCATGTTACTTTCCAAAGCATTGAAATTGAGATTGGGATGCGCTTTTGTAAGTTAGTCATAGCTCATTTCATGCGATTTCGCCAGCCGATCACAGCAGGTATTCAGAGCTTAGGACACGTGATGTAGTCAACCAACAGCAACATCACTGTTAAGTAGCGCGAACACACAAACAGAAAAAGTTAATGGCTCAAATTAATGTAAATAGTGTTGCTAAACGAAACGCAAAGCCTTCACATATAATATTGGTCTATCAGATTAATCCGCTGCAAGAGAAGCTAAGCTTTCTCATAAAATGTTGGTCTTTTATACGCGTATTACAATTTAAGATGTATCACACAAAGGTGCCAGTAAAATTTTTAATAACGACATAAATGTCTGATCTTCCAGGCTCAAAATTCATCTAAATGGCTCATCATCAAAGAGTTGATTTTTAAATGAGAGTCAAACACTTTGTGATTTAAGAAATTCATCGTACATTATCTCACATAGTTCTGGTGTAACTGCTAGAATGGTACTTTGATGGTAACGATTTTCAACACACCATTCGAAATATTTTCCCACGACCTGTTAGAAATAGGTTCGTTCCTGCAGTTGCCAGAGAGCGCCAGATGACAGGCGTCACCGCGCAAGCGCAGCTACGATGTCGTAGGGAGCCCGCATGTTCGTACGTGTGAAACATTAAAAGATCTTACATTATGTAAGAAACAAGACATCAGAGGATACTCCAAGAGAATTGGAATTTCGTGACCCATACTAAAATGTTCACATTTAAAGTGCAAATTTGTATGTCCAGAATCCCACGACCTGTTATTAAGCTTTTCTATGTGGTTTTTGGGATGTAAATTTTCTTGGAGTACCAGTACTGTCCTGTCTCATGTTTGGTTCTTTATTATGGCGTAATGCCAAATGTGCTAGAAGTTGAAAATGTGCACTTGAAATGCAGCAAACACAGTGTCTCAAATATATTGTCTGCCTTAGTGGAAAAGATTAATGAAAGAAAATTTCTTTGGCAAACCAACAAAAATAACTTCATTGTTCTAAAAGGCAATTAACGCTTGACTGTCAGAAAGATGGAAATAAAATAAAATCTGCAACTAATAACACAGTTTAGCCTTCCATTATTATGTGAATGTATTTTAATTCACTTGATAGCTCCCGGCCACAGAAATCTGTTTTGTCTTCATTTGATGTGGGAGCAGTAAATAAAGAGGAAACAGCAAAAACACTAAATGTAAAAATGGGTCACGTGTAGACTACCCACTTCCCAACCGTAATTCAGACTGTTCTGCACAGCAGTCCCGGATCTAGGGGGAAAAAGGGATGGGTATACACTCGCACACACACACATATCCATCCACACATATACAGACACAAGCAGACATATTTAAAGACCTATTTTGTGGGGGTGTTGTGAGGGTGACATGGTATTAGAAGGTGGAAAATGTAACATGAGGTTGAAATGAAAATGAAAGATAAAAATATATGGGGAGAGATAAAGGTGAACTAGAAAGCAACTGGAGATCTGGTATGAAAAAAGGCGAAAAAGTGTTGGTTAAGTTGATCCTGTGGTGAACTTGGGTTGGTAGACAGCGATGTGCATCAAGGTTAGGTGGTTGTGTTGCCGCTAAAACACGTTAAAGGACGGAGAAATTCGGGAAAATTTCGAAAAAACGTGTAATATGTCTGCTTGTGTCTGTATATGTGTGGATGGATGTGTGTGGATGGATGTGTGTGGATGGATGTGTGTGGATGGATATGTGTGTGTGTGCGAGCGAGTGTATACCCGTCCTTTTTTCCCCCTAAGGTAAGTCTTGCCGCTCCCGGGATTGGAAGACTCCTTACCCTCTCCCTTAAAACCCACATCCTTTCGTCTTTCCCTCTTTCCTGATGAAGCAACAGTTTGTTGCGAAAGCTTGAATTTTGTGTGTTAGACACACACACACACACACACACACACACACACACACACACACACACACACAAAAATATGTTCATTTTGTAGTGCACGTCTTTCTGAAGGGTCTGATGCATGCAACATGTGTGTTTGAGGAAATGTAAGACATGTCATAAGTGTGCCAAAGTGCAGTGTCTCGTCTCCTCACACAGCATTCTCCTATCGCACGTCACTGTACTTCGCTCTGTGGAATTGAAATGTGTATATTTTGATATTTTGTAATGGATGCCATCAAACCATATTCAGGACAGTGGAAATTAAAATGTCCTGTGGTGCCTCTCCTGTTTACAGTTGGCCGGTTTGACATTCTGTCCCTCTTTTTTTTAAAAAAAAGAACTCTTCAGAAAATGTGCACTCTTTGTTCCCTATCAGCTAACAACTTGCTGCTTTGTGTGACATAAAATTAAATATAGGATATATAAACCCAGTAAAGACATGAGACAAGCAAGACAATACATGTTTCTTCAATCCTTAGCTCCTAGAATTTTTTACCCTCTATAATCTTGGTACAGCTTTACATGGAGTGCTTTCCTTCTGTGAAAGAATCTATTACCTCATCAAAGTTCGTCAAACATTTTGCTACACGAAAAGTCGAAATGTCGTCGTCTAATACTGAAAAAGCTGTTAATACAAATAGGACCCAAGACTGGTGTTGTTTCCCGATCTGATTACACCTATTTTGTCACTGTCTGCTAGATAATACAAAATAGGCCTTTCTAATACTACAACAATTGTAATACACACAAAATAAATGAGACTGTTTTGGCACAAACGGTCTGTTTTGTAAGGACAGAAAATAATTCACAAAGTACCAATATCAAATGCCTATTAAGCCAACTACAAGCAAAAAGCTTTACGTTAGGAAATAGTTTCACACTTCATTCATACACTCCAGTTCCTCAAGCACGAGATCGAAAAGTAGTAGTATGAAATTTTTATACGAACTTGGAATCGTCATATTGTTCCATAATTTGTGTGATGCCCCCATTTCTTCTCCTTCATCATTCTAACAAACAGTCTTGTTATCGCTAATTCTGTAACTATTCCTGCCAATGCCAAAGCTTATTTGCAGGTTAACTTCATTAACTCTACCAGAATCACCGGTTTAGCTATCCCGTGATTATTCTCCGGTTAGGCGTTGTTACATGGTCGTACAACACATTTTCCGTGCTTCTTCCAGAACAGAACTTAAAGTAGCTGCTAGCTGGGGACTGTACAACTCGCCCTTACTAGTATAGCGATCTGCCCAAAAATTTTTTGTCAAAATTTCATTTTCTTGTATACGCCGCAAAGGTAATACGTAATCATTCTTACGTGTTATTTGTTTATTTCCACTCCTGTAGTCTGAATCTATGGATTCCGCTAGTAATTACAACAACGCTCATCATTTGCAAACACAATCAACCACACAATCAGACAGCGGTTGGTATTCATCCGTTCAGCCTTACTTCGCTCAGCTCTGTCAGATTCCACTGACAGAGGAAACATGTACACTACGCACGCATTCACAAATCAACTTAAGATTCATTCAAAATCAACTTAGAATGTGTTAAAAATGTTCAAAAACCGACAGGGATGAGTTTCAAAGTAATATGAATAATCGATAAACTAACGAACTAACGTGCGCTGGATGCGAGTCGCTTTGTGAAACAAGGTTTCCCCCCCCCCCCCCCCTCAAGGCAGCTTGGGCGCTCCAGTAAAATTTTTCCCGGTAGCATCTAGCTGCTTGCTGCGACTGCTTACACAGCCAACAATTTCTGTAGCCAGATGCGGGAGAAGGTACTACTCAACTGTGCATGCGCATGATCGAGCTCATAACTGCTAAAATGAATTTAATGTAAACAGTTGTGACGTCACGCTCAGCGGAGGCAATTTGCTGTTACGAAGCATTGCACAGTCTTCCTAAAGCCTTTGACACATTTTACTGTTGGCGGACACTTGTATGAGCACTGTTTTGTTGCTGTATATGGTGCATTTCCCTTGAAATTTAAGTTTTATTTTCGTTTTTTCTCTTGTTCATGTTTTATTGCTGCAGTATTGAGACACAGTAATATCCTTTGTTAGAGTATCGGTTCTTACCAATCAAAATTACAAAAATTTAACTGAAAACAAAAACAATGAAAAATTTCCTGGGTTTTTCCCCGGATCTTCCGGGTCGTATACACCCTGCATGTCCATGGCGCACTCCCCCTTCTTAGCTATAAAACAACATACGTTGCTCTTCTTTGAATGCTTTTTTATGTCCTCTGTCAACACTATCTGGCAAAGATACCATAGCACACAGGGCCATAACTGTAGTTCAACAGTGTTTCAGTGAAAATCTTTTGTGCGTTTTCAGTTGTATCGCCATCCACCATCTCACTTCCAATTTAACAGTAAACACTGAAACACTATATTATGCAGATAACAACCAACCTTAGGCTACAATTCCCCATTGCAAGTCACCGACATCAGAAGAAAAATTCAACTGAGAAAATTGAAAAATGATGCTAATGACTGTCTCTCAAATAACAATGTATCACAAAGTTGACCAAATATTAGTTTACCAGTTACTGACCACTAATTTGCTCGGTTCTTTGCCATCAGGACCCTCTGGACCAAAGACACATATTAGAACATACTTAAATGTTCCTTCTGGGTCGATATCCACATCAGGAACAGCGGCAAGCTTCTCTGCTGCTGTCATTAGTGTCCTGTTAAACAGATGTTAAAATTATTCCAGAAATATTTATATACAACAGGTGAGAGAAGAATAGTGCTGCAGTCACAATGTAAACAATACAATTCTGCATCTAGGATTTATACTGGAAACAATGTTTCCTTCAGAGAAATAATGATCTAATATTTGGATTTTGAAACGTGTGCCTATTAAGTAAATACAAGCATTCCGTGGAAGATCGTACACCATCCAAACCATAAAACTATCAATTAATTGTATCCAAAGGGAAACATACTTGAGAAAGCCATAAAATTACAAAGAGAGACAACTGCATTCTCGTAGAAAGAATTCGCTGGGTGAATTCCTTCATGTTTGGTGGACTCAAAAATATTTTTTAAAAACATTTATTGGTTATCGTTTAGAAAGAGCAGCCATTTTTGTTTCAGGCTTTCTTACACTTTTATAAGCGTCTGTGGTGTTTTAAATTATTCAGTAATGGATTGCCCCAGACCTTTCATATAAGAGGTATTTATTTCAGCAGACACTGGACTATAAATTTAAACCATGATCACCCTGCTGAATGTATTAGGGAATACACTTTTAATGTCTCAAAGTTGTTGGTTGTAAATTTAAAAAACCCATTTTTAATACTATCTTTCCAAAGAGTAGTTTCTTAGCCTTAATACATTTTGTGGTATTACAATACTCAGTACAGATACCTTTTTTTTTTTTTTTAGAGAAACAATTATGACAAGCTTATACTTAGAAACACTTTAAAAACAAATCTTTTGAATTTTTTCATTCTTTGGTCTGCAAATCTTTGTTAATGGACCAGATATAAATCTGAAAATTACACATTTAATAGACCTTTATGATATCAAACTTCTGTATAAATTTCAACCTTGAGATTCCATGGACAAAAAAAATTTCAAATATGAGTCAAAAATATGTTTCTTACTGTTTGCAATATCTGGGCTGATGGAAACACTGTATAAATTACATAATTTAAAAATATCTAGGATAACTCTTTAAAAAATGAGACAATTCAATAATTATCCCATTCTCAACTTGTTTGTTTTTGCTACGTTGTTTATTGAACAACAGAGATATTTCTTCACTCATGTTGGGCACAGAGTTAAATGTTCGCCTAGTCACAGTCATAAATTCCAGGGGAGAAGACAACTCCTTTAATGCATTTTTAACGGGCCTCTCGTGTTGATCCTTTTCAAATTTTTTAAATGGGGTTCTTGGTGCTGGTAAAATGTAACATCCACATCTTGGTTTTGACGAGCAATGTTACCAACTTTGGCAATCCACCACTGTTCGTCATAGACACAAGCCACTATGTCCTTACTTTGAAGTGTCAGTGGTACAAGTTTTCCACAGTGATGACATTCACTATCAGAGGATGTTGATGTGAACTTACAGTTGAGCAAGTTGTATGACTGAGGTATAAAACAATGAAAAGATCGGGTGCCTTTAATCTTCTGACAAGTTTTGAATCTTTCCTCCAAGACATTGGCATAGAGTTCTCATATTTCCTCACATTTAATGAAACATACGTAATCCCTTTTACCTATTCTTTACAGAATTTGGACATTTCTTGACGTGTCCAGATTTGGTTCTCATAGGTCCGTTGCAGACTAGCTTTTGTGACAGCTCGCTTTGTTGTACCCTTTATGCCATCACACTCATTCTTCCCAGGACATGATGCAAAAAAGTGCTATTCTGCACCGAGCCAACAGTCTTTTTTTCTTTGAGAAAGGAGATATTAATATTTGTTTGCTTTTATATTGGCCTGCAGCACCATCAGAGAAGTTCATCAGTTTGTTTATGGAACTGTCGTGCTGTTTTACGTAGTTTGTTAACTGCAGGTGAAAAGCATGCACTGCTGTAGCTTTGTGCTCAAAGTAATCATTTGCAACACAAAAACTATAACTCTAGTCTATCTGGATCTTTATAACAGAACACAAATGGACAAACTGTGGCCTGTTTGTTTACCCAGTGGCGCCCTTGTATTTCACTTGAACAACAAAGGAATAGTTTTCAGAAAAGTCAGCAAGAACTATACATTCATCAACTGCCAAGGTTTGCTTTTGCCCTTCAGAAATTTATCCTGACTTTGGCAATTAAATGACACACTATTGAGTTTTCAAGGTTAGTAACCAACACTTAGAAAAACTATTCTCGTTATTTTGAGACTCCATTGCTCAACTGCACACTTCAAGGGCTCATTATTAACTAAGTGTTAGTGAACAGATGTTGGTGGAAGGGGGATGACAACACACAGATTTGTACAGGCTTGTCTACATCTACATGGATACTCTGCAAATCACATTTAAGTGCCTAGCAGAGGGTTCATCGAACCACCTTCGCAGTTCTCTATTATTCCAATCTCGTATAGAGCGCAGAAAGAAGGAACACCTATATCTTTCCATTCGAGCTCTGATTTCCCTTATTCTATTGCGGTGATCGTTTCTCCCTATGTAGGTCAGTGTCAACAAAATATTTTCACATTCAGAGGAGAAAGTTGGTGATTGGAATTCTATGAGAAGATTCTGTTGCAACAAAAAATGCCTTCTTTTTAATGATGTCCAGCCCAAATCCATTATCATTTCTGTGACACTCTTTCTCATATTTCGCAATAATACAAAATGTGCTGCCCTTCTTTGAACTTTTTCAATGTACTTCTGTCAGTCCTATGTGGCAAGGATCCCACACCGCGCAACAGAATTCTAAAAGAGGACGGACAAGCGTAGTGTAGGCAATCTCCTTAGTACTGCCAATAAATTGCAGTCTTTGGTTAGCCTTCCCCACAATATTTTCTGTTTGTTACTTCCAATTTAAGTTTGATATCATGAAGATCCATTAAGTGTGTAATTTTCAGACTTTTATCTGCTCTCCTTACAAAGATATTGTAGGTCAAAGAACGAAAAAATTCAAAAAATCAATTTTTTAAAATAGTGTACATTTTGTGTAAGCTTCTCACTATAAGAAGTAGTTATACTGTATAGTGTAATAGCACAATAAATATTAAGGCTGAGAAATTACTCTTACTTTGGAAAAATACAATTAGGATTGATAAAAAATCTACTCACCAAGTGGCAGCAGAACTCGCACATAAAAGACGGAAGAGGGGTGAAGGAAGAGAACTGGAGAGGTCTAGGAAAATTGGTAGATATCGGGAAAGTCACCCAGAACAGCGGGTCAGAGGAGACTTACCGTAAGTAATGTCTTTCCTTCTCATCCCGTACGGTAAGTCTCCTCTGACCCGCGGTTCTGGGTGACTTAACCAATATCTACCCCTTTTCCTAGACCTCTCCAGTCTTTCTCCTTCACTCGATTACTTCCCCTTCCACCCTTCTGCCTGAAGAAGGAGCCACTGGCTCCAAAAGCTTGCCAATTACAGCTGTCTTTTATGTATGTGTTCTGCCGCTGCTTGATGAGTAGAATTTTTATCTATCCAATTAAATAGTTTAAAGAATACGCTTTTTTAGCTTGCAATCAACAAGTTTGAGCCATTAAAAGTAGGGCCTATATTAAGGAATACATTCAGCATGGTTATCATGGTTTTTAATTTATAGTCCAGTTAATGATTCTTCAACTCAGTACTGAATAATTTAAAAAAAAAAAAGAAAAACAGATGCCTGTAAAAGCAAAAAATAGCCACTGTTTCTAAATGTTGAGAATAAATTTTTTTAAAAAATGTCTTTAAACCCATTAAACATTCGGGAATTCATCCAGCAAATATCAATTTTTTTCTGAAATGACCGAGCGACTAGTTAGTTTTTTCCCTGGCCCACTAGTCCTAGCTTACATAACAGAAATTTTGATTTTTATCAATACCAACCGTCTGCTTTCACCTATCACATAATCAAAATGCTGGACATAAATCACTCATCGAAATCAGCCACACACTGCAACGACAATTTTATCTATTCTCATAACGAAACAATCATAGGCTCCCCAACTTGCATTTAAAAATAATGCAGAAGCAATATAAATATGGAAAAAAATGACATACTGTTTTAGAGATAAGGGATCTAAAATTCTTTTATATATTTTTTGACATAATCTCACAAGCATTTCACAACGCTGTATCCAATTTTGACAAGCCAGCTAGCGCCTTTAGGGTAAAGGCACATACTGGTTTCCATTCTGTTCTCAACAACATTGAACACAACAGAAACTAATCTCTGTCTACCGTCAGCTTCAGCATATGCCTTTCGTCTGAAGACTACCACTGACTGGTTGAAACTAATTACGGCATTGTGAAACGACCCATGTGTTTGTGTGGAAGTTTTGTGCATGGATATCACACACACCACATCATCAGTAGCATGCTACCAGTCAAAGGCAGTGTCAGTAGATCCAATCAAACCTTCGGAACTCGGCATTAGGGAAGCATCCGATTTAATCCATCTGCTTTGACCCATGACGTCATCCATATGACAGAAACGCCTACGTCCAGAGTATACAAAATGTCGTCAATATTGTCACTATGTACACATGCCAACAAACCTGCAGGAAAACAGAAACAGTGAAAGTAATCTTACTTCAATGATAAAATGAAACTACAGAGCAACTGCGGGAAATAGGGGGTCTAGGGCAAGGACAACCTAATTTTAACAATACAAAACATCACATCACATCACCCCTAAAAAAGTCTCAACCTACGACATAATGCTACAGCCACAAAGCCAGCAGGAATCATACAGTTCACTCGACCTATATAGCTCAAACCAAGCCCACAATACCAAAAAACCAACATCTGCAATAACAAAAATGGCACTTACGCAGTTTAGGGGGTACATGCGCTGATCATGAGAAAAATACCTATTTTTGAAGCAAACATATTTCTGAAGATATAAGCATATATATGCGCGGAATACCAAAAAAGTACTTATTTTCATATGGAGGTGGGGGAAAAAAAAGATTAATTAACTGTCTGCTTTCACCAGCTTATTCATGTTGCTATGCCAATATGCTGCAGACACTTTAATATATTTCTTCACAGAGTTCTTTAGCCATAGGTAATGCTTACAGTTTCATACATCCTAACCATGATAGCTATTGTTGGCTTTGCATATTGTTGCATATGGTACATGTCCCTGTTGCTCACAGTTATGCATCTTGATCAGTGCGCCCAACAACCTATATTTTTCTGTTGAGGCTGTCCGTTTTGAAGTATCGTATATTACTGCGTGTGCCAAAATGGCGAGAAATTTTCCAGATTTGAGCGACTTTGTAATGGAAGATTTATACCATGTTATGGAGAACACCCGAAGCTCAATACAATGGGCTAGGCAACAAGATCTTATGAAGAACGATATGGTGTGTGAAAATGGGTATTGTGTTGGATACAACGAGATGAAGCTGGAGAAAACTACAGGGAAAGATGGCGAAATTTGGAGCTGCTCCATTGGCAGGGACTGTAGAAAGAAATGTTCAATCAGGAAAATGTCATTTTTTGCTGGCAGTCATTTAGACATTTCTAAAATTTTGCAACTGTCTTACATGTGGGTTTTCGAACACAATAGGCAAAAGTTTTTAATGAGGGAGCTCAAAATTGGCAGTGAGCACACTGTGGTCAATTGGTGCCAATTTTGTAGAGATATCTGCCATGAATATTTCTTAATTGAGCCAATAGTTTTGGGCAGCCCTGGCCATACTGTTGAAATAGACGAGAGCTGCTTCGTCAGCACCATCGAAGTCATAGGTGCGAGAGCAATGGGTCTTTGGTGGTTATGACGTTGAGACAAAGCAAAGCTTTATGGTTGCTGTGCCACAACGTGATGCTACCCATTTGCTGCCAATTTTGCAACAGTATGTTTTGCTACTGGAACCACAGCAGTTTCTGATTTGTGGCAACTTACAACACCATAGGTAACTTGGGCTACAATAATCTGGCTGTTAATCATTCGCTTTATTTTCTCGATCCCTTTACAAACGCAACCACAAATCACATGAAGTCAGTCTGGCAAAAAGCTAAAGAAAAAAATCCTATAACGCCTTTCAGAACTCACCGTGCTATGCTGAATAACTACCTGGCGGAATTTCTCTGGCGTCAATGTTTTGGGAAAATCCATTCCACAATTTTGTTATTAATTCCACCTTTCTTGAAGAGAGAGAGAGAGAGAGAGGAAAAAAAAAAAAAATTAAATTCCGTGCATACATATGCAATATGTCATTTTTGATACAAAAAAAATTTTGAGACAGTTAACTGATTTTTTTTTTTGCATCCAAATGAAAAATAAGTACTTTTTTGGTGAAGAGCGCGTCAGATATGACTGTAACACTCAAGTTTTGAAATAAAAAAATTTTTGGTATTCAGCGCATATATATGCTTATATCTTCAGAAACACGTGTTTCCTTCAAAAATAGGTACTTTTCTCGTGATCAGCGCATGTACTCCCTAGACTGCATAAGTGCCACGAAAAGCAGAATCAGATGTTTCCCTCAACCTATACAGCTGAAAGGAAGCCCAGATAGCAAGGAACCAATACAGCTGAAAGGAAGCCCAGATACCAAGGAACCAATAGCTACAACCCGAAGAGTGGAATCAGACATTGCCCTTGACCTATGTAGCTCAAATGCAGCTCTCAATACCTACCAGCAATAATAATAATAATAATAATAATGAAAACAATGTAAACTTCACACACCAACATAACAAAAAACACCACAAAAACCAAAACCTTCAACAACTCGAAAACGCAAAAACTTGTATATACACCAGATCAATTAAAACCAACCAAAGTACGATAAATGTAAAACAGACAGAACATCAGAATTACTACAGATTAAAACAAAAATAAAAGTTTATTACCAACAAAAGCATGCAACAAAATCACCTAGGTTGACTGCCGCTACACACACACACACACACACACACACACACACAAAACTAATCAAACCTAACAAAATGCCACACACATAAATAACCATCACTGAAAAATGAAGATTTCCAAATCCACATTGCAGCACTGGCTACCCAGACTCAAATAAACCAATGTTACCATAGTGATAATGAACCCAATATCACATGTTAAACTCAACAAACACAAACCAATTCAAAAACACACACACAACACCATTATCTCATGGGTCAAAGGAGACAGGTGGAATAGAACACTTCCAATGGCCCCTTAACTTAGTTCCTACCTCACGCAGACAGACAGGATGTGAGGACAAGAATGAATAGTTCTGAAAAAATAAGATTAGTGTTTCACTTTTAAAAGTGTTAATCAGCAGTAGGGCCTCCTGGGATCTTGCTTCCTTGACTATCAGTAGTGACCAGCCATACTGTTTCTTTATAAAACAATTCCTTAATAACTTCATTGTTTAATATTTGGATTCTTGCACTGATATCACCTCACGTGTAAGGTTGTTCCCCCTATTGTTATCTAGACAACGAACTTCAACTCCAAGACATGATATCACGGTACATAAAAAGATTTTTACATGTTAGTCTGAGAACGTGGACAGTGACTAAGAAGGCATACCCTAAAATTGCACTTACTTTAAGTTTTCAAAATGTCGCAACCCCTTTCTTCTGTCATTTACCACTCTTTAACCTCTGGCAACAATCTGTTAATATAAAAACTGCACTGTTTTTAGAGTTCATGTTAAACCACAGACCTCTCTATAACTGACTGGTTGGAGAAAGGCAAGACAAAGAACTGGTTATGAACTGTTGTGTCCAAATCAATCTTTGAAATGCCAGCAACAGGATTAGTTAAAAATGTGATACCAAGCTTATGAACGACAACACCCTTAACGTGGTGGAGATATAAGACACAGAACTGATCAACTGCTCACATAACTAATAACACGAAAACATTAGCGAAATAAAATGCTAGAGACTAACAGGATCTCTGTGAGAAAAGGTAGTTTTGGGCCCATGATGTTCTTTCTATTAGTCCTTCAAATATATTAAAAACTTGAAAATACCAGACCACAATTCGAAAATGGAGCCTCACATAGGTACTTAAATGTATCTATGGAATGACCTACCTTAAATGTATCTGTGGAATGACCTACCAACCCAACCTATCCTAGATATATGTTTACACTAGTCTACAGATCAGCCTGTCAATGTAAATGAACACATATATACATCTTGTATGCCACAAGCATTCCCCCAGTCGAACACCATCTCCAGTAGGCCTAGACTTAAAGTACACCTAGCAAACAATACAGTCTAAGCTACCAGCCACAAAAAATAAACTTCATATTATGATCAAAACACACACTCAAAATATTTCACTGAAACAAACAAAATATCATAGATGCCATATGACATCACAGTTCATATAGACTACCTATGGCTCATGTTGTTCACTGGACTCCAAACACGTTTATTTTTTCACACACAAGCATTTATTGCTTAGTCCAGTTTCTTGAATAAGTATCATGAGGCTATCATGGTTAAGTTTGTCAAATTAACTCCCAAAAACATCTTTTTGATAGCAATATTCTTGAATACTGGTTGTTTCTCAGATTCCACACCCCCTTCAGAATACCAGCTTGGTGCTTTCTGGGGTTTAGATATTAGCTACACAGTCATAGTTACGCTACAATTAAAACAAAACTTATTCACAATTCCAATTACAATATCTACACATTTCATGTACCGGTATTCGTAAATACAGATCTTTACATACTTGGTTTAGGTGAAATAATGCCAATGCGTCACAATTATTTCGATGTGAGCAATGAAACTTCACGTAAAACATGACTGCGATACAATGCATAATAAAATAAATATACCGAGGTCTAGAAATAAGCATGATTACACATAAAAGGGATGATTAATACAGTTCAATACTAAAAAATCTGTATTCAACAAAACCGTAGTCCTACAGAACTGGAGGGGTGCGACGGTAATGGTTTTATTTTATCAGTGAAATTACATACCAGTACTGGATGTTACTAATGCTCCAAAACATCAGACAGTATATATAATAATGGTATGAGACAACGAAGGGAGATTATTTTAGGACGTATTTTCATCAATTTTGAGATGTTATGACTCGTAATAGCCCTGGAGACGTCTTTTATAACAATCGAATAATTTGTAGCAGTACACCGATAAAAATAACTGCTTGCAACTAGCAAGTAATCGCGCAACGCGCAACCAAACTTAGAACACACAAATAACTTCTTAACCCGATACGATAACATGACAATGGACACCATACGCATACTCCAAATAACAAACCTAGATAAACACAGCACTGGATTTCGTACGCCTCCAAACAAACTACTTTTCAGAGATTGTATTTTAATAAATGAAGACATACCGGAGCAGTGGATTTTAATAATACCGACAACCAAAGACAACAAAGCAACAGAACTACGCACTAGAACAAGCCAGTTTATTTGATTAATTTAAAATGTGAAGGAAAAAGCAGAGTTGTTATTTGCTGACATGAATCCATGGCTTTTTAGATTAAAGTACTGACTTCGAAAGTGGGGGCATTTGATGACAGAATTAAAAATCATTATTGACAAAGCCAATCCAATCCAATAGAGACCGTAGATCTTACACTAATAACTAAACAAGAAATTTCCAGAAACTTACCTCCGCTTATAAAAATGTCCACAGTGTGCGTTAGAAAAATGTGTAGAAGAATGAAACTCAAGGAGAAAATACGAATTGCTTTGGAAGTAAAGGATACTTATTATAAATGTCACTATCTTTATAGTAAATTTTGCATATGATTTTTACGGCTTAATGCTTTGGTTGCTATTATTGGCTCATTGTAACACGAGAGTTTCTTATTTAAATTTGAACAAAACCATTAAACAGAGGCACATTTTCGAAGTGTTGTTTAACTGTTTTAGTCACTCAGTACAAAACACCTTCCTATACTCTTTACTAGTTTCAAAAAATGGTTCAAAAGGCTCTGAGCACTATGGGACTTAACTTCTGAGGTCATCAGTCCCCTAGAACTACTTAAACCTAACTAACCTAAGGACATCACACACACCCGTGCTCGAGGCAGGATTCGAACTTGCGATCGTAGCGGTGGTCTGATCACTGAAAATATTACTGCAACTTTTCTGAAGTGTATAATCCTCGACTCATTTGCCAGATTTATGCATTCTGTAATCTCACTAAATAACTCAAGGAAAATAACAGAGACAGTTCTATCCTTCTCCAATCCGTGCATGTATCATGTCTTCAGTGAATTCGGCACCGACAGGACATTACGAATTTTACTTTTTTAAATGTCCAACCACACATGCATATTTCCTTGTCCAGCAGTTCATTCGGTTGGGCAGTCTCCAGTATACGTTTCCTTCTGTGTTTTGTTTGTACAGCACCAATCATTCACATAGATTTTAACTTATTTTTTTGCCAGTGCACTGTTAGTATCTGCGAAAACAAAAACTGCTGCACAAGCTCTGCAAACAACAAATGTGATCTTACAAAACATCAAACAATGGTTCTTCGACAATAAAATGAAAACGAATGGAGAAATAACACAACAAAATCTTACATGTAGCCTTACGAATGTTGCATACCCCGATAATATGGAGGCTATCAAACTGCTGGGATTCCTGGTTGACAGCAAATTAATAATGAATGAACAAACAGTGTATGTGTGCTCCCAGCTCTCCGATGTACTGTCTGCAGAAAGTAAGTTGACACTCGGCGCCGTGGCTTATGGGAATGACTGTAAATGGGAGATGCCTCCACTGTCACTCGCTTCAGCCACCGCGCCGAGTGTCAACTTAGTTTGTGTGTACAGTAATATACCTTCTGAGGAGAACAGAAGGTGTATTAGCTGACCCATACCTTATAACAGTGCATTATGCAATATTTAATAGCCGCATCAATCATGGCCTACTGTTATGGGGATATTCTGAAGGCTGCAAGAATGTGGCAGTGCTACATAAAAAAAGCAGTCAGAATCTTTGCATCAAGCTAAAGACTGCAGCACTGCAGGCCTATGTTCACCCAATTAGGAATAATGAAATCTACATCCATTACGTGTTTTTATACCACATCAGAGTAAAAGAAAACCAAGGTGTTATCTGCATGAGGCAGGACATGCATAATCATGAAAGGAACATTGATACAATGGTTGCTTTAAAAATATTCAACTCATTGCCCCAGAAGTGCAGTTCCTGTCACCAGGACCATTCAAAAGGACAACTGCACAAGATATGAAAGAGTAATCTTCTCTCTCTCTCTCTCTCTCACACACACACACACACACACACACACACACACACACACACATACACCGAAGCGCCAAGGAAACTGGCATAGGCATGTGATTTCAAATACAGAGATATATAAACAGACAGAATATGGCAATGCCTATGTAAGACAAGAAGTGTCTGGAGCAGTTGTCAGATCGGTACCTACTGCTACAATGGCAGCTTATCAAGAGTTAAGTGAGTTTGAACATGATGTTATAGTCAGTGCAAGAGAGATGGAATACAGCAGATCTGAGGTAGCGATGAAGTGGTGATTTCCCCATATGACCATTTCTCGAGCATATGGTGAATATAAGAAATCCAGTAAAACATCAAATTTACGACATCGCTGTAGCTGGAAAAAATCTTACAAGAATGGGAGAAACGACGACTGAAGAGAAGCATTCAGTGTGACAGAAGTGTAACCCCTCTGCAAATTGCTGCAGATTTCAATGCTGGGCCATCAGTGTGCAAACCATTCAATGAAACAGCATCAATATGGGCTTTCGCAGTCGAAGGCCCACTTGTGTATCATTGACAACTGCACAACACAAAGATTTACACCTCGCCAGGGCCCGTCAACAATGACTGATACCATGTTGCCTCTTTTCAAATTGTATCGAACGGATGGACATGTATGAGTATGGAGACAACCTCATGAATTCATGGACCCTGCATGTCAGCAGGCGACTGTTCGACCTGGTGGAGGCTCTGTAATGGTGTGGGACGTGTGCAGTTGGAATTAAATGGGACCCCTTATACTTCTAGATACGATTCTGACAGGTGACATATATGTAAACATCATGTCTACCTGCCTCCATTCATGTCCATTGTGCATTCCGACGGACTTGGAAAAATCCAGCAGGTCAATCCGACACCCCACACGTCCAGCACTTCCACTGGCCTCCAAACTCTCCAGACATGAACATGTTTGGGCATACCTGGGATGCCTTGCAACAAGCTGTTCAGAACAGATTCGACCCCCTTCTACTCTAGCAGACTTATGGGCAGCACCGCAGGATTCATGGTGTCATTCCTTCCATGACTACTTTAGACATTAGTTGAGTCCATGCCACGTCATGCTGCAAAACTTCTGCATACTCGCGGGGGCCCTACCCGATATTAGGCAGGTGTACCAGTTTCTTTGGCTCTTCAGTGTGTGTATCATACATATTTCCTTATATATATGAAAAATGATAAATAACTCTTGCATATTTAATCTTCACACAGTCTGTCCAATCATGACTGGTAAACGACGCAGATCCAGAAATTAAAAACATCAAGTTACTGGTATTTCTATAGATACGTTAACTTTGCACACCTTATGTTATGGAAGTAGGAGCTCTGGAAACCAAGGGGCTGTTAGTTCTGTTTTGCATATATATCTACTTGATTAGTTCTCATTAGTTGGAAAATAATATTGTGGAAATATGAAACCTACCACCCCAAGAAACGACAGTGAGAAGATGGATGTCATGTAAAAATAAGCAAACACTGCAGAAAGTGCTAGATTCCCAATTTCTGGAATAGACAGGAAGATTTATGGGTCTCTACGTCAGCCAAACATAACGAATAGAATAGTTTGGTAAATTCCATAAATGGATATAAGTCTGCCACAGCAGCCTGTATTCGAAATGACTGTAACTGCAAAATCATCTGAAAGGAAAAAAGATCAAGGTCAATTACAAATACACACTTTCTATCTAATCAAGTGCTTCAGATGAAGGATGTTTCATTTATTTATTTATTATACACCTTTAAAAATGCAACCAACATAATCTTTTGTGTACACAGACATAGCAATACAATTACATAAATAACAAGCACAGACTAAAAAATATTTTACGTAATTACTATTCGACATTAAATTGTCCATCATACTGCGTATGATGTATTCTGTAGAATCACATACATAAGTTTAATGTAATGAAACTATATTACTGTCTGAGATAATTTTTAAAGCCTATTTCGAACTCCTCTATTGTATAAAATGCTTTTTCTCTCAAAGCCACATCTGTGCGACGTCTTTAAACATATTGGTGACACATTGTGTACCTGTAGTGACAACATATTAAACTGTTTTACCCTCATGTATTTGTAACTGTTTCCTTAAGTCTAGCGACTGTGATGTCTGTCTTCTGTTTTAGGTGTGTATTATATTGACGGGCCACGTGGCTACACCACCGCGGGGTCGAGGCACCTTGCCACAGTTCCTGCAGCTCCCCCCCCCCCCCCCATCAGAGGTTCGGATCCTCCCTCGGGCATGGATGGGTGTGTTATCCTTAGCGTGAGATAGTTTTAGATTAAGTAGTGTGTAAACCAATGACCTCATGACCTCAGCAGTTTGTCCCAATAGGAACGTACCACAAATTTCCAAAATAACATCAATGGGTAGAGTGTTTAGTTTGTAATAATGCTAGTTTTCTTTTGTATGTATTAGACAACTTAATATGAAGAGGAATGTAGCTGTTGGTATTTTAATTTTTTTTTAAATAGGGTTTCCAAGACTCATTATTTATAGCCCCACAGATGCATCTGAACTCCTTATTTTTGCCAAATGTGATCTTTTTTTGCTCCAGGGAAATTTCTCAATAACACAATGGCATGTCAATTGTGCTTGGAAAAAGGTATAGTATGCATTTAGCAATAGCTTATCATTAACACATGACCTTAGTTTACCTAACAAATATGTAACACATACTAAGTTAGTAGAGATATATTTGGTATAATTCTTCCATGTTAATTTCGTGTGAAGACAGAAGTCAAGAAGTTTAGCTGAAGCAGTTATTTTCATCCTCTTTAATTGATAAGGTAAAGAGAATATTTACAG
The DNA here is from genome assembly GCF_021461385.2 of Schistocerca piceifrons. Taxonomy (NCBI): domain Eukaryota; kingdom Metazoa; phylum Arthropoda; class Insecta; order Orthoptera; family Acrididae; genus Schistocerca; species Schistocerca piceifrons. Next base: position 953,038,539 of record NC_060149.1, on the reverse strand, counting down.
TTTGTCAGTATTAATACAAAATTCAGTGAGATGGAACCACTTACTGGCTGCACTGAAATGATCCCTACTTTACTGCTTTAATGCTCCTCAATTTTTACCAGCTGGAACAAAAGTGGTACCATCATAACATAAATTTTCACATACTAATCACTGGTTATGACATAACGTATCGTTAGTCACTAAAATTAGGAAGTATTATGTTATGTGGCTGGCATTTGGCTGAAATCAGAAATTAGTGGCTAGTGTTTGGTTGAAATCAGAAATCGGTCATGTGACATTCCTCACTCACTAATTTCCATGTTATAACTTGGATTTTTTGACAGTATGCAATTTGAAGGCAACGTCAAATAGAAGATTTATCACAAACACATCACTCTATATACGATTTGTTATAATTAAATATCTCTTAGACACATCAGTCCTTAAGAGATTTCAAGATGAAATGCATTCACTGTGGTTACAGACGTATTGTTACAGAACTGAAAGAAGTAGGATAATATCCTAGAACACACTAATACCTTTTCTCTCCAGCTTTGCTTTTGTAACACATTCTGGGTCTTCTTATTTATGTAATAGAAGCATGTCCCACAATATTCGATGTTATTTACATGAAATGAGTTTCTTCTCTTTCATGGCTTCAAGCTTAAAAAATGAACGATGAAACTGCTGCTAGTGAAACAAGCAGTAAAGACATTTACATCATATGAAATTTATATTTTTTCTTATCACAAATACTTGACTTTTTTTTAATATGTCGTGATTCTTGAGGGTGTGGTTAGGTGGGAACCTACAAGTAAAGCTTAAGTTACTGCGAGTGAAACGAGCAGCAATCATATGTATAGTCTTGCTTGTTACCAATACTTTGTGGTTTCTTTGAAATAAGCCACGATTTTTGAGAGTGTGGTTATACACAAACCAAAGAGCACAGCTTAAATTGGTGCAAATGAAATGAGCAGCAACCATATTTATAGTTTTGCTTGTCATAAATGCTGCTTGGGATTAGCCGAGCGGTCTAAGGCGCTGCAGTCATGGACTGTGCGGCTGATCCCGGCGGAGGTTCGAGTCCTCCCTCGGGCATGGGTGTGTGTGTTTGTCCTTAGGATAATTTAAGTTAAGTAGTGTGTAAGCTTAGGGACTGATGACGTTAGCAGTTAAGTCCCATAAGATTTCACACATATTTGAACGTTTTGTCATAAATATTTAGTTATGATCGAATCTTTAGCAGCGCTTTCATAAATGTGGTAGTCAAGACAAAGAGCACATTACACTGTGGGAGAAAGACATCATGTCACAGTCTGATTTCATGCAAATGCCAGTCACACACTGTGGTACTTCCTGATTTCAGTCACTCATAGCATAAGAAACAGTCCCTAATACAACATAAAAATGCTATCAAGTTATTGTGTCTTTTCATATAAATCTTTTCACTTATATCTACTTTATCAGCTTTCACTTTGTAATTTAAGTTTTCTTATTTAGAAACTATCATCAGAATTACTAACACTTAGTGGAAATCAGAACCACCCACAGTAACATTATGTGTGTGGAGGATGGATTCTATGGACTAATCCCACTAACTCTGATACGAAAGTGTGTTTCACTTTGCTTTTTGGTACTTTTGTTAAATATAGTTTTTAAGCATATGAGATAGATTGATCAAACTGTGAGGTCAAAATGCCGTGATGGAAGTGATCTGATTAATCTAAAAGAAGATGTTTTAGTCATTATTAATTAACTAAAACAGAAATAAGGATGTAGCAGCAAATTTCGAGATAACTCAACCTTACAAAATCCGACGTCTAATACGTAATGTGCTAATCAGATACAGTCTTTTAATATACCAATTAAATTATGTACAATTTTGGTTTTGTAGTAATTATTGTTTTCGTAACTTTTAGCCCTTCTGTCCCCACACCAAACCAGTTTAGTCAATATATTACAAACACGATTTGCCTCCAAACGACAGAGACAGAGTGTAAGGATACCTGAACATCATTTTGGTTGTCTTTGAAATTGTTTAAACGATAATTTGATTGAAAAGTCATCGTGTAATTATAACCTGACGCCATAAGAACGACATTACACATCACCATTGTAAAATTAGCTGTTATAGGCAGTTATCTACTAACCAACTAATAAGGGACACATTTGTTTGGTTTGACAGCTTCAGATGACAGTGTGTATTTTCTTTTCTGAGCTATGATATGGTGCAAACATTGATGGCAGCCATATTTAAATGCAACAAACGTGGATGTTTGCAGAAATTTATTCAGGAGTGGTCAAGGTTTTAAAATTTTCGTATTTGATATGGCCCTCAGCAGACAATTATACCCTAAGAATAAATTGTAACATGGTATTATCAGTTTTATTGTATCTCAAAGCATTGGTAGTTGACTCTGTATATTTTGAAGAACACACTACTTTCATAACCCAAAAGGCAAGCATATTTCATAAATAAATGCAAAGTAAATCTTTTTGTACTAGTAATAATGAATATGGATACATTCTTTTCAATTAAACGATCGAAAATGACATCTGCATATGATTCAACAAATCGGGAAATTATGGCAGACAATATTCACTAAAGATATTTTCGTTCATATAGTTATAATGTTTAGATTGTCACTGAATACGGCAATAGAACGAAAAAGTCAGACAGGCTACATAAACCTTGTTGAATATCACAAAAATAACAATAAAAAGTGACTGATTAAAATAGTAAATTTGAAGTCATCTGGCTTACAAAATGTAAAGTCTGATCATGTGAATGGATTTATTAGATTATTTTCACACCATCCAGTGTTTCGGGCTGACCTGCATAATTAAAGTAAAATGAAGCTTCTTTTTTGGTTTGTTTGGATAATGTGCAACCCACAGTCAGCATTCTAAGCTCCCAAAAAACTCAAGTTAACCAGTAGAACTGACTTAACAGCCTAGAACTGAAGAAACAAGATGATACTCTAACCCCAGGTTGTCACAATATTGTGCAACATGCCTACTGCACTTCAGGGTTCATAACTCTATAGCTACATGTAGGCAATGGTTTTGCCACAGTGGTAACACCGATCCCCATTGGATGACCCAAGTTAAGCGCTGTAGAGCTTGGCTAGCACTCGGATGTGTCACTGTCCCTGTCTGCCAAGTGCTGTTTGCAAGTGGGGTGCATCGAGCAGGTAGTTTGGAGAATTTAAAAAGGGAAATGAATAGCTTGAAGATTGATATATTTGAAATTAGTGAAGTGCAGTGGCAGAAAGAACAGGACTTCTGGTCAGGTCTGTACGGGGTTATAAATACGAAATCAATTGGGGATAATGCTGGGATATGTCTAATGATGAAGAAGAAAATAAGGGTGTAGGTTAAGTTTCTATGAACAGTATAGTGAACACATTATCGTAGTCAAGAAAAAAATGAAGCCAACATCCACTACAAAATTACATGTTTATATCCCAACTAGCTTTGCACATGACGTACAGATTGAAAGAATTTATGATGAGATAAAATAAATTATTCTGATAGTTGAGGGAGAGTAAAATTTAACTTTGATGAGGATTGGAATTAGGTAGCAGGAAAACGAAAAGAAGGGAAAAGAGTAGTAGGACAAGGACTGGGGGAAAGAATGAAAAATTCTGGTAGATTCTGCATGGATCATAATTTAATCATCACTAATAGATGGTTTAAAAATCATGAAATATGGCTGTACACATGGCAAAGTCCTGCAGACACAAGAAAGATTTCAAATACATTACCGGATGGTAGGACAGAGATCTCGAAACCAGATATTAAACTCAAAAAATTTCCAGGTGCAGATATGGATTCTGCAAATATTTTTATTGGTTATGAATTGTACATTAAAACAAAGGAAACTGCAGAAAGGTAAGAAATTAACGTGATGGGACACAGATAAGTCGAAAAAAGCAGAGGTTGATGAGAATATCTAGGAAGAAGTAGGCAACTATCGACTGAAAGAAGCTTAAGAAACCCAACAGAAGGCAAATGGGTAACACTGAGAAATAAAATGGTGAAGATAGTAGAGTATCAAACAAGTAAAAAGAAAAGGACCAGTAGAAATAGCTGGATAATGCACGAGATATTGAAATGATTGACAAAGAAGAAAATATAAAAATACGGCAACTGCAGCCGTGAAAAGGAAATACAGATGTCCAAAAAGAGAGATTGACAGCAAGTGCAAAATGGCTAAACAGGACCTGCTATATGAGAAATGCAAGGATTAAGAAGCATGTATAACTAGGCCAAGATAAATTCCGCCCACAGAAAGTTAAAGAGTCCTTTGGAGAAAGGGAAGCTGCTGTATAAATGTCAAGAACTTCAATGGCAAGCCAGTACTAATCAAAGAAGGCAAACTTGAGAGGTGGAAGATATACACAGAAGAGCAATGCAGTGTAAATTATGTTGAAGGTAATGTTATGGAAAGGGAAAAGAAATTAGATGAAGATGAGCTGAAAATATAACACTGGAAGAAGAATTTTGGCAGAACACTGAGGACTTAAGTGGAAACAAGGGCCTTGTAGTGGACAATATTCAGTGTGGATTATTAGACGCTGTAGAGAGCCAACCATGACAAACTATTTTACCTGATGTGCAAGATGTAAGAGACAGGCGAAATACCTTGAGAATTCAAGAAGAATGTATTAATTCCAGTTTCAAAAGAGGCAGCTGCAGATAAGTCCGAATATTACCGAACCATCAATTATTTAGTCATGGTTGCAAAATACAGACACTAATATTCACAGAAGAATGGAAAAAACCATTAAAGCTGATATTGGGGAATATGTGTTTGGGTTCTGGAGTATGAAGGTACACACAAAGCAATACTGAGACTACGAATTATCTTAGAAGACAGTTTAAATGAAGATAAACCTACATTTATAATTTTGTAGACCCACAGAAAGCTTTCAACAATGTTGATTGGAATACAGTCTTTTAAATTCTAAAGGTAGCTGGGATAAAATACAGAGAGCAGAAGGTTATGTACTTCTAGCGAACAGACCGTATTGCAGTTATGAAATCGAAGAGCATGAAACATAACTTTAAACGTAATTTTAAATCTTCGTTAAATTTTTTCTCCATTACATGGTTAGTGTCGAATATTTAACACCTTACCTCATTCGCATATTAATCAGACGTTTGAAGGTGTTTCATACATATGAGTTTGAATCTTTAAAGAATCAGGTGATGGGTTTACTGATGAGGCGCGTAAAAGTTTTAGTTGATTTTTGCTGTTTTGACAGCAAAGTAACTGAGGATGGCGGAAGCAGAGAGGATATAAAATGCAGACTGGTTGTAGCTAGAAACACATTTCTCAAGAAGCAGAATTTGTTAACATCTAATACAAATTTCAGTGTCAGGAAGTGTTCTCTGAAGCTATTTGTGTGGAGTGTAGCCTTCTACAGAAATGAAATGTGCATTACAAGCAGTTCAAATAAGAAGAGAATAGAAGTTTTCCAAATGTGGTACTACAGAATAATGCTGAAAATTAGATAGGTAGATCGAGTGTCTAATGAGGTGGTACTGAATCTAATTGGGGAGAAAAGAAATTTATAGAAGGATTTGACTAGAAGAAGGGACCATTTGGTACTACATGTCCCAAGGCATGAAGGTAGCGGTAATTTGATAGTAGAGGGAAGTGTGCTGAGTAAAAATTGTAGAGGGAGGCCAAGCAATGAATACAGTTAAGCAGTTTCAATTAGAGGTTGCTGTATTTAGCCAACATGAGGAGGCTTGCACAGGATACAGTAAGGTGGAGAGCTGCACAAACCAGTCTTTGATTCAAGACCACATCAACAACTACATCACGTTTTATTGGTAGCATTATTATTATTATATTTTCCTTATTGCTATGCTTGAGACGCTAGAAACAAAGGGAATGGATACCGCTACTAGCTTCACAGTTGTGTTAGGCTTTAACCATAAAGATTGCACTGTCTGAGAGGCTAATTTTGCATTTTTGAATTGATGTGTTAATCCGAGAATGTTATTAAAATTGTATTTAGAGAAATACAATATCACTCTTTCCAACGATCTGTGTGCTGAGATGACGTGGATGCGACCACACCCTGCTCTGTACTGCTATGAGAGTATCACGCCACTTCAAGGCAGCCAATCCCGTGTCAGCACGTCACCACGTGACCGACGGAATGACGGCAGCTTACAGGACTTTGTTCTTCCTGTTTCTTTTGTGCAGTACTCTTGCCATACGACTGGGCAAGCTGACGCATTGGTTAGCTCACTGTACTCGCATTTGGGAGGACGACGGTTTAAACCCGCGTTCGGCCTTCCTGATTGAAGTTTCTGTGATCTCCCTAAATCGTTTCAGGCAAATGCCGGGGTGACAGCTTTGAAAGGGCACGGCCGACTACCTCCCCTGTCCTTCCCTAATCCGATGCGACCACCGATGATCTCGCTATTTGGTCCCCTCACCCCAAATCAACTCAAACCCTCTTACCAAATGAGGCAACATAAAAGAAATCTATTGCTTCTATTAGTGAAAACACGATTTCTCGAAAGTTTTTAAAAAAATGTTAATCATGACAAATAACAACCATCCTGTGGTTTTCCACACTCATGCAGCATATTTGTTTGCAGAACCATTATAGCCGTAGTTACGGCATGAGTGAATAAACACCAAGTATGAAGAAAAAATTACGACTAATCGTGGTAATTTAGAAATCTGATAATATCCGGTATGAAAAACTGTCATCATACCCACTCCTGTGTGTGAGTTTTGTCTGAGGCGAAATGACGGGAAACTCAAAGCGGTCACAAGTCAGTGTAGTGCGATTTAGGTTTAACAATAAGTTGTAAAACGAAGGTGGTCTTACATAGCAGCGGCGTGCGAGACGAAAGTGGAGGAGGCTGGCAAAGAAGGCGTGGCCAATATCTTATTGACAATCTCTCGACGTCAGCTATTATCGACTGATCGAAAAAAAGAAGTAGTCCATCTTTAGGCAAAGCCTTTACAAACTATTTCATTATGCCTAACTTTATATGTAGAGGTGGCAGGAGGACGTTATTTGGATCTACAAGGTTTTGTGTAGAATGTTCTTCTCACCAGGGTTTAAAGACTTCCTCACAGACGAGTTCTTTCTGTACCAGTGTTCATCCCTAGCCCTACTGTCCCATTCACACAAGAAACATGGAAATTTGGTAAAGCCACCTTGCTGACCAAGGAGCATGCATGTTACTTTTAGATCGCCACATATCATCCAACCATGAGCTGAATAGCCTATTTTATTTAACATTATTTCTAGATTTTCATAGCTTTTTTTCATGTGTACAGATTGTCCAACAGGTATAGATGCATACATGTTACAATTGTCTAATAAAACAGCCTTAAAACTAGTTTTAGATGAATCAATAAACATCCTCCAGTCTTCCTTGCTGTATTCAATACCAAACTCATTCATCAGACCTGGAATGTCTGAGCAGTGCACTAAATCACCTTCTTGTTGAAAAAAGTTGGAAAATTGCTGCTCACTCTTTCTATGCATGTATATGCTGGTTTCAACTGCCAATAAGTTCTTTTCTTTTAATCTAAAGCCAAGCAATTCAACTTTTTCTTTCATTAAGCCCAGATCCCTAACCAAATCGTTAAGCTCGGTCTCAGTAAACAATTTGGGCTCTAGACTTTCTGTATTACATTGGAATTCATCATCATCTGGTTCATCTAAATCACATTGTGCATCAGAAAATACTTCTGTTAGAACAGAATTTAAATCATCTGGTGGGTCACGAAACAGCAAATCTACACCATACCTTACTGGTCGGATGGCAGATGAAAGGTTATAGTAGCTTATTACCTTTTTTGTTTTCTGCATAATGACCAGTAATATCAACACTGCAAAAGTAGCAATCATCGGAATGATTTCTTGGCTTCCTCCATATCATGGGAACAGCAAATCTAAAGGCTTTTCTCTCCTTTTTGAACCATTTTCTCAGGTCTCCAACACACACACAATATACCTTGTGTGGCGCCTAAAATTTATCTTGATCACCAAGTTTAGATCGAAAGTATGATAGATAAACCTTTTTCAAAAAGTCAACAATGTTTCTTTGGTGTTTTTAATCACAAATTCAGCACAAATATAACAAAAACTGTCAGCAGAGTTTTTACAACCACGATTAAACACTGTATTGAGCACATGTACAGGAAACGAGAAAGTGAAGTTAGATTGACAGTATACAAACCACCATCTGTTAACACAAAAATAGAATTGACCTTTTGTGCCAGCAAATGTTTCTCATCTACATTTATTACACCTCATTTTAAATTATTTTAACTATACAAAAGCTGTTAAATTCTTTAAAAAATCGCTTAATTTAATGAATTTAACTGTAAAGTGTGAAGAAATGGTGGGTGATACAGTTTTTGAAGTATCATATTTAGATTTCCCATCCTAACAATAAAAAGAATAAGGTATTTTCACCAAAAAGTTTTCCATTGTTGGTCTGTGTAATTATTTGTTAATATGGATTTCTCTTCACTGTAACTTTTCTGGTGCTGTAAGCTGTATATTTTTCTCAAATTAGTAACTTTGTGCTAATTAGGAGATAGCATTTCTTTGGAAGTACAATTGTACTGACCATTCATATATGATGCAAAAACACTTGATAAAGGTTTGTTTTCAAATATGAGCTGTAACGTTACATGCATTCTGCTTAACCTTAATGAAAGTTATCTTAATCCATTTTGACATATAAAAAATGTTTGTTTTGTCTTTTTCTCTGCGTGCAATAATTCATATTGTCACAGAGTATGCAGTTTCATGGCAAGTCACATCTCCGATGGAATAAACAGCCGAACCAGCAAGTACCACAAAAGTAAAGTAAAGCAGCTGCCGTCATTCCACCTTGCAGACATGTGGCGCCCATCCTTACCCATGTACATGCACAGACAGTCATAAACTTCCAAACAACATGCTATTCTAGAACAACATACTTATAAAAAACCGGTATGCTCACTATGATACTCATCATTTGTCGGCCTGGTAGACATTGTGCAACACATTACCTTACCCAAGTGGTATGTTATACTGTATGTCACCTTTTTGTGTATGTAAATGATGTCATCACAACCACAGGACATAGAGAAATAAATAATACTGCTAGTTCAGATTGTACATTTGTCTTCAGAAACGAAAATTGTTAAAACTTTGTAAAATAAAAACCCTTTACTTATGGTATTTGAACTAAGTAATATTTCATATAATTCCATTTCAAAACATCTTTACTCATGATATAGCCCTAACCTTACTTAATGATTACTTGTGGATTACTTACAAAGACTCAGTAAAAATTTATCATTTCAATGTATCTGATCTCAAATACTATGCTTGAGGTCGGATAAACACTGGTGCAAAGTAACCATTCTTCAATAGGAATTTGAATTCTTGAAGTAAGTTATAGTCTTAAAATGTTATGACCATATATTATTTTTTCATTGTCTCTATTTATGTATGTGGACCAGCCACAATGGTGGCTGGTAAACCAGCTGTACCTCTGTTTTAATTATCAATGGTCTATTCAGACACAGTGAGTATTCGTAGCCTAGTCATGCTGACTGGACATGGAGTAATTATTAATTCCTATTATGAATTGATCATAGTTGTATCTTCATCTGGATTACCAACTAAACTTGTGAGGAAACATAGGCTTAGGAGCCTCATTTCTTATTTCCTCTACACTTCCTTCAAGTAGGATAAGGTAAGCAGGCAGTTAACCTACTTATTCTAAGTTAAGCTAACATTCCCTAAAAATGTGTATAAACTAAATCATGTGATTTAACCATCCAAAATAAGTAAAACTTCCCCTCGTAAAAAGCTCCTAGCAAACAAAGGTACTGCTAACCATAAGAAAAGTACGAAACATTCTAAGGAATAGTTGTGAAACACGCAAACATCCCAAGTCGTTGGATGTATCCATTCAGTTCTGACAGCAAATTATAGTTTTCCATAGACACTTCGAGCTTTTCGGAGTTTATATATTAATCTGTCAATTCCAAACAATCAAATGTAATAAATGTTGAGAACAACTAGTGTAGTAAACTCGTTAACTTCCTACTTTCTGTGTTAAGAGCAGCACACAAAGTTAAGACAATTCTGTCCTAGTTATCCATTTCTGAAATGAGTATAAGAATTAGACCACAAAACTCAGGTTCGTTCCTATATTTGGCAACTTTGGAGTAATCCTCAAAGCTAATAGTATCCTACTTCTGCAGAAACCCATAAATACTCCTCCTCCTACAGAAAAATCCTTCATAAAGACCATTCAAATTTTATAGCTGTATTGGCCCTATATATATATGCCTCCATTTTTCCTCCATTTAAACTTAAGTAATAATCCCTTTATCCCACCTGCACTATTCATAATATAATTCATGTATATATGCGTATCATAGCCTGTTCATTATTACATCACTCCCATTAAACCACTACTTTCTCGTCTTCCCTCTTATAACTTTAGTTACCTTAATTCTATTGTATTTTGAACTCACACCTTATTACTGAGTTTCCTCTTAAATATACTACTGTCTCTTAAATATACGACTGTCTCTTAAATATACTACTCTTTGTTCAACTCAGCATGAACAAGAAACATTATTTTGAGTAAAGTCATCTAGACCGATATTAAGATTTTCTTCATTTATTACACCACTTCAGCTCCTGCCACTATCAGAGATCGAAAAGCTTAGAACTTACAGAACAAGGTTGTCCTTGACAAAATATATGTTGTTCCTTTTACAGAGTAGCCTTTTTGGACTTAGAATGTAATCTGGATATTCTTGCCATTTATTACCATCTCTCTATGTGGTGATGGCTATGCATGTAAGAGAGAATCTATTCAGTTCTGATGTCTCTTCTGATCTCTTGTTCTTTTTAAATGTGAGCTGTGGTAAATTATGGTGACTTCTGTGAGTAATGAGTAATTCCTTAATAGTAAATGCTATCTTCTAATGCATACTTATCTAGATATTACTCACAAAATATTTATTCTCATCTATTATGTAGCGAAGTTCATAGTCAGTGTGAAATAGTGACTTGTCTTGCTTCCAAATTGTTCGGTAATTGAGTAATTCAACTCATGCTTGCCAATATTTCAGGTAATGAAAGCTGTTTTTCTTTGAGCTCCCTCTCCTGGATTCGATTCTCCTTGGTACAGCTCACAACCCAAGTTGAATTATTATACATCAATGGCTAGTTTGAACACCTGATTCACTTTAGGATGATGCTTTTGCTGTAGCTTGGTTAATATTGCTAAAGTCTTCTTTTGTACTTTCATCACAGTTCCAGATAGTTTTCTATTTCAATAAGTTCGATAAATGAGCATCTTTCACAGCCTAGCCTCTTACAAAGCTCCTATAGAATCCAGCCAAATCTAAAAGTGATCATAGATGCTTAATATTTCTAGTCTCTGGACAGACTTTTATAACTTGCATTCTTTCTGGACATGGTTGTATTCCCATTATTCCCACACTGTGTCCCAAAAAGTCAACTCTTGTCACCAAAAGTATGTTTTAGAAACTTTTATTAGTAACCCTTTTTCTTCCAGTCACCTCAAAATATATATCAATAATTGTCAACAGTCCTCCCAAGTCTTGTAGACTATTAATAAATCATTGACATACATTATTAATTCTTGCACTAATTCCCTTCCTAATAAATATTGAGCAGGAATGAAAACCGACACAGGAATGTCCAATTCGGTAATGGAGTAATTCAATCATGCTTGCCAAGACTTCAACTAATGAAAGCTATTGTTCTGTGATCACCCTATCCTGGATTCCATTCTCCTTGGTACAGCTCACAACCCAAGTTGAATTATTATACATCAATGGCTAGTTTGAACACCTGATTCACTTTAGGATGATGCTTTTGCTGTAGCTTGGTTAATATTGCTAAAGTCTTCTTTTGTACTTTCATCACAGTTCCAGATAGTTTTCTATTTCAATAAGTTCGATAAATGAGCATCTTTCACAGCCTAGCCTCTTACAAAGCTCCTATAGAATCCAGCCAAATCTAAAAGTGATCATAGATGCTTAATATTTCTAGTCTCTGGACAGTCTTTTATAACTTGCATTCTTTCTGGACGTGGTTGTATTCCCATTATTCCCACACTGTGTCCCAAAAAGTCAACTCTTGTCACCAAAAGTATGTTTTAGAAACTTTTATTAGTAACCCTTTTTCTTCCAGTTACCTCAAAATATATATCAATAATTGTCAACAGTCTTCCCAAGTCTTGTAGACTATTAATAAATCATTGACATACATTATTAATTCTTGCACTAATTCCCTCCCTAATAAATATTGAGCAGGAATGAAAACCGACACAGGAATGTCCAATTCGGTAATGGAGTAATTTAATCATGCTTGCCAAGACTTCAACTAATGAAAGCTATTGTTCTGTGATCACCCTCTCCTGGATTCCATTCTCCTTGGTACAGCTCACAACCCAAGGCGAATTGTAATACTTCCATGGCATTTACTTTAAACTGTAAAGATTTTCTTTCAAATAAGAAGGCTGTGTATGGCCTTGAGTGTTCATGTAATGCTACCTGCCAGTATCCTTCCATGAAATCTATGGAAATATGAAATTCAGCTTCATCAAAGTTAGATAACATCTCTTCTGTACTCAGGGTTCTAACCCTTTCTGTCTCTTTGTGTTTATGGAGTGATCATGAATCTAAAACTAAATGAACACCTACCACAAGTCTCTTAAGTACCCACAACAGACCCTAAAAATACATTGAGTTATATTGCTGTCTATCTCCTTTCGTATTTCATCTCTCACTGCAATTCGAAGGTTTATTGGTAGTGGATATGACTTGCAAAAGGAAAAAAACTGTGTCATCTTTTACTTTAAAGTTACAGAAGTATTCGTTCATTAGTCCCAAGTTATCTGTGACCACATCTTTACGTTTTAACAGAATACCTTCTAATTAAAATTTCTGTTCTTCTGGCACTACAGGTGATTCTCTTGCTATCGATTAAATGCCAACTCCTCTTGATTTAATACTTCCCTTCTTTTTCTTGTTTATTTTCATCTGTTGCAATAATATCAGTAAACACAACTAAATGAATATGCTCCTCTGATGATGGGCCTTACTTAGATTTCAATGGATTACTTTGGAAAGCTATGCTAGCTACCTTTTTACCTATTTTCCACACAAATATTTTCTGGTTGAAATCCAATCGATAATAATTATCAAGTAACCAATCTTATCCTAACAGGATATCTATGGCACCAGCAACAATGTTTGATCGAAGTTCCACTTTTTAATCGTAACTGGTAGTCATATTTCTTTTTTAATTTGCTTCCCTTTATTACAGGTGGTTCTAGTAACACACACTCCCATTACTGGTACTAGGAGGCAACAATATTTCTTCCTCATTAGCGCTAGCCATGATGTAAGATTAATGATATTTTATGCACAGAATATAGGTGAACATCAACTTTCTTTCCAAAAATGTCACTCACTACTATTGGTTTACAATGTTCTTCCTTAGCTGTTACTTTTCCTTCTTTAAACAACTACTCAAGAATAGGTCTCAGCCATGTGAGGATTACTGTCTTCTCTGAATGAGGGCCTACTATTCTATTATTAGTTTGGCATGGATCTTAGTGTCAAATCTTTCTCCTGAACTTTAGGGTGAATTTTACAACAATTCATCCACAAAGCTTTAATGTAGCAAAAATTATGTTTATATCTTTTTTAGTAATAGGTCAAATTTCGGACAACTTTTTCCATAATGAATCATATTTCGACCAAATTTTTTTCCAGAAATCCAAATATTTGTCGTATTTTTAAGTACACAAGAATATAAACACGAAAATTTTGCTCACATGACAATGTTTGAGGCAATGTTGTCACAATTAAACACAATTACTACAAAGATTTATTTATCGGGTTTATAGTAGACAAGCAGTGTAACACATTATGTAGTCCGTTCACTGATGTAAAGATTGTTGCACAGAGTCTACAAAACATTCTCGAAGCCAACAAGGGTGGCTTCTGGCGTAATAAACGTAGCACAAGTAGTCGCCCCATTCAGTTTGAATACAAACTTAGTCCTATTCGACGAAACCAGGGGAGAAATTCTTCAGCAATGACAAGGAAATATTATTTTATAAACTATATGAAGTTAAGGTTAATGGGGGAAACGGCTTTATCGTGTAAAAACACTGCAACACCTCCAAACACAGTAGCTGCACGAAGATAAGTGCTGAAAAGGACAGCAGACGAACGCTGTTATTTGAGTAGACATGTCCATCTTCAGAGGTGCAAGAACTTGTTTAAGATGGTGGTGTCTTGCAATGTCCTATTGGAGAAGCTGAAGAATCCCCGCTTCAGACAGTTCTTGAAGTACAAAATAAATCCAGTTCCAGATGAAGCTACGCTGAGAAACGACTATTTATCTGTGTGCTACGAGGAAGTGCTCGATAAAATACGAACTAAAGTTGTTGACCAAGAGATTAGGGCGTCTATCGGAAATCACCAATTTGGATAGGGGTTAAATTGTAAATACTTTTGTTGGTGTTCTTAAAGTTGACGGACCTGGAGAAATGTTTCTCCTAAGGGTGTGAAGCTCTCAGCAGAATAAACAGCTCGACAACTGCCTTTGCGTTTGACAACTCAATGAAGCTACTGTCGCTAGTTGGTGTGAATAGAGACCAATAAATGGTGCTTCATACATGGCTGTAGCAGCCTACAGACTTCAGAGTCTCTATCCCAGTGTGGCACACATCACTTGCCTTGCACACGCATTGTACAGAGCTGTAGAAGAGGTGAAATTAAATTGCACTGATGTGAGTCAACCGATCTCCTCTAGCAAGATAATCTATGTGAAAGCTCCACTAAGAGTACAAAAGTTATAGAACAGGAGCTTCCCTCCATTTCCCCCTCAGCTTGTACTTACACAATGAGGTTCTTGGGTTAATGTTGTTGAGTATTACTGTACCTATTACACCAAAACAAGACGATCTTTTCTGAGCCTGATAGTGATTAATAAAGTGCTATCAGAACTGCGAAAGAGTTCTTTACAGATACGTTGTCTCTAAACTTGACATACATCAACGCGCTGTGTCGTCCGAACAAGACACAGGTGCAAAGATGGGAGCTGGTGCCAGTGCCATAGAGACTCTCCACTTGCGCGAGTTCCACCTGCGCCACTGTCGGCGCTGAGCATGGAGGTAAGAATAGAGGGATACGCCGTGACGTCACAGCTGTGAAGCTATGTGAAGCTGAGGGTAGCCATCTCAATCCGACCGAAACATTGCTGCTGTAAGCTTGTGTGCATAGGCTTGTCGCTCACTTTTGGAAGGATTTTGCGCTATTATGGTGACTTGCGTGGTGTTCTGATGTACGAATCTTTCTGATTGTGATGCGAAATCGAAGGGAATAACATTTCATGTGTAAGTTGTCTCGTTAAGTGTGATTTTACAACTTCATTGTGAATGAACGTGTGCTGCATCGGTACTTGTACTATAGCGTGTTTTTCTCCTGTAGATTTCCTAAAAATGAAAGTCGGAAAGCTCTGTGGGAGAATGCCGTGAGGAGGAAGAATTGGTGTGCGTCTAAATGGAGCACTATATGTCCTCAGCATTTCCGAGAAGAGGACATAGACCGAACTTCCGTTTCAACAGTAAGGCTCCGAGAAAATGCTGTACCATCAGTTTTCCCTACACACCCAAAACATTTGCAAAAGGTATGTTAATTCAAAGAATTAAATTCTTAGTTTTCAAGTTCACGTTTCAGTATAATATGTACGTATCGTCGATAATCGAAGTGTTGAGTAACTCACTTTGTCTTCATCATGTACCAAATTAAAAGCTAACACTACATTAACTGGCCTAAACAGGACACTGTGTAGATTTGCCATTCTATGTACCACATTTCAGTAAATATTGGTGGTAATGAAGAGTGTTTCCCAGTAGTGTAACGTAACTGAAATGTCCCAGTACGTATTACAAACAAGATGTATTTATGGGGCTTTGGAGGGAGGGTATAGCTAACTTAGTTTTCAGTTTCTATTATTTAGTTTGTGATACACGTATATTACTGAATTAACAACATTGTACGTAATATTACATTAAAAACTATTTTTAATCAGAAGACATGCGGAATTTCGCCTTTACGAGATTTTATTTTAAACAAAAACTTTGAAACAACCAGTCTGATGACGTTACAAGCGTATATGGTGCAATTAGCCACTGTAATACACGCAGCGCTATAGCACACTGACAATGTTTTGGTCAGAGTGACATGGCAGCGAGCCACGCCCCCATGGCTTCAAAACGTAGTACGGCTGGGATACGTAGCGCCATCTCCCCTTATTCTTACCTCCATGGCGCTGAGGGTAAAGATATCGACCTCGCCTCAGCCAATTGCTGACCGATTACAGTCCGCCAATGACCAGACGACAACGGAAAGAAGCCTGCTCGGACGATAGAAGAGCAGCTCTCGCCCACTTGTTTATAGATCATTGTCCAGGGCTGACTCGGACAGGGAACGTCATTTAGTGAACTCTTAAAAGTGAACAGACAGTTCTTGTAAAAATTTCATTTGCTATGTATTGTGAAGTTTACCTTCAATCATTTGCACTTAGCCATTGAGGGCCTCATTTGTCTTATATTATATGCAGTATTGCAGACTTAATCATTCAACAAGTCACAAAGACAAGTAAACCTTTTTAACTAATTTGTGTGACTTTGTTGCTAATTTGTTGGAGTGTTGTTGAACCTTCATTCACCTATCCTGTCACCTGACCCTGGGGCACAGTTGTGTAATAGTGGCAGGGACAAATTGTCTTAGTGGTGTACTGCACCAGAAGCCATTCCACAAACTCTCAAACTCAGCCTGCCGTAACACGGTGGCAACTCGGCCTCCACAGCAGTATCGACGAGCCCTTTACAAAACTGGTGACGTGAGTTTACAAAACAACGCCAACTTTCCAGTGGTATCAAAAGGCATCACATGACTGTAAGCTGATGGTACTCAACTGTGTGATGCCCTGTCTATTGTGCAACATAAGCAAAGTGAGTTGCATTGAGCTCGTGTTCATCTGATCAATAAAAACTGCAAGGTGTTCTCCAGTCAATCAGCATATTAGTACTTACATTACTGTTCACGCAACAAGCTGACACTTGGCACGGTGGCTGATGAGAGCGACAGCTGCTGGACATACCTTCACATCAGCCACCTTCACATCAGCCACCACACTAAGTGTCAACCTAGTTTCGGATGATGTTGTTTACATTACTAGAATGAATTGTCTATGCCTCGTTACTTCCTTGATTATTTCTCCTATTATTATTCCACATCCTTACTTCACAATAATTCGTATTACTTTTTCGTTAAAATGTGTGTGGATACCTTTCTCTTCATTATTGTCTGGTTGGCAGTTGTCACCTTGTGCGTAGTCTCCTCATTCTTTGTTCAGTATATCAATACCTTTGATAAATGTCAATAAACAGATTGCCGTCATCTGCTAAAATATTATATATCTTTCTTGACATAGTAAGGTATCCTCTGCACCAACACTTTGATTACAGGCTGTCCTTTATAGGATTGTCCACGTATTTTGAGCTTTTTAGCTACCACTCAATATACAGGGTGTCCCAAAATAATTTATACGCTCTTTGAAACAGAGAATATCTTTAATTAAAGGAGACAGAAATACAATTTTTATGGGTAATAATTAAGAAGGCGGTGAAAAACATAACAATGATTTCTTCTGTTTCAGGATTGTCAGCGAACATGGCGTTATCGTTTGAACAAAGGAAATGGACGCTAAAGTGTTACTGGAAAACAGAGAATGTGAGTGTCGTATGCTGACATGTTGTTGTTGTTGTTGTTGTGGTCTTCAGTCCTGAGACTGGTTTGATGCAGCTCTCCATGCTACTTTATCCTGTGCAAACTTCTTCATCTCCCAGTACCTACTGCAACCTACATCCTTCTGAATCTGCTTAACGTATTCATCTCTTGGTCTGCCTCTACGATTTTTACCCTCCACGCTGCCCTCCAATGCTAAATTTGTGATCCCTTGATGCCTCAAAACATGTCCTACCAACCGATCCCTTCTTCTAGTCAAGTTGTGCCACAAACTTCTCTTCTCCCCAATCCTATTCAATACCTCCTCATTAGTTACGTGATCTACCCACCTTATCTTCAGCATTCTTCCGTAGCACCATATTTCGAAAGTTTCTATTCTCTTCTTGTCCAAACTAGTTATCGTCCATGTTTCACTTCCATACATGGCTACACTCCATACAAATACTTTCAGAAACGACTTCCTGACACTTAAATCTATACTCGACGTTAACAAATTTCTCTTCTTCAGAAACGATTTCCTTGCCATTGCCAGTCTACATTTTATATCCTCTCTACTTCGACCATCATCAGTTATTTTACTCCCCAAATAGCAAAACTCCTTTACTACTTTAAGTGTCTTATTTCCTAATCTAATTCCCTCAGCATCAACCGATTTAATTTGACTACATTCCATTATCCTCGTTTTGCTTTTCTTGATGTTCATCTTATATCCTCCTTTCAAGACACTGTCCATTCCGTTCAACTGCTCTTCCAAGTCCTTTGCTGTCTCTGACAGAATTACAAAGTCATCAGCGAACCTCAAAGTTTTTACTTCTTCTCCATGAATTTTAATACCTTCCCCGAATTTTTCTTCTGTTTCCTTTACTGCATGCTCAATATACAGATTGAATAACATTGGGGAGAGGCTACAGCCCTGTCTCACTCCTTTCCCAACCACTGCTTCCCTTTCATGCCCCTCGACTCTTATAACTGCCATCTGGTTTCTGTACAAATTGTAAATAGCCCTTCGCTCCTTGTATTTTACCCCTGCCACCTTCAGAATTTGAAAGAGAGTATTCCAGTTAACACTGTCAAAAGCCTTCTCTAAGTCTTCAAATGCTAGAAATGTAGGTTTGCCTTTTCTTAAACTTTCTTCTAAGATAAGTCGTAAGGTTAGTATTGCCTCCCGTGTTCCAACATTTCTATGGAATACAAACTGATCTTCCCTGAGGTCCCCTTCTACCAGTTTTTCCATTCGTCTATAAAGAATTCGCGTTAGTATTTTGCAGCTGTGAGTTATTAAGCTGATAGTTCGGTAATTTTCACATCTGTCAACACCTGCTTTCTTTGGGATTGGAATTACTATATTCTTCTTGAAGTCTGAGGGTATTTCGCCTGTCTCATACATCTTGCTCACCAGATGGTAGAGTTTTGTCAGGACTGGCTCTCCCAAGGTTGTCAGTAGTTCTAATGGAATGTTGTCTACTCCGGGGGCCTTGTTTCGACTCAGGTCTTTCAGTGCTCTGTCAAACTCTTCACGCAGTATCTTATCTCCCATTTCATCTTCATCTACATCCTCTTCCATTTCCATACTATTGTCCTCAAGTACATCGCCTTTGTATAAACCCTCTATATACTCCTTCCACCTTTCTGCCTTCCCTTCTTTGCTTAGAACTGGGTTGCCATCTGAGCTCTTGATATTCATACAAGTGGATCTCTTCTCTCCAAAGGTCTCTTGAATTTTCCTGTAGGCAGTATCTATCTTACCCCTAGTGAGACAAGCCTCTACATCCTTACATTTGTCCTCTAGCCACCCCCGGCTTAGCCATTTTGCACTTCCTGTCGATCTCATTTTTGAGACGTTTGTATTCCTTTTTGCCTGTTCATTTACTGCATTTTTATATTTTCTCCTTTCATCAATTAAATTCAATATTTCTTCTGTTACCTAAGGATTTCTATTAGCCCTCGTCTTTTTACCTACTTGATCGTCTGCTGCCTTCACTACTTCATCCCTCAGAGCTACTCATTCTTCTTCTACTGTATTTATTTCCCCCATTCCTGTCAATTGTTCCCTTATGCTCTGAAACTCTCTACAACCTCTGGTTCTTTCAGTTTATCCAGGTCCCATCTCCTTAAATTCCCACCTTTTTGCAGTTTCTTCAGTTTCAATCTGCAGTTTATAACCAATAGATTGTGGTCAGAATGCACATCTGCCCCTGGAAATGTCTTACAATTTAAAACCTGGTTCCTAAATCTCTGTCTCACCATTATATAATCTATCTGATACCTTTTAGTATCTCCGGGATTCTTCCAGGTATACAACCTTCTTTTATAATTCTTGAACCAAGTGTTAGCTATGATTAAATCATGCTCTGTGCAAAATTCTACAAGGCGGCTTCCTCTTTCGTTTCTTCCCCCCAATCCATATTCACCTACTATGTTTCCTTCTCTCCCTTTTCCTACTGACGAATTCCAGTCACCCATGACTATTAAATTTTCGTCTCCCTTCACTACCTGAATAATTTCTTTTATCTCGTCATACATTTCATCTATTTCTTCATCATCTGCAGAGCTAGTTGGCATATAAACTTATACTACTGTAGTAGGCATGGGCTTTGTGTCTATCTTGGCGACAATAATGCGTTCACTATGCTGTTTGTAGTAGCTAACCCGCACTCCTATTCTTTTATTCATTATTAAACCTACTCCTGCATTACCCCTATTTGATTTTGTATTTATAACCCTGTAATCACCTGACCAAAAGTCTCGTTCCTCCTGCCACCGAACTTCACTAATTCCCACTATATCTAACTTTAACCAATCCATTTCCCTTTTTAAATTTTCTAACCTACCTGCCCGATTAAGGGATCTGACATTCCACGCTCCGATCCATAGAACGCCTGTTTTCTTTCTCCTGATAACGACGTCCTCTTGGGTAGTCCCCGCCCAGAGATCGGAATGGAGGACTATTTTACCTCCGGAATATTTTACCCAAGAGGACGCCATCATCATTTAATCATACAGTAAAGCTGCATGTCCTCGGGAAAAATTGGAGACATTGGAGAGCTGAATTTGGAATACCACCACCAACAAGAGTAACAATTCTAATAATCAGAGCTAAGTTTGAAATCGAAGAAACAGTGCACAATGAGAAGAAGAGACATAGCGGACGAAAGAGAAGTTCAACAGACAACGAGGGTTTTGATGCAGTAATCCAGGCATACACATGATCCCCGAAGAAATATGTGAGGCAATGCTCTCATGGGGCTGGGATCTGCAGAAGCAGTGTTCATTCATACAATTTTGCCGTCTCAGAACTTTAAGCCTTACATTCCAAGACTTCTCCATGCTCTTAAGGAGGATGATCCTGATAGGCGAAGCGAATTTTGTGAGTGGCACATTAACAGATGTGAAGAAGAGCAATGTTTCCAAGATCGAATTATTTGGTCAGATGAAGCGACGTTTGAACTTGATGGAGCAATTAACAACCATAATTGCGTGTACTGGGCCAGGGAGAATCCATACGTAACTGAGCAAAGGCATATTAATCTACTAGGAGTAACAGTCTGTTGTGGTCTGTCTTCTAGAGGGCTAATCAGGCCGTACTTCTTCAACAACACTGTCACGGGTGACTCGTACTTGGAAATGTTGTAAATGATAACTCCTGGTCTTAGCGTTGTGTCTGGAAATGAAGATTATTACTTTCAACAGGATGGGACGCCACCTCACTTTCACCTGGATGTGAAGGCATTTCTCAATCATACATTCCGTACCAGATGGATGGGACGAAGATGGAGTGTGGAGTATCCTGCTCAATCTCCAGATTTAACTCCTCTAGACTTCTTTCTTTGGGGTACTCTCAAGAATACAGTTTACACTGTGAGACCACACACACTGGATGACCTTAGAGAGCAAATTAAACAAGTCTGTGCTGCTATTCCGTTGGAAACAATAACATTGGCATGTCGCTCAGTTGTAAGTCTTTGTCGACAGTGTATTGTGATGGACAGACACCACTTTGAACATTTACCATCTTAAGTCGGGCCATGAGGCACCTAGTACCACTAAAATTGTATTTCTAACCCCTTTCATTAAAGAGATGTTCAGTTTCAAAGAATGTATACATTATTTTGGGACATTCTGTATTTCTTATAACTACCAGGATGCCAACTATTACTATAATATTTTGGGCCAAATAACTCTAGCATTAACTTTTCCTGTGTGCTGGGCAACCAGTACTTCTTACACATTTCCTGAAAATCATTCCAAGAAGGGAATTCTTCGAATGACCAGTTCCTCATTTAGCACCATCCTCTTCCAAATAACTCAGGGAAAAACAGTTTTTTAGATTCATCACAACACTTAAGCAGGGACTTATAAAATATCTTTAAAAACATGTAGAATGTACATCTGCCTCTGGGTTTAACTTAATACCTCCAGTTTCAATATTTGCATAAGTAGTATCCAATTTATTATTAAAGTCAGATTTTAATTCTGCAGAAACCTTGAATAGCTCTTCCATCTCATATTGGCATATGGTAAAACCATAACGAGTCTGCACCTAATATTCTACTGCTGCTAACTTGAGGCTAAACAAGTGCTGTATCGTTATAAGAGGCACAGGGGAAAGCTAGTGTGCAGGGGTTTACTCCAGTTCACTACTACCAACGTCACATCATCATAACATCTGTGCTTAACATACAAAGGATTACACCATAATATAATTGTGACATTAAATCTAAAATAAATGCTCCAAACTTCATCAGTGTAGGCTTAAGTATATTATTTTTAACATTTTAAGGTCTCAGAATGATCAAAAGAATATGAAGGGCTTATTTCAATAGTTGTACAAGTCCATTTTTGTCCATTCTGAGATATAGAGTCCTAAAATTAAATGAGTGCTGAAAAATCTGCAGTTGAGATACCAGAAATATTCAATTATACTATTGAAATAAGCCCTTCATATGTCAGGCAAAATATACGACCTTAAGAAAAAATAGTAGCACTAAATAATAGAACTAGAGAGCTAAAAACTGGTCATAATATACAAATGCACATCATGTACATCACAATCAAAAGTTATTTGGGTTTTTATGAAAAATTAAAGGTTCTAAATACTAGACTTAGAAACATCCTCAGTAAGATGTAAACATCTTCTATATGTAGCACCAATAAGTTACCTCTATTGGTTTTCAAATTATTTACTAAAAACCAAATTTAAAATGAAGTCCTTACTCATAATTGATTATCATTTGTATTTGTAATAGAAAGTTGTACTTATAGTACGCAATTGCAATAATGCAGTAATACAGCTATAGCAAGTTTCGAGACAGTTCATAAATAACTGTGAGAACAAGGAATCTTAAAAAGGCAGTTCAGAGGTCATGTTCTACTGTCGATTCCGCTTTAAAAAATTGTAGCCAGCTAAAACATTTTAATAACTAAACCAAACTTAATTCTATTTATATACAAATTGAGAAGATTACAAATTGTTAAACAATTATTATTAATTAATACGTGTCCGAGATATGGGCCTTTTAGATTCTGACCCTGTCCCTAGGACGACTGATAGCAGATGTTCCCTTTGGTGGTCCACTGTGGCCATATATAAAAATGGCCAGAGAGGCAGTTAGGAGAGAGACTTTGAACCTGGATATCAATATGTTCATGTCAGTCAAATGCCTGCTTGCCTGGTGTCTTGGACGACGTCAGAGCTTGGCAGAGTTGAATGCGATTTTCCATAAAAGCTGGAAGTGAACCTGTGAAGATATTCCACTATCCTGGTTCCCTTAAATTTCACAGAAGTAACTGTGTGTCGCTCACAATGCTGACAAAACCACGTGGCAAGTGAGGAAATTATTTTTCCGCTATATTGGCAATGAAGTAACTTTTGGTGATTAGAAATCAGGATGATATACCATTTTACTTGGAAGTTCCCACAGTGGTCATCTCTGCACTGTTAATAGTGCTGTTTCTGAAACGATTATTATTATTATTATTATTATTATTATCAGGGATATTATTATATTTTGTACATGTGAACTTTTACAGTATATAGCAATCAGTTAAAACTCAAAAGTTTTACTAATAGTCGTAGTTCCTGATCCTGCTGAGTAAGCAGCAAAGAGGCACATTTTCTTTCAGTGAGCATAAAGAGGAATCTGGACTTGCAGACTGGAAATTATGCTCAGTATGTTCTCCACTACTTTCTGCCAGATTGCAAAATTAGTTTCCAGGCTCTTGCAAATATCAAAGGAAGGTGTAAAGCATGCACACAAAATTTAAGTGCTTATTCATAACTACATAACAAAAGAAATGACCATTTGAATATTTACCCGCGACCCCATGAACTGTCAAGCTGGCGTATATATATTTCGTTCAACGTCTCTGTTTTTGGATGTAGACACTTTTAAATTATTTCACAGTAGGTACTACTGTCACAAAAAAGTAGTATGAATTAAGTACAGCTCACCAAAGTTGCTGTGCAGTATGGTGTGTAGCGGACACTGATGACGAGCTGGATCACTGTGCCAGGTGGACTCCATTGCTGAAAGTTAATGGGTGGCTGACACATTCACTTCTCAATTCTATGACATAGTTGTGGAACCAATGAAACAGTTTTAGTCCTTAGAAATTGTGATTGACGATCTTCCCACTCATTCTTCAACAGCAGAGTTGATGGCTTTAATAATTACTCATCAACCAAGCAGGTATTCTAAAGTTTCTTTATTGAATTGCTGGTAATGGCTCGTGTGCTACTGTAATCTCAACTATTGGTCACATAGTTAAGAACAACAACAATATTTTTCGATGAAACCCCCTTCAAAATCGTTATTTTTTCCTGGGTTTCTGTTTATTTTTCTTATCAGATTTACAGCACAGAAGTAGTCTGGGCTCTTCAATGAGTTGTCAGGATGAAGTGTTTTCCCTTTTGTGAGACAGTATGTTTAGATTACGGCCATTATTTCAATTTATGATCTACTTCCTTATTGAGTGTTCTGACAATCATGTAATTCTTCTTTAATGTGGACTAATTCCCCACTGCACCTCCTCAGGTGGTGGAAGCTGTAAACTTTGTTAATTAATTATTAATTAAGATCAACCTCTACACAATTCTCATATTCTTCAAGTTTAAGATAGACCTTCTCTTTCAGCCACTTTAGTGAGACCTGAGGTACCTATGAAGGTAATATACTAAAACGTCTTGTAACTAGACACTTGTAACTACACTGCGTTTTCTCTAGTTGTTTGTGTATCTGTTTTTAATATTTGATAAGTATTATGTTTGTGCACAGGCTGCCTTAGGCTATACTGGCGGTGGTTTTCTTTTAAAGCAAGGGAAAACTGTGTATGAAGAGACATGTAACTATTAATACAATTTACTGTTTGGAATAAGGCCCACAAGATGTTTCAGTTATGGAAACAGCTAATGCTCTACTTCTGCTACATTTTTTTGCTCCAGGAGAATCACCCCACCCAACAAAGCCAAATCTTATATAAAAGTGAAAGAATGCACAATATGAACAAAGGTACAGTTTTTCAGAAAGACATTTATGTAGTTTACTCAACAGATAAAATCTGCATCCATATACATGCCAAGTAGTTTACCAGATATTCATTGGCATTAAACCAAGTATTTGATAACTTGAAGGACTCACCATTTTGTAGTTTCAGTTTGTTCACCTCTTTTCCAGAATTTGCAGTCATTGTGTCATCTGCATCATGTACAGATATACATGACAAATTATTCTGAAGATCATTAACAAACATTGCAAATGACAGTGCCTGAAGAATTGATCCTTAGGCAAAGGTTCCAAGTCGTGGATGCCATAATGCCTTGATATCTCCAGTTTACTAAATCAAATACATTACTCAGATCAGCTAGAGTGCCTTCAGTAGATGGTTTTGATTCAAAAGAAGCTTGCACGAAAGAAATAACATTTTCACATCTTTGAATATGAACCATTGGGGCCTGAAACCACACTGAGACCCAGTGAATTATGAACAGTGTGTATAAAAACAATCATATGATTTCGTACATCAACATTTCTGAAACTAAAAATAAAATATACAATGAACTTTGTTTTTTGATGAATGGGATACTCAAAAAGTTTTTTCAACTTAAAAGGTCATATTTTTTTTATTAAAGTTGGATATGGGAGTGGACATCTTGTAGCAATCACTTGGGAACATCCAGTATGCTAATAAGGAAGTTATCTGCTTGAGACAGCATTCATTTTAAAATCATTTTTGAATGAGTAACATCAATTTTGAAATCTTTTTTGAGCTATATTTGTGGCTCTGTAGCAAGATCTAGTACATGTATGCAAGCTGTCATGCCACCTCACATTAAATTAGAAGTAACACTGAAACATCTGGCAAACTGAAGTCACTGCAATATTTGTATATGTTTGTTTCACTGGTGCAGCACTTATTTTGTAATCAAAATTTACAAAGTTGTGGAGAAAAGTAATCACTCAGTAACAGCACCAATATGAACAATGTCATATTTGCATAGTATTTTAATGATGGACAAGAGTAGTTTTAATTCTTTAAAGTTAAAAATAAACTTCTATTTCGCCATAATACTTACACTCAATGACTAAAGCAAGACCTTATTATCACTATACTGAAATAAAAAATACCTTTACAGTATTGAGTGTTCTGCTGTAATATGAACTTCAACAAGTCCATTCTGCCAGTAACGATACTGTTTAATCATTTCATCGCTTTGAAAGATGATATGTTACTCTGATACAAATAAATGATTATAAAGAGTTGTTGAATGTTAAAAAGATGTCCCTGTCACATAGTTTAAGAAAATTTTGTCACTTTAGAAGGTATTCATTTACTTAGTTGAAGAGCAAGCACATTATTTTGGTATGACGCTAAATTTTCACGTAAATAAACAAACGATTCTAGATCTGTGCTGTTGAATGAATCAGAGTAGAATGAGAGCAGATCCACTAATCATAGTTGCTGAAACTTGTAGATGATGGTGGAGGAGGTAGAACGCCACTTAACTTTCAAAAGTTAGGTGTAAGTTGGTATAACAACATGCAAATTGTATGTTTCCACACGTATGTTGAATTATGGGAGTGGTAGCAGGGGATCTACTTGTAAGAAATTCATGCCAGTAGAAACCCAGTTTTAGAGCCAGGTATGGACTTCTGATTACCAAGAGCAGGGGAACTTGCCTTTGTAGCATTGTGACAATAAAATGAAAGATTAAATTTGTGTTAAGTAACATTAACATCATAGATAGCTTTTTCACACTTTCTGCTTCTACCTAATTTTATGTTAATGATAATCCAAGGAGATGGGATAGAGACCATGATGTGGAATATGAACTAGAAATAATTAAAAATACAGAAACATTATAATTAAAGTTAAACTTTCAAACCACTGTAGAAATAACACCACTGGTCAGAATAACTTCAAATTGATATGTAATATTATCGGAGAAGGGGCAAAACGTATGGCAGAAGAAAAACAAATAGTTACAAAATGTAGGAAAAGAGGGCCCTGTAAGCATCATGATTTAATAGTGGTCGACTAAAAATGAAGAATGAATCATACAACGATACCTAAGGTGTATGTTTGACTTTAAAAAAACTGTACTACTCAGTGTGCATGGGTGTACAGTTGTGATACTGTTAGTTAAGTAAGCCCATCCACCATGGCAAGGTCATATCACATAAGATGGGAAAAATCGATTTTTAATGTCCTGAGGTCAAAACCGCATAAAAAGCATCACTCACATGGGTTTTTAATTGTTCTGAGGCATAAAACCACTTAAAAAGTATCAGTCACATCGGTTTTTAATTGTCCTGAAGCCAAAAACCGCATAAAAAGGATCAATCACATCGGTTTTTAATTGTTCAGAAGCAAAAAAGCGCGTAAAAAGCATCAATAAAAATCAATTCGTATTATTAATTTCCATGTGACTGGCGCAAAACATGTGCAGTATGCTGTCCACCGTTTTCCGCAACACTATGCCTATTGACACACAGTCAACATGGGTTCAGAAAACATCGTTCCTGTGAAACGCAACTAGCTCTTTATTCACATGAAGTGCTGAGTGCTATTGACAAGAGATTTCAGACCGATTCCGTTTTCCTGGATTTCCAGGAGCCTTTTGACACTGTACCACACAAGAGGCTTGTAGTGAAATTGCGTGCTTATGGAATATTGTCTCAGTTATGTGACTGAAATTGCAATTTCCTGTCAGAGAAAAAATGGTTCAAATGGCCCTGAGCACTATGGGACAACTTCTGAGGTCATCAGTCCCCTAGAACTTAGAACTACTTAAACCTAACTAACCTAAGGACATCACAAACATCAATGCCCGAAGCAGGATTCGAACCTGCGACCGTAGCGGTCGCGCGGTTCCAGAATATAGCGCCTAGAGCCGGTCAGCCACCCCAGCCGGCCCTGTCAGAGAGGGCACAGTTCGTAGTAATTGACGGAAAGTCATCGCGTAAAACAGAAGAGATTTCAGGCTTTCCCTAACGTAGTGTTATAGAGCTTCTGCTGTTCCTTATTTATATAACCGCCCCCCCCCCAACCCATGAACCATGGATCTTGCCGTTGGTGGGGAGGCTTGCATGCCTCAACGATACAGATGGCCGTACCGTAGGTGCAACCACAATGGAGGGGTATCTGTTGAGAGGCCAGACAAACGTGTGGTTCCTGAAGAGGGCAGCAGCCTTTTCAGTAGTTGCAGGGGCACAGTCCGAATGATTGACTGATCTGCCCTTGTAACACTAACCAAAACGGCATTGCTGTGCTGGTACTGCGAACGACTGAAAGCAAGGGGCAACTACAGCTGTAATTTTTCCAGAGGGCATGCAGCTTAACTGTATGGTTAAATGATGATGGCGTCCTCTTGGGTAAAATATTCCGGAGGTAAAATAGTCCCCCATTCAGATATCCGGGCAGGGAACTACTCAAGAGGATGTTGTTATCAGGAGAAAGAAAACTGGCGTTCTACGGATCAGAGCGTGGAATGTCAGATCCATTAATTGGGCAGGTAGGTTAGAAAATTTAAAATGGGAAACGGATAGGTTAAAGTTAGATATAGTGGGAATTAGTGAAGTTCGGTGGCAGGAGGAACAAGACTTTTGGTCAGGTGAATACAGGGTTATAAATACAAAATCAAATAGAGGTAATGCAGGAGTAGGTTTAATAATGAATAAAAAATAGGAGTGTGGGTAAACTACTACAAACAGCATAGTGAACGCATTATTGTGGCCAAGATAGATACGAAGCCCATGCCTACCACAGGAGAACAAGTTTATATGATCACTACCTCCGCAGATGACGAAGAGATTGATGAAATGTATGATGAAATAAAAGAAATTATTTAGATAGTGAAGGGAGACGAAAATTTAACAGTCATGGGTGACTGGAATTCGATAGTAGTGAAAGAAAAAGAAGGAAATGTAGTAGGTGAATATGGAAAAGGGGTAAGAAATGAAAGAGACAGCCCTCTGGTAGAATTTTGCACAGAGCATAACTTAATCATAGCTAACACTTGGTTCAAGAATCATAATAGAAGGTTGTATACGTGGAAGAATTCTGGAGATATTAGAAGATATCAGATAGATTATATAATGGTGAGACAGAGATTTAGGAACCAGGTTTTAAATTGTAAGACATTTCCAGGAGGAGATGTGGACTCTGACCACAATCTATTGGATATGAACTGTAAATTAAAACTGAAGAAACTGTAAAAAGGTGGGAATTTAAGGAGATGGGACCTGTATAAACTGACTAAACCAGAGGTTATACAGAGTTTCAGGGAGAGCATAGAGGAACAACTGACAGGAATTGGGGAAAGAAATACAGTACAAGAAGAATGGGTAGTTCTGAGGGATGAAGTAGTGAAGGCAGCAGAGGATCAAGGAGGTAAAAAGAAGAGGGCTAGTAGAAATCCTTGGGTAACAGAAGAAATATTGAATTTAATTGATGAAAGGAGAAAATATAAAAATGCAGTAAATGAAGCAGGCAAAAAGGAATACAAACGTCTCAAAAATGAGATCGACAGGAAGTGCAAAATGGCTAAGCAGGGATGGCTAGAGGACAAATGTAAGGATGTAGAGGCTTGTCTCACTAGGGGTAAGATAGATACTGCCTACAGGAAAATTCAAGAGACCTTTGGAGAGAAGAGAACCACTTGTATGAATATCAAGAGCTCAGATGGCAACACAGTTCTAAGCAAAGAAGGGAAGGCAGAAAGGTGGAAGGAGTATATAGAGAGTTTATACAAGGGCGATGCACTTGAGGACAATATTATGGAAATGGAAGAGGATGTACATGAAGATTAAATGGGAGATATGATACTGCGTGAAGAGTTTGACAGGGGTTGTGATATGGTTAAACATACTTTCTTTCTAGAGATAGAACACAGCCAATCAGCTGCAAATTGGCTGGTTTATTAAAACCCCTTTACCAGATTTTCAACTTCTATAAAAACGCCTTCTTCTGAAGGCAATATAGACAGTGTAAGCAAGTTACCAATGGAAACATACATACAGATACAATCATATCATTTTTTTAGCTTCTATTTTTGAGGGTGAATGGTTACCTATTAATTTAAATTTCAGGAAATTCGCTGTGAAAGTTATCAAGATGTTGCTGACCTTGTTGTTGGCAAATCTAAACATCTGTGTCAGCACAAAAATCCAAAATGTCTCGATCAAGGTAAATTCAAAACGCTTCCTGAATTTGCCAGCAATCAGAGTCTGAAGTTTTCAACCAGTTGATTGCATCACTCAAGAGTAGATTTGGGAACCAATCTGCAAAATTTTTCAAATCATTGGAAAAATTTACTCTTGGGCATCCTACAGGTGTCGATTAAATTGTAAAATTTTTACAAAAGAGATTTTGATGGAGAGAGATTGATAAGTGATAGAGACATGTTTTTGTAAGTTTTGAATAGATAAAATGAGCACGAAAAGAACTTGAGAGGAGGTTTTCAGTTCTTAAAAATGTTTGAATGGGCAATGGGACTAATTCCTAGATTTGTGCACTTCCTTCGTTTGCCTATTACATTTATCATCCTTTCCTAATGAACGAAGGTTTTCGTTTTTACATCCATCGAATCTTATTTAAGATCAATCGACTTAATTATCTTGTTATTTTACATATTGCTGAGAGTTACTGTATCACAAATGAATATTTAGACACTTGAAAAACACAAGAAGAAAAACGAACGTTTACACAGTTGAATAACGCAAGCTTTATTCAAAACCAAACCAAACAAAGGCACATGATCAAAAGGTAAAAGATTACACACTTGTACTGCCAACTGCTGAAAACAAAGGTACAGAGTTCAGTTATTAAATTTCCAAAGATGAAAAAAAAAAATACAGCACCACTCTCCCTTATTTACTAACTTACAGAATCCAGTATTATTACACAACCATTGAAATCTAACTGAAAACAATGGTTTCGTTGATATGTCAGTAAGTTGTCCTTCAGTGTCCACTTTTAAGTCTGTAATTTCACTAGCACTAACAAACGTGAACAAAGATATGTCTTATACGAATATGCTACGTTTGTCGATGAAATTTAGGATTCTAGGCTCGCTGGATAGCAGCTTTGCTATCAATATGTAAAATTGGTGTCGATTTCAACTGATCCAATTGTGTGAAAAGCTTCTTCATCCGGACTATCCCTCAAGCAGCTTCGCTAGTGGCTACAATCTCAGCTTCAGTTGTGAATATGGAAACAGAAGATTGTCTTTGACTAATCCAGGAGATAGGTGCCTCGGAATAAGGACAAAGAACACCTGATTTTGAGCGCCCTGTGACAACATCTCTACTCGGATCAGAATCACCATAGCATTCAAAAATCCCCCTTTTTGAGCTTTTTTATAAACAAGCCCACAATTTGTTGAACCTCTCAGGTATTGTAGAATCCTCTTAAATCACGACCTGTGGTTTGTCCGGATTCGTAGACACCACACTGACAGCATACGCAGTATCAGGAACTGTCCCACACATCAGAAACATTAGTGTTCCGACAGCTAGTCTGAACCGAAATTCAGAGTAATGATGACTTTCTTCTGCATCACTGTCATTCGCAACCGAGGTAGATATAGCCTTGCACTTATTCATGTTGAAGTGCTCTAATATCTTCTCTGCAAAATGAGACTGACTTACGTGAACAGATCCGTCTTCTTGTTAATCAGTTTCCAGTCCTAAGAGAAATGATGCAGGTGATGAAGTAATTTTGAAATCTTCTGTTAAATCAATGATAAATTATTGTAGTTACTATTCACTGTGAGCTGCAATCAAACCATCATCAACATAAAGCACAAGCAGTATTTTATTTAAAAATGGCTCTAAGCACTATGGGACTGAACATCTGAGGTCATCAGTCTCCTTACTTAGAACTACTTAAACCTAACTAACCTAAGGACATTACACACATCCATGCCCAAGGCAGGATTCGAACCCGCTTCCTTTGCAGCAACGTGGTTCTGGACAGAAGCGCCTAGAACCGCAAGGCCACAGAGGCTGGCGAATATTTTATTAGAGCCTTTCTATCTCATGACAATACAAGAATCAGCTTCGGTCCTCTGGAAGCCAAGTTTAGAGATATGATTATTGAACTTTTCATTCCAGCAACAAGGAGCCTGCTTCAGTCCATGCAGACCTTTCTTTAAGCTACATTCTCTCCCAGACCCATCATCACATCCTTCAGGTTGCTGCATGTATGTGGTTTCTTTCAAATCATTAAAAAGAAAAGCTGTTGGAACGTCAATTGCTGCAACACAGAGTAGTGCTTCATTAGTAGACACTCGAGTTACAAGACTAAAGGTTTTATCTTAGCCAACTCCACTCCTCTGAGAGTAGTTCTCCACCACCAATCTTAAATTGAATTTATTGACTGATCCATCAGCATTTGTTTTCACTTCGTATACCCAACTGTTCGGAATGACCCTCTTTCCTGGTGGTAGTTCAACAAGGTCCTGTGTTTTATTTTCCTGGAGAGTTTTTATTTCACAATCCATGGCTTCCTTCCAGCCAGACTTCATGGCTTCACTGAATGTTTCTGGTTCTTGGAACCATGCTGGGAGATGCATCACACAATCTCTAAACTTTTGTGGAGCACTGAGAGTTGACTAATCACGCAGAGGAAGTGAGGCTCCTTCATTTATGTCTTCTTGATCTTCCTCCTGAGTGACTTCATGTATATTCACATATCTGTTATCCTCATCAATAATGGACTGGTCATCAGTCTGATGTGTTGAATCCTGCTGATTTAAAAGTAATCACTGGGGAAATTAATGTTTCTCAGATTTCAAATGCCTCTTCAAAGATTACATCTTGTGATCTAATGAGTTTACCCTCCTCTTTCCAATAAATTCTGTAATATCGTATCCAATAAGAATTCCTTTCACTGCTTTCAAATCCGTCTTCCTTCTCTGATGTTTCGGAATATAAGCATAGCAGGTGGAGCCTGTCTTCTGCAAACGTTTCAGTCTTGGTTTCTTGCTATACCATAGTTCATATGAGGATATCCCTGGACTATTGGAATGTCTGTTCAGATCAAGATGTAGGTTGCAGTATTCACCATCTTCGCCCAAAGCTTTTGTGGAATATTTCCATGTGTATGCATTATGGCTCTGCCAGTTTCCACGACATTGCGAAATTCTGTTCCATTGTCACTGAGAAGTTCCTTGAAGATATATCCAGCAGTTTTTGCTTCAGCTATGAACTGACATAACTTATTTGCAACTTCAGATTTTTCTTTGATGAAATTTAGTCTACTAAACTTCGTATAATCATCATTAAAAAGTACAAAATACCGATATCCCGTTATTGAATTCTGAAACCGACCACACAAGCCTGTGTTCTGAAGTTCTCTTCCTGGAGCCAAATGGCAAACGATGAGCCTTGCCATAAATAAGCCTTCACACAGTTTACTGTCCATTTCCAGATTGATGTTTAGCTCGCTGCTACATACAGACTTCACATGGCGCTTGTTTTGGTGTCCAAATCTTGAATTTATTTTTAGATACAAGATAGATCATTTCTGATTTAGCTCGCTAAAAATACTGGAAAAAAGAGGACGATCTGATTCTAAAGATGAATATATAAGGGCAACTAGTGCATACAGGGACAACCATAATCCTTACTGTTGTTTTAGCAGAGTATGTCATTAACTGCCTTTTGAACTGGAGATGTTATTCACTTCTCTAATGTAATGTGGGAAGTTATTCTATAGCTGGGTTCCTGCCGTGAGAAAGACTTCATGAAAATGGTTAGAGTGGCACAGAAAGAATTTTGTTATGATGGGAATCGGTGTTTCTGTCATGTTTTCAGATAAGAGCGTTGAGATCGAATAGAAACATGAGGGTCAGTGTTTGTTGATATGACAGTAGATAAGACAGAGAATATGGTAATCTCTGCACTTGTCTCTTGCAGCCAGAATAGCTGTGCAAACGATGGTGAAATATGGTCAAAGAGTCGAACATCATGGATATAACGATCAGAGGGGTTCACAACCAGTTACAGGCACCATGAGATTTCCTGAAAAAGGCCTTGTATGATAATATTGCTGTAATCCATAATTGGAAGTGTAAGTGTTGAGGAGTAAATGAAACAATAATTTTTTACTATGACAAACGAGACATAACGAAGCCTCTGGTGGTTAGTAAATGAACTAACAAATCTGTCTATACTAAAGACACTGCTGCTGTTTATAGGAAAATCATGGTACTAACACCCCTATCAGTAACTGTTGCCTCTGACAACAGACTGAAGCTATTTTCCTCTTTGGAATGACAGTAACACTGAGGGCTCAAGTAATCTTAGTTTATGGTATAATTGTTTAGATTAATTTTTATTTATTTATTGTTCTGTGGGACCAAATTAAGGAGAAGTCTCCATGGTCATGGAACGAGTCAATACATGAAATTATAACACGATAGTAGAAACAGTTAAAATGAAATATAGGATATGTATTAGGCGACAATTCGTAAGTTTAAATAAAGAAAATCAACATGTAACACTGGCATTTGCTTAATTTTTCAGCTCTTCCAGGAGCTTCTCGACACAATAGAAGGAGTGAGCCATGAGTAAACTCTTCAGTTTACACTTAAAAGTGTTTGGGCTACTGCTAAGATTTTTGAGTTCTTGTGGTAGCTTATTGAAAATGGATGCAGCAGAATAGTGCACTCCTTTCTGCACAGGAGTTAAGGGAGTGCATTCCACATGCAGATTTGATTTCTGCCTAGTATTAACTGAGTGAAAGCTGCTAACTCTTGGGAATAAGCTAATATTGCTAACAACAAACGACATTAAAGAAAATATATACTGTGAGGGCAATGTCAGAATTCCCAGACTATTGAATAGGAGTCAACAAGAGGTTCTCGAACTTACACCACATATAGCTCGAACAGCCCATTTTTGACCCAAAAATACCCTTTTTGAATCAGAAGAATTACCCCAAAAAATAATATCATATGACATAAGCGTATGAAAATATGGGAAGTAGACTACTTTTTGTGTTCAACTGTCACTTATTTCAGATACTGTTCTAATGGTAAATAAAGCAACATTTAGTTTATGAACAAGATCCTGAACATGTGCTTTCCACAACAGCTTACTATCTATCCGAACGCCTAGGAACTTGAACTGTTCCGTCTCACTTATAATATGCCCATTCTGTCTGATCAAAATATCGGTTCTTGTTGAATTGTGAGCTAGAAACTGTAAAAACTGATTTAGCATCAAATTATTTTCCACAAGCCATGAACTTATTTCATGAACTACATTATTTGATAATGTTTCAATATTACACACAAGAACCTTCGCTACCAAGCTGGTGTCATCAGCAAACAGAAATATTTTTGAATAACCTGTAATACTAGAAGGCATATCATTTATATAAATAAGAAACAGCAGTGGCCTCAGCAACGACCCTTGGGGAACGCCCCACTTAACAGTGCCCCATTGGGACTGAACATCACTACCACTCTCAATATTGTGGAGAATTACCTTCTGCTTTCTGTTTTTGAAGTAAGAGCGAACCAATTGTAAGCTACTCCCCTTACTCCATAATGGTCCAATTTCTGCAGTAATATTTTGTGGTTAACACAGTCGAAAGCCTTAAATCTTACAACTCAATTTTGAACCACTTCCATTTGTCCAATTGCCTTCAAATCCTCCGTAAATACCTATGCAGTTCACATGACAATGTATCAACTGATGAAATGACCATGTCGACAGGATTATCCGACCTGGCTGCTGCTTGCCACCTCCAAGTTTGTGCCGCCTGAGGCCATGCCACTCCCTCATCTCTCCCCCCTCCCATGCCATCTCAGCAACTCTCCATACTATGCAACTGTTAAGCCTATCTCACAAATGTGGTATTGTGGAAGGAGCAGAGCTACTATAGAATGATGTTTTGAGGAACACAAAAACTTATGGTGGAATAACTAATTTTACTTCTCTCTAGAAGTTTTGTTGTATTAAGTTTCACTGGATACATCTGTTCACTTTGGTCTTTCAACTACCCAGTGATGCCAACGCCGTCATCCAGATGGTGCAAACTCTGATGAGGGCTCATAATTAAAAGGCCAAATCTGGTCAGAAGTCTACATTGGCTATGATGAAGACTGTTTTTAAATAATTTTATACAGCTTTTCATTTTATTATGAATGTATTCGTATTTCTTAATGTTCGTTTCCTCCATGCCATGGTATGATAGATACCACACATGGGTCGTGTGTTAAACATTGGACATCTCTTCACTCACATACCCATGAAATGACATCACAATATATATCATCTTATCTCCTATTTCAGTGACATATAACTTGGTGGTTCCCCTGTCTGTAGAAATCTGGACACCACAAAAAAGAGCTAAAGAGTTAAGAGCTTACAGTAACACAGTGGCACTTTCTTGTAAATGTGGTACAAGATATTATACACCAGTGCTGTGCAAAGTTTCTCGTTTATGACGTGAGTGAGCAGTGAGTACTGAAAGAATATACTGAACTTTCTAATTGTATTAGTTAATTATCACATCATGCCAAAATCACAGTATATACAAACTTACAGAAAGGAGTGGTAGGATATGTTGGATATTAAGGAATGGATGCCACCAGTTGTATCAGAGACAACTACAGCATTTTACAAAGCATAATAAGGGCAAAATTATACTATTTAAAAGGTAATTTCCAAGAATGTTTACCTATCGAAGTCGCAGGCTCCAAACGATAGACATCGAACGTGCCATTCTAAACTGATCACGCGACTGTGATTATGAGCACGTTTATAGTGGTCATTGCAGCAACGACAAAAGCAGAGCGTTACTGAAATAGTTGTAATTACAAAGGAATCGACTTACCTCACTCGTCGTCGACGTTGTCGTCGTGACAGAAAGTCCATTTGATGTGTATGCTATGGGAAGCATTCCCTTTTTGTCGCAACCTGAGTAGATTCTGCCAATGTCACGCAAAAATATGGGTAGAGTGTCACATTTCTGACAAAAAATTCAAACAATTTTCTACATTGCATAAGCATGGAATTAGATTCTATCACGTGAGGCAGTCGGCCAAAG
The DNA here is from genome assembly GCF_021461385.2 of Schistocerca piceifrons. Lineage (NCBI taxonomy): Eukaryota > Metazoa > Arthropoda > Insecta > Orthoptera > Acrididae > Schistocerca > Schistocerca piceifrons. The sequence continues at coordinate 953,001,134 of NC_060149.1, read as the reverse complement.
AAACATCTACAATACCAGACATCCCACTCACTACTGATATGAATCGTTTGGTTTTTCCTAGTAACTCGGATATATCGATTTAGAATCACATGTTCGATATCCATCATTTGGAGCCCGCAGCTTGGTTGGGCAAATTTCTTGGAAATTACCATTGAAAACATCATTTTAAAGTTCTAAGCAATACTTTCCAGCATCTATTTCATTTAGTAGTAATGTGAGAATAAATTCATGTTTAAAAGAGTTGATGAAATCACAGGTGCGAAAAAGGCCGAAGTTAGATCAGCATTGTACATTGCAACAGATTCTGAAATAATGAGTACTGATTATCTGCTACAATTATACAATAAGGTATTTCCTTTGAGTGACAGTAAAACAGTGATCCTCATCTGCATGTGATGTAATGTATGGGCATAACTGTGAATTTACTCAACTCGCATTTCACTTTCTGTTAGTGTGAGATACAGCCAAACTGAAATTCAATCTTACTATAGATGAATTGACTGACATCTCAGTATCCAAATTATTAGCAGTTGCTGGGCAATATTACAGCACACAGATGAACGAAATTTTTGGGTATTGTTGAGCTACTAAAATGTAATTATGCATTTTTAGGAATAAAACAACTTGATCCAAAAAATATTCAGGGGCTCAAAATAGACAACACCAGCATGTTGCATGGTGTTAACAGTGAGGTATATGTTCAGATGAAAAAATAATTTGAAAACAATTGTTTTGTTCTTCTGCTTAGCTTCTGTCATTAACAACAGTTTGAACTTTTTCATGCTACAGAGGAAACTCTGCCCAGAAACTATTAAGTACTTATGCATGAAACTCATGAATAATTGTCATGTTCTTCTCAGTGCAACTTTAAAAAAAGTTTAGGCACATGCACATTTATTGTGAATAAATTCGCAATACTTGCTTCTTATACAGTACCACAAGGATACATCCATTAAAATGCATTCTGTGATCGATGGAAACTGGCTGCATTCTGGTAGCTGTTGAATGTTCATGGGTGCTGCCAACGTTAGCTACATAACAGTGTTGTGCTCCGTAACAATAGTTAGCTGTTATGTAGTAGCGATAATCAGTAGTGCAATGTTGTGCTTAGTGATTGTTTATATTATTTACCAAAATGGGCGAAGAGGCTATACCTTGACCTGATCCTTCTAGTGACTCGCCACCAACTTTTGTGTCACTTCTGCAGCTCATTAACCTATTACACATTCTTATTTTCCATGAGCTGTAAGCTGGCAGCTCTTGGAAGAAGGAGGCAGGGTGTGTATTAGCAGTAAGTGTGGTACGTACCGAATGCAAGCTTCCACCTCCAGCATCCTCCGTGCAGGAGCCAAGTAAAAGTATGTGATCGATCTAAAAAAAATCAATAAACTTTCAATCCGAGACTGCGGATCCCAATAAGTTATTAGATAGTTTGGCCAATTTAGTTCGGTCCATAAGAGGCAGCATAATAAATCCCACAGCTAAAATTGATCCCATTCAAAGCAATATTGCTAATCATATTGATCCATCCCCATATCTCTGTTACTCGGTCGAAAGTGAACTAAAACTCTCCAGTCTGTCCGATGACGAAAAGAAAACTTTATGGCACAGATGAATTTTACAAAAAAAGCTGGTTGAGGAGTTTCAAAATACCCATGCAGATAACTTTGAAGTAATCCACCAAATGAAATTGCTAAATATTAGAGACACCTTGAGAACAGTGAAACATTCTATTACTGGTTTGGTATTAGTTAATGGTATGAGTTTTAAGCAAAATGACGACAATATTGAAAACCAGAGGGGAAACATTAGCTATATGAAATGGATAACTCAGACATCCACTTCTGAATTCTGCCAAGAAGTAAGTACAGTGATGCCAGAGGTGAAAATCATTTTACAGAATTAGTCTCACTCTCATTTTCAGTGTTAACTCTAACATGCTCCAGTGCAGGAGCCAAGAGAATTTTTAGCCAGGTAAACTTGGTGAGAAAAAAAACCTCAGAAACAGAGTTAAAAAGAATTTACTCTCTGTTATTATGACTGTAAGATATGGATTGAAATGTTACCATTAACTGTTCTTCATCTGAAGTCCCAGCAGAAATAGGAAGCTTGTTGGTACAAATGCCGCATATGCGAGAGTGACCAGTGAAATCTACAGCACCAAGAAAAGAAATGAACTTGAGGAGAGTGATACTTATTTTTGCTGGATGAGTGTTTTTTCGTATTTTTATTTTTTTATGTATTAAACACATTGCTTGTAGCTTAATCACTGTCTTGTAATGTGTAATTTTGGACCCACACGAAAGGAGGGACTTTTTGTTGTATGTATTTTTTGTTAGTTGGAAGTCAAATTCAAGTACATTTTTTTATGGATCCCATTGCTTTACTTTCCCCGCCTCCCAACTAGTCCATTCTCTGAGATATTTACCCAGTCTTATACCACTCTTAATATTTGTGTTCCATTCTCTGACTTCTTTCTCAAGCCCACAATTGAACAGCAATGCTGAGAATCCATCTCTCTGTCGCACTTACGTTTTTATTTCAAGGGATTCCGATAGTTCGCCCATAAATTTAACGTACGAAAATGTATTTGTAAGGGTCACTCTATCAATCGAATAATATGCTTTTTTGAAATCAATGAAGGATATTATGTATGTTTTTGCCCTTGATTTTTGGTATGCCATGATGTTTCTGAGGTTTAGTATTTGTTCTGAACATGATCTAGCCTTTCTAAAACCTCCCTGGTATTCCCTGATTTGCGGGCCCATTTGCGGCTCTGCCCTGTTCAAAAGGACCTTAGAAAGAATCTTGTATGTTATATCCAGCAGTGATATTCCTCTGTAATTGTTGGGGTCTGTCTTCAAACCTTTCTTGTGGATAGGGTGGATGAGAGCTGCTCTCCATTCTGTCTGGATCTCTTCTTCTTTCCAGATTTCTTCGAAAACACACTGAAGGGATGTAATTGCATTTTTGTCAGTTTTTTTCTATAGTTTGGCTATTATTAGGCTTTCTCTGGATGCTTTGTTGTTTTTAAGTTCTGAAATGACCTTCTGTAGTTCTTCAGTAGTCGGTGGTTCTGAATCTGGCTTCTCACGGTTATTTGGGATGGATTCAAATTTTTCAAGGATGGGTTCACAATTCAAGAGTTTCTCAAAGTAGCTTGCTAGTAATCTGCAATTTTCTGCGTTATTGTGAGCGATGGTCCCATTTACATCTCGAAATTGGAGGGTGGGTGCTTTGTATCGTGATTACCTTTGTTTGAAAGTTCTGTAAAAGCTTCTTGTGTTGTTTTTAGTAAATTCTTCATCAGTTTGGAGGAGAGTTTTGGTTTCATGTGTCTTCTTAATCCTTTTAATATTTTTATCTACCAGTTTTCTAACTCTAATGAAATTCAGTCTACTTTCTGTGATTGCCAGTTTTGCCATGCCTGTTTCTTGTTTCAACGAGGGTATCACATTCCAACGACCACCAGGCATGTTTTTTTACTTTTTGTGTTAGGTGCTATCCGTTCAGCTGTAGTAATGAGGTTTTCCTTGATATCCTCCCAGCTTTGGTGTCTGAATGGTTTCTGTTGCTTTTGTGAATTCATCTGAATTTAATATCTTTTCCGAAACACTAAACATGAATTTCAAAGGCCAAATGGAGAAACTTGAGCTAAAGGAAAGAAAAATTTTAACAAAAATTATAGGACCAAAATTTCAAGACAGTTAGATTACAGTCATCAAAAATGAAACTCTCTACAAGAAAACTGAAAAACTTTCAAATACTATGCGAAAAAGGAGGATAAATTTTTATGGTCATTCTCTCAGAATGAATTCCAAGAGATTAACCAAACAAATCTTTGACTTTTTCCGTAACCGCCAAACGAAACCCAACTGGTTTAAAGAAACTGAGAAAGACCTAGTAGAATTAAAGATTTCAGAAAATTCACTTATCGATCCAACAGCCAAATTAATTTCTAAAGATGAAAACATAAGGTTCCAAAACAAATCCACACAAAAGTCGAAAGCCTTCATCTCGGAAGAAGAGAGGAAAAGAAGATCAGATAGAATGAAGAAATACTGGACCCTAAGAAAGAACAACGCGCAAAGAAATCATTGATCCAGCGTACCCCAAAGAGGGTGAAACGAAAGAAGAAGAAGAAACATATAAATTATATTTTAGCCATTTTTGGCCGTTTTGTGAGAATGTTTTAGTATTTTCATTGTATGATAGTTGGCAACCCTGCGACTACTTTTCAAATGAGCGCCAAATTGGAATTGATATTGAGCATATATTGTAGCTTGTCACACATTTTTCTATGTGGATATTTAGTAGTAAATAAATCTCACAAGGTATAAAAATGTATAAATTTTAATATTCGTGTTTAGCTACTATGTAGCATTGATACGATGCCGAACAGTTGTTCGTTCTAAAATAATGATTTGCTGTTTCCGAAACATTGTTGTTATTTTGTGTTTGTCATTAATGCTTTTGATTTGTTGAGATGAAATATTAAGTGTTCAATGTTTTATGATTGTGTTATTTGTCGTATAGATTCCTGTACATCGTATGTTGTAGAACTGCCCTCGTAATTGGATATACCCTTTAGAACAACATTGTTTATCATTCACAGTGACGGCGACATATGAAAAAGATAATTTTAGTTCAGAAGCTGACAGTAAAACTCAACGACTGAGTTCAGTATATATGAAAGTATTTGTAGCAATTCCGTGGTTGCTCGTAAACAGTGAAAGCTGATTGTTTTAATATCGTAACTGCAAGTAGAGTCCTTGATTATGTTTGAGTTTAATTACTAGTAAATCTTGAAGTTCAGGTATGAAACGCTTACAAATAATAGTGAAATACGTTTACAATTGTTAGTTTTGCTATCAGTCTGTGAATACATAACAAACCTAAAAAAGCCTATTTAAAGAAGTAGATTAGTGATCGCATACTTCGGTGTGAAGCAATCAATCCAGAATACTGAAAAAAACAGTGATTATTCGTTTGCCAGCTTTCTAGTAATAATTATTTCACTGAGAATTGCATCTAATTATCTAACAGTAAATATCATACGGTATCTATTAAATACTGGACAGCGATCATTATTTATTTATCCGACATACTTGCGTATCCTTTTATGTGGATCCCATCAGTGCCTTAATGACATGTCATTTCGTTCGGCTGTTTTTCTTTGTTTACAGGGGTCATCCCACAATGATATAGGATTTGCCCTCACAATACGATAAAAATAAATAGCTCCAGATATACAGATATATAGAATATGTAAGATTACTTTTATCAGTGGTCAACCACGACATTATCCTTCTTGGCATTAGCCTGAAATGATTTAGGAAAATCATGAAAAACGTTAATTAGGATGGCCAGATAGAACAAACTCCATCCTACTGAGTTTGAAGTTAGTAACTGAATAAGCACACTGCCTCATTCAGTTGGCCCCTATTGTGCAGTTTGCTCCAGATACTTATAAAACATTGTCACTAACTCCAGTCTGTTTAGAAAACTGACTCTGGACCTTTACAAGTCACATGCATGTCTGCCATTGTCATAAAAACTGTGTGAGCTTGCCCCCACCCCCCGCCCTAGTGTGATGTTGAGCTCAATAAAATTACAAGGCACACACTGTAGATCTTTTTCTTTTAAAAGAATTTCATTATGACCACATATTGTGATGTGACAGGGTGCTATAGTTATCCCTTTCCATTATTAACCACTGTTCAGACTCATGTAAATGATCCATAACTGTGTACATTACTTATGAAGAATGTTATAGCTGTCTTTTTAAACAGATATATTTTAGTAATCTCTCTCATTTTCTTGGATAGGATGTATTATACAGTTTTATTTTCTGATAGAAAATGCTGTTTTGAGGTTTATGTTTGTTTTTCCATTTGTAAATGTAAGTCTGAATTGGCTCTTGTTTCATGATTATGTATGGAACTACTAGCTGTTACCTGCAGATGCTCTGGCAGATCAGTTGTCCTGTCATGACGGGTGATGAGTAAGTAGGCTATTTTACATGCAGTAACATTAGCAACCCTCACCTGTCTGCCTGTTTGAGTAACCATAGCTTGTAATATACACTGCCCCTCCTCCCAACTTCTGCAATGCACGAGATGGCTGCATTGCTGCCAAGCAGTGTGTGTGGAGGGCCATGGGCAGGAGCACACATCTATGCATTGTACTATTGAAGTAGCAACACATTATATGGTGTATAGCTTACATTTTGGTACAGATTTAATATTTTTTTAACATGATATATGTTCACTGATGTAAAATAGCTACAGCGGTTTGGTTGTGAAAAGCTAACAGGCAACACATACTTTTGTTTTTATAATATTAGTAAGGGTTAGTGGATACTTAGTAGACCAGATGATCTGCCCAATTTGCGCAACAGATTATTGGATGTAGGCATACTCACTCGGTACGGTAAGTATAGCCAGTTTTTATAATAATTCTTTACATTGAGCCTTAACTTCCTCTTAGGTATTATTCTTACAGCCCTTTTCTGAAATTTAGAAATGGTGTTCAGAATATCATAGGTAAGAACTGAGTGTATGTAGGAATAGTATGTCACCACAGGACATTGGCTGTTGCACACTGATAGTAGAATCCTGAGAACATAACATGCCGATGACATTCTTTTGTCAGTATATTTGTGTATTCATTCCACGTTAATTGACAATCAATATTCATTCCAAAAAAATTTGTGTTGGTTACAGAATCCTTAGATGCATCATCAGCTTAATGCAAAATGCTTGTTTTCCCTTTTTATGCAGGTGTGCACACTGTTTTCTTTATGGTCAGTGTTAATTTATTACATATTGCGTAATTGTAAAAGATAAGAAGTGAGTAGGTATAGATACATGTTCCAGTCTATGTGGTCTATGTCTATGTTGCTTAGACACCATACATGCCTGTACTGCCCAGTTGTAAAAGATTAGAAGCCAGCAGATATGGATATTGTCCCAGTCTCTGTTCTGAAGGGGTGCATATACAGCACACATGCCCCATTAACAAATGGAATAAATGAGTCCTTCAATTCAGGTATTTTTCCAGAATACCTAAAGCATGCACAAAGTTGTGCACTAAAGAAAGATAAGGTGTAAAGTATTGAAAACTACAGGTCAGTTCTACTGCTATCTGCACCCTCATAAGTTATTGAATCTATCATGAAAGATAGTTTAATGATTTACATGAATAATTACAGTTTTTATCTAATAGCGGTTTATAGGCAAATAAGCAGACTTGTCCATGGTTTTTGACAATGTTGGCTACAAAATACTATAAAAAGCTAGAAGCAGTAGGTGTAAAAGGAAAAGCAAATGGTTGTATCACTCTTACCTCGAAAAAAGGGTGCAGGCGCTAGAGATAGTTTACACATAAATTTTTTGTAAAACAGTTTTTAGACAAGAAACATATAAACATAGGTATCCCTTAGGATAGTGTACCGGATCCAGTTCCGTGTTTAGTACGTATCAGTGTTCTTCCAGATAGTACGAGACACGAAGAAAAAGTTCTCGTCGATTATAACAGTGACATCATAATTGCTGATAAAACACCACAGCTTCTATTTGCTAAAGCAAATGAAATCCTCAAGGATGTTTATAATTGGTCAGTACATAATAAATTAGCATCGCACACGAAGTATGCACTTCAGCATAAGGAGTAGAAACAATTTGGTCACATTATGCATAGATGATAAATCGATAGACTTCATAATAAACTTTTCAGGGATTGTCAGGTAACAGGGAATGAACACTTGGAGATACTGGCATCCATCAGCATGCTACCAAGCTTGCCATAAGTTCTGGAAATCAGGGAATTTCAAACTTATCAGGTAAATCTGGAAAAAAATACCAGTGGAAAAATCTTTTTGTCTCAGTATATGAAGTGGATTGTTTACTGAGATGTCATGCATTGTTACTGGCTGGGCAGAGCTCACTCAGTACGTGTGCCACTTCCCAACTTTCTCATTTTTACTGCTTCTCCCCTTCCTACCACTCCCCTTAGCTCGCAGTCAGTGCCACCACCACTTCTTGCCACTAGTCTAGCAGCTGCCGACAACAGGCAGGGACGCACGAGGTGTAGTTTGTTTGGGTCCGATTCTCAGAGATTGTCGACACGGGCCGTAGACGGTGGTCACACGTGCACGAGTTGTGTCTGAGTGATTGTGTGAATGCGTGTGTGTCATTTCGTTTTCTGACAGTGGCTGAAAATTTAATTGTGAGAGTGTGATTGTCTTTTCTGTGTGCCTGTCTGTGGCTCAGTGATACTCTTTATGGTGAGTTGCTACCTATCACCATTAGTACTGATTCTCGGAGTATTTGTGCATGCTGTCTGTTGCAAGGATCGATCACTGCAGTCTCATTTCATCAACACGGTGTCCGATACACGAACAGCTGACCACACGAGTGGACTTCCGTGACGGACCAAAACCGCAGGCCATTTCTGCGGGTATCGCTAACGGATCTGGCCTGCCGATCTGAAGCCCATAATTTCCCACTAATATGAAAGCTGTGCTTGTCAGATCTGGTCTCACTAATCTGCCCACAGGCTGGGCCTGTTTTTATACGGCATAATGTGGCAGATTTTCGTAATTTATCTGAGGACCCGGGACAGCAGTGCTTCTCGGCAGGCCAGAGGCCACAGGCAATGGATTTCAGGAATTGTGACTGTCTCACCACAAGTACATTGTACACTGTGGTGTTTTATGGACATTTTATTTATTCTAGTACATTTTGGCACTCTGAAAGTAATTTTTATATTACAGAGTATGGATAATAAGAAGAAAAAAATTGTGGCAGTCCCTGGTAGTTTGTACGTTATGTATTCATATATTTCTCTAAAGAAAAATTACACGACACCTGTAAAATAATAGACATAACACAATGGGTAATAACTGACAATAACGAATATAATAGGACTAACATTTTATTGGCAGTCACATATACTGTTGGTTACATAAGCCTTCTGTGCCTTATACACTTCTTCCCAAGGTGCCTACTTTTTTATGAGGTTATTTCTGGAATCAGTGAAGGTATTTTAAATCTGTTTTGTGACTCCAAGGAAATGTGTATTTTTGTCACCAAATGTGTTATGTTTTATTGAAATAAAATAACAACAGTGGCCTTCATAGAACACATATACCGTTGGGCTTGCTTTCTCCATCTAAAAACATTTCATTACAGAAGATGTTGATGTTACTGCTGAAGATTTTTGCTCACACAGGGGAGAAATACAGAAGTCCTTAAATTTTTTTGTCAACTTATGTCTTTACTGACCATTGAGATCTCAAAATTTGTTAAGGAAAAATGCTAAAACTTCTCTGGAAATCAGTGAAATATCAGGGAATTTCACTTGGGAAAACTTGTGGCAACCCCGGTTATGTTTTTAAGAGTTTTTATCATCAGTATGTAACAACCGATGCCTCGTGGTGACATATTCTTCCGACATAAACCCGATTCGTAACTGTGGCATACTTTTCTGGGGCCGAAGGCACGAAACGTGGACACGATTTTCGAACTGCTGAAAAGCGCCATAGGAGTAGTAACTAGAAGTAGTCGGGTTTATTGTAAAGAGCCATACTGAGTGAGTGCCTCTAAACGATCTGAAGTCTATATCGAGGAAAACATTACTAAATAAATTGCTAATAGTTCTATACATAGCTATTAAAAAAGAGCCATTTTGGACTTACATTTACCAAGGAGAAACAAATAAAAACCCAAAACAGCATTTTCTATTGGAATAAATAAGTGGTATGTACTACTTCGAGGGCTCAGAGTGGCGATTAATAATGAAAGGGGGGGGACAAGTACATCACCCTGTCCCATTTCAATACATTATCATGGTTCACTGCTTTTGCAAGAACATCATTTATCAATATCTAAATTGCATGTCATTCTCCTGTGTTCAGCATCTCACTTATCATGGAAGGATGCTGACTTAATTTTTCAGGTGAAGTCAGTTTTCAGAACAGACTGGAGCTAGTGCAAATGGCATATCTGCATCCTTAGGGCCAGAAGTCATCAGTGGAAATGCTTAATGTGTATGGCAATGAAAAGAAAAACTGTTTTGTATTATAAGCTTTATCAGAGTACTTTGTATAGTAGGCGCCTACTGAGTGACCAGCTGAATGAGGTGGTGCAGCTGTTAAGACACTGATCTCATATTTGAGAGGATGGAATTCACTTTGCCCGGCCATTCTGGTTTGGATTTTCCGTGGTTTTCCTAAATCGTTGCAGGAAAACGTCAGGATGGTTCCTTCGACAAGGGTGTGGCTAACCACCTGTATCCTGTGCAGTTATATATCGAGCTACCCGTGACAATTGCTATATCTTTTATAAGAATGAGTGATCCCCTTCAATTTACATACAATTGCTACATCATTGTGAGGTGAGCATTAGATTGGGGAGAAAAAAATTAAATGAAACATCCTTCAGGGTTTCATTTGGCTTTTCTAAAAGGGGTTCTTGTGTTCTGTGCGTGAATATGCTGTTGCTGTCATAAGCAAAGAGAACTTTCTCTCCATGTCTTGTATTGCATAGAAAGTGATTGCTATAGGCGTAGTCCATATCAGTTCAGGAAGGCTAGGAAAAAAAATCTTACCTTTACAGTCTCGGATGTTATTGAATTTAGCATATGTTAAAATGAAGGACTAAGTAAGAAACACACATTTTTTTGTTATCTCAAAAAAAAAAAATTGTGCTCTGAGATACAGCCCTCCAAAGATGACACTGTGCAAACCATGTGGAAGATGCAAATTTTGGAAAAAATTTAAAATGCTGTATACCTGAAACAGTACCAGGTATATTGTTTTTTTTTTTAATATTTGAAAGATAGTTGCTTTATGATTACAAAGAAACCCTCCATTTGTAGATATGTGTCAAAGTTCTTTTACTATAGTGTTCTGAACTTTTTTTATAATTTATGGATTTTTTTTAAAAAATGCTAATCCATAAATGTTTTATTTTTTTCTGTTGATTAGTACCATATAGTTTACTTTCCTTGAAAAGGAGAGCTTTCACTTTTAGGTTGAACAGGTTTTATAAACAATTGAAATTTTTGGCATACATATAACCTATTTTATTGCCACATTATCACATAATCGGCTCATAAAAATCGAAACCTAGCCTTATTTAACATAATTTTAGTTTTTAAAGATGAGTAAGAGAGACGTTTTTCGAGCATTTTAAATGGTTCCAAAATATATGTGAAAGGTCCAAAGACTTAAAGGTTTCAATTTATGCAACTTCTGTGTACTCTGTTTTGTACTGAAATTAGTCAGTCAGTGAACTAAAAATGTGTTCCACTGCTTTAGTATCTTCCTTTGATATAGAGTGATGCCTTCCTGTTGAACCAATAGGAACTGGAGCACTTACAGTCTTCAAAACATTGTGAACAGGAAGTCATCACTGATGGTGTTATTGCTGTCCTTAAGCTGATAACCTATAACCAGCAGCTGGTCCATGTGATAACATAAAGTTCACTACAATTTCGTTTAACTCATGAACTGGTGTCTATAGTCTCTGCAATCCACCAGTCACAGTCATACACAAATGCCATGAACATCCACCTTCTCAGGTTGTGAATCTCAATATTATCCTGCTGCTTCTGAGGTGTTGGCCGAACAAACAAGATTTCTCCTTTCTTTCTCTTTAAAGTGCCCATCACTTTGAGTCCAATAATTTGTCTTCTTTGTTCCTTTCACAGGAGTAGTTTGGTTGGACCATTCTTCTTTTTCCTGCTCACAGAATTCTTCGATTTCATCTTTGGACAAAAGAATGAGGGCTGTGGATGTGTTAGATTTCACGACTCTTGTAAAATCCTCAGCATTCTGAATCGCAGCTGTATGTGGTCTGGAAAAATTGTTTTGTAGCATGGTGCTACAGCAGGCCTCCTACAACACAAGACCCCTTCCCGTGACCAGTAGCACTGTATACCCAGTCAGTTGGCACAAGCAGCATACTCAATTCAAACAACCAGTAATGAGTTTTAAAATGACTAGGAGCACCATCACAAATAATGATGATTTTTTCTGCCCCTGTGTGCAGCTGAAAAATTTTGCACATTGCTAGCAAAGCATCTGCTGAGTCATGTTGCCTGTCATCACTTATAGCTATAACACTTGTGGTTTTGTTTTGAAAATATGTCACTCCTGTAAACAGTGTAACCTGGTCATTACTCCAATGATATAACCTTGTACTTCTTGTGGGAGAATTACAGACCAGTTCTCAGCAAAATCACAGTGAAGAACTAAACATAGTTCTTCAGCGTGTACACACCCTTTCACTTCTGAAATGTGTTGTTGCAATTTCTTCAGATGCTAGTGTGTTACTGCTTACACTGACTGTTTACCAAGTTCATCAACAAAACTGTCAAAGTCAACAGTTGTCTCAATTAGTTTATTTTCCCCCATGCTGCATGTGTAATTTCTACAGAGTTATCTGCTACATCTACCAGGCCAAGTGTCTGTAAAGACAGTCCTCCCTTTCCAGGGCAGTCACCACATTCTTGAAACAAACAAGTCTCTCACTTTACATCACAGTCCACACGCCCAACCAGGGTGTCATATGTCACGTGCTCCAGTAAGTTCTTCAAAGTTACCGCACAAAGTTCAAAATTCATGCAGTACACACATAAACAGACATCTCTAGGTGGGTGTGAAACTACCCACTTAGGTCGTAGTGCATAAAATTTTGATCTTCCAATATGTGAAGTTGTATAGTTGCTCTTATAAACTGCAAAAGTTTCTTTAATACTGCAAGTCATATACCTCTTCATTTTCACAACTTTTTGGACCTTCAACTGTTACAGTTATAGTGTCTTTCTTGTTGGCACTTTGGAAATCCCATTTATCTTCCAGATAAAATGACTGCACTATTTGAACTTGAGCTGCTTCTACAGGGTGATGATAATAGGGATCTGCTCGTGATAAGACTCCTTTTACAGACCTCGCATTTCTTGATTTGTCTACCATGTACTTTGATACTGATGGAATGTGGTTCACAATTGTTTTCTTTGAAAATGTCTCTGGAATAATAGTTAAAACTTGCACCTTTTCACCGTAGGATGCACAATATTCAACAGCTGAATTGATATTCGTGAAAAAATCCTGGCAAGAGATGCAAGAGTGCTTTGGCTCATTTTCTTCTGAAGATGGAATTTTACTTTGAAGAGTGTGGTTAGTTTTGCTGTAGTGTATCCATCATAGCTTCAGTAATTCTCTGCGCTTTCTTGATGCATAGAGCTTCTGACTTTACTTCAATGACCATGGTTTCTTAACAGGACCTCTGTAATTGACTGATTCAGGGTATTTATTTCTTCCTCCGTTGATGTAAAATCTGCATCACCTGCACCATGGGAGGCTTCACCTTGTTCAGATACTATCATTGTTGTTATTCTGTCAAAACATGTAGAACATAAAAAGTTGTCACTTTGAAGCTGAGTCTTCAGATGAGACCTCTTATTCCCAACCTGAACAAAGCCCGTTTTTTTGTTTGTCTTATATGTCACTCTTTTATGGATTTGCAAATAGTCAGCACACTTCACTCTCCTGTGGCCCCAGTCAGAAGACATTGCAAACAATCCTTTTCACATAACACACTGCAACTGCGTCAACTGGCTACTTGCTACTTCCTCACAAAAACACAGAACTCACTAGAGGGTCTCAGGTATCTTGGAAGCCTCTTCAGTAAACAAATTAGCATTGAAAGACTACAATACGGAAACCTGCAAGTGAACAACCACGACAAAGAAACTGACAAGAAACTACAACAAAGTGTAAGAAATATCTGTAACAATGAAAGTGAAAAGAAATAACTGCAACAAAGACAATACTAATAAACATTATAACAAAGAAATTAGTAAGAAACAACTTCAATAAAGACATACATTAACCTTGAAAGTTAAAAAAATAGATTTTTTAAAATAAACCCTGTCCAACTTAAAAGTGGAAGCTCTCCTTTTCAATCCGAATGTAGAACTATGTGGTACTAATCACCAGGAAAAAAATAAAAATTTTATTGATTGGCATTTTTGAAAAAAATTGTTTTCCATAAATTATAAAAAAAGTTCAGAACACTATGGTAAAAGAGCTTTGACGATAAGTCCGAACGGATTATTTCTTTGTAATCATAAAGCAATTATCTTTCAAATAAAAAAATCCCAACAAAATATCTAGATTTGTTCCAAAATTCGCATCTTCGAAATAGTGTTCACAGTGTCATCTCTGTAGCCCTGTATCTCGGGGCAGGAATTTTTTGAAGCATATTTCACTAAGGGGGAAAAAGATACCCCATACAGAAAAATTAAAGAGGCCTTTGGGTAAAAGAGAAGCAACGGTATGTGTACTAAAAGCTGAGATGTAAAACCAGTCCTAAGCAAAGAAGGGAAAGCTGAAAGGTGGAAAGAGTGTATGGAGGATCTGTACAGGGGAGATGAACTTGAAAGCAATTTTATAGAAAGAGAAGTGGACGTAGATGAAGAAGAGAGGGGAGATATAATACTGCGAGAAGAATTTAACAGAGCTCTGCAAGATCTAAGTCAAAAGAAGGCCATGGGATAGACAATATTCCCATAGCTTTTGGAGAGCCAGCCATGACAAAACTCTTCCATCTGGTGTGCAAGGATGTATGTGAAAGGTAAAATACTCCTAGATTGCAAGAAGAATCTATTAATTCCAATTCAAAAGAAAGTGTGATAATTGCTGAGCTATCAGTTTAAGAAGTCATGCTTGCAAAATACTAACGCAAATTCTTTATAGAGGAATCTAACCCAACCCAACCCCAACCCAACCCAACCCAACCCAACCCAAACCCAAACTCAAACCCAACCCAAACCCAAACCCAACCCAACCCAACCCAACCCCAACCCAACCCCAACCCCAACCCCAACCCCAACCCAACCCAACCCAACCCAACCCAATCCAACCCAAACCCAACCCAACCCAACCCAACCCCAACCCAACGAGTTTAAGTCCAAGATGGCGGCGAGTATACACGTAGTTTCAAATCGCTCGGTAATTTGTGATCGTATTTCGTCAGTGAAGTGTACCATATGCCACAAAATTGTGTTAAATGGATTAAGAGTCTGCGCGTTCAATCATAAGTGGTGCCATACCCATTGTTTCTCACGATCGGAAGTTCTAAATAAGTGCGACTGCGGTATAGAATGCAACGGGCGGGACAAAGGCAGTGAAATGCACAGGGCAGGTTTGCAAGTGAATGTAGAGAACGAACTTAGGAAAGAACTCGATTATATTATAAAATACGCAAAAACGCTTGAAAACTTGGTAATAAGTGTGAGAAATTCCTCAAAATCTAGCCTACAAGAGTTCTCAAATACTAGTCAAATAAGCAGCACACGACCAAAAACAAAAACAGCGGAACTTACTTTAAAACTAAGTAATAGGTTTAGTGTGCTTGAAAATAGCACAGAGGAGAAAGAACAATCAAATTGTACCATCATCCACACGGATAGTTCAGTGATCAACGCTAAATTGCGCTCACAAAGCAAAACAAATCGGCCTGCTATTTGGAAACAAAACAAAAAACCCACGTTGGAAAATAGACATGAAATCCTTATTCTAGCAGACAGCCATGGAAGAGGTGTAGCCGAAATTATGATTTCTAAGAAAACAGGATTCAAGGTAACGCGTAATCAAACCAGGAGCGCCACTATGTGAAGTTTTACATAGCTGTAATCAATCTATGACGAATGGCAGCACATGTGTGATAATTGGAGGCGCCAACGATGTATACCACAATGAAACTAGACGTGCTACAACAGTTTTAAAGCAAGTAATTTGTAAAATGCCTGAAGTGAAATTTTTTGTTGTCAGTATCCCTCATAGGTATGATCTCTTGGAAAACTCTTGCGTGAATACTGAGATTATTACCGCCTACAGACTTTTCGCTAAGATATGTCGAGGTTATCCTAATGCTACATATGTTGGGATAAATAGTGATTGCAGAGAGCATTTTACAGAGCATGGACTTCACAGAAACATGAAAGGGAAAGAAGCCATGAGTGCTGAAATATCGAATGCCATTAAAGACTCTAAAGTAGAACGAAACACTATTACCCTGCCTGAAAACGGCCTTATTAAAGTATCAACATTAGCGGAAATAGGAAGAGCTGATGTCCCACAATCATTGGTAGCAACAGAAGATTCTTTGACGTTAGAAGAAGTAAAAAAATCTGAAGTGTCGTCCAGTACAGCAGCCACGTCAGCCAAATTATCAGTAGTGTCGAAATCATCAAAAACAGCTGAACCATTATCATCAGCAGCAGATGTACCACACTCCCCAGCAGGTTCAAAATCAAGTCCAGAATCCGTGACTAGTCCATCAATCAGAAGAACAGAGGCAAGAACAGTGGTACAAAATGCCACTCAGATATCATCAACAGAAGAAAAATCAACACCATCGGAGCTTCATTTATCAGCTTCATACGCAGCTTCAACGTCCACAGTAACGTCAGTGCCAACTGTAGTTCAAGATTTAAACGAAAATACCGTTTCAGCAAAAGTTCCAGTATCAATTGGAATATCACTTCCAGTATCAGTTGGAACATCACTTACAAAACCAGACTCAGCATCAAAACTGGCAGCATCTCCAACATCCACTGAATCATCAGCTTCAGAAACACCTCCAGCATCCACTGAAACAGCAGCTACAACTACAGATACAAGAAGTATGGTGGCATGTCCAGGGGTAAGAAATACAAGGAGCAGGAAACGTGTAATTCTTAAGGATTTTTGGTACCCAGCCTCGGCAAGGAACAGCCGGTAACATTGGGAAACATGAGTACAAACTCCTCTCAATCTAATTTCAATAATTTCAAAATAATGAGCCTTAACATACAATGCATTAAAAATAAAATATTAGAACTTGAGATTGCAGCCAGTGAAGCTAGTATAGATTGTATTTGCATTCAAGAACATTGGTGCATGAGTTATGAACTAGAAAATATTTGCATTTCCCCATACAAATTAGTAAGCCATTTTTGCAGGAAGGAAACAAGACATGGCGGTGTTTGCATTTATGTAAAACCTGGAGTAAAGGTTAAAAATATGACTGTAACTGAATCCATGAATGAAGAAAAACATTTTGAGGCTGCAGCAATACAGTTGAATATGCAAAAGAGTAAATTAATAATAATGTCAGTGTACAGATCACCATGTGGTGATCCGGAAATTTTTAGAAATAAGTTAGAGGCATTGCTCAAAGTATTACATCATAAAAAATCAACAATAATTATAAGCGGAGATTTTAATGTCAACTTATTGACTGAAGGTGCATCCAAAGATGAGTTCCTGAATGTTTTACACAGCTTCAATTTGTATCCACATATAACTAACCCTACAAGAATAACAAACTCTTCAAAAAGTCTCATAGATAATATCTTCACAAATATAGATGCCATAGATATAGATGTAATAAATGTTGACCTAGGAATATCTGATCACAATGCACTTATCCTTAAATTTCCCATAGCCCCTGTGACCAAAAATAGTTCATACCAAATGTACAAAAGAACCTTCTCCACAAATAGTTGCAGCCACTTCATAAATGCACTGACTAACCAATCATGGGCAGAAGTACTGTTACAAACTAGCACAAACACTGCATATAATGTTTTTTCTTCCCTGTTTATGTTGAATTTTGAAATGTGTTTTCCTAAGAAACTTGTCAAAACAAACACATATGGGCATACACATGCTAACTCCTGGATCACAACAGGTATTAGAAATTCCTCCAGGACCATGAAAATGCTTAACTATAGACTGAAAAGTTGGACTGACCCCAAGTTTAAAGAATATGTAACAAATTACAAAAAAATATAGAAAAGTAATTACAAAAGCAAAATTACTAAGTAATGTTAAATTAATAAGAAAATCAGGCAATAAATCAAAAACTATTTGGGGAATTGTGAAAAGGGAAAGAGGTAAGGGCCTCAAGGATCAGGAAATAGTGCTCAAAAATAGTGAAAATATTGAATTAAAAGATGAAACTCTGGCAAATTACATTAATAATTACTTTTTAAGTGTACCAGTCATTAAGTAAAAACTTTACTAAACATGAGAAATTAACAGCCCTAAAAGTAGACAGTAGTATGTTGTTAATTCCCACAAATGATAATGAAATATTAAAGGTGATAAAGAGTCTAAAATCAAAAATGTCTGCAGGTGTGGATGAAGTGCCTGTGTCAATAATAAAAAAAGTTGCCCAACAAATTATAAAGCCCCTGGTACATATTGCCAATTTGTCTTTCAGCGAAGGTGTGTTTCCTGAGAGGTTGAAAATCTCTAAGGTTAGACCTCTGTTTAAAAAAGGAGATTCATACAAGGTAGAAAATTATAGACCAATATCCCTTCTCCAATCATTTTCAAAAATTCTAGAGAAATTAATGAAAACCAGACTCATAAATTACTTAGATGCTCACAAACTTCTAAACTGCAATCAATATGGCTTTCACTCAGGCCACAGCACAGAATCAGCTATCCATGCCTATACCAAAGAGATTGTCAGGAGTCTCGACACTAAAAAATGTGTAGTGGGAATTAACTTAGATTTATCTAAAGCTTTTGATACAGTAAATCACAAAATTCTGTTAAACTAGTTGGAGGCAATAGGTGTAAGGGTAGTTGTGAAGCAGTGGTTTGAATCTTACCTTCAAGATAGAACTCAGGTGGTACAAATCATCGCAGAGCATAAAAATCAGAAAATCAAGTGGGTCTCAGATGCAAATAAATTGGAAATAGGTGTCCCACAGGGCAGTGTTCTCGGTCCTTTATTATTCTTGCTTTATATAAATGACATAAAAAATCCTAATATTTCTACCAAAATAATGTTGTTCGCAGATGACACTAGCATAATTATAAGTGATGATAAAAAATCATTAACCACCACAACTGATATAGTCCTGAAATATATTCAACATTGGTTTAATGCTAATGAGTTAACACTTAATCTAAGTAAAACAAATTATATACATTATGGCAAAGCAACTCAAGATATGGACCTCCAGTTAAAACTAATGGATAAGAAGATAAAGAGTGTACAATCCAAAAAGTTTTTGGGCATGCACATTGATCAAAACTTAAGCTGGAAAGACCATCTCAAGTACTTATCCCATAGGCTCAATTCGGCATGTTTTGCATTGAGGATATTATCTAGAGTATGCAGCACAGACTGTACTAGACTAGTGTATTTTGCTTACTTTCAATCCATCGTGTCTTATGGCATAGTGTTCTGGGGTAAAACTAAATCAAGCTTAACAGATATCTTCAAATTTCAGAAAAGAGCTGTACGAATCATAACACATAACTCTCCAAGAACTCATTGTAGGCCCCTTTTCAAAGAACTGCAAATACTCACAATACCATCACTGTATATTTTTAAAAGCATTCTGTGTACAAGAGCACATATGAAAAATCTACGTACAAATGAGGACTGCCATAATTATAATACTAGAACTCGTAAGAATTTGTATGTAGAAAGGGTAAGGACAACACAAACCCAAAAGCATGTAAGTTATTTTGGAATAAAACTCTACAATGCTCTGCCAGTGTACATGAAGGCAATAATAGATGAAGTAAAATTTAAGACTGAACTTAAAAATTACCTTTTAAGCAAAACTTTCTATGACGTAGATGAGTACTTTGATTGTGTGTAAATTTATTGCCAAAAATTTCAATTTGTATGTCTAAACTTGTACTTTTAAAAAATGTCTTGAAAGTGATATTCCATTATTATGTCTGTAGTACTTGTACTAGTATGATAACTTTGTTGTGACAATTCCTACATCATGTAAATGATATACAGGAAGATAATAAAATGAAATGAAATGGAAAAAACTGGCAGAAGTCAACTTTGGGGAAGATAATTTTGGATACTGGAGAAATGTAGGAACATGTGAGGCAATACTAACCTTGCGACTTATCTTAGAAGATTAAGGAAAGACAAACCTACATTTATAGCATTTGTAGGCTTAAGAAAACTTTTGACAGTGTTGGCTGGAATACTATCTTTGAAATTACGAAAGTAGCCAGGGTAAAACACAGAGCACAAAAAGTTATATGTGTCTTCTATGGAAATCAAACGGGAGTTATGAGAATCGAAGGACGTGAATGAGTAGCAGTAATTGAAAAGAGAGTATAACAGGATTATAGCTTATCCCTGATGTTATTCAGTCTGTGCTTTGAACAAGGAGTAAAGGAAACGATGGAGTAATTTGGAGTAGAAATTAAAGTTGAGGTAGAAGAAATAAAAACTTTGGTGATTGCAAGTTGTCAAGAGACAGCAAAGAACTTGGAAGAGTTGTTGAACAGAATGGACAGTGTCTTGAAAGGAGGATGTAAGATGAACATCAACAAAATTCCAGCAAAGGTAATAGGCTGTAGCTGAATGAAATCAGGTGATGCTAAGGGAATTAGATTAGGAAATGAGACACTTAAAGTTGTAGATGAGTTTGATATTTTGGATGCAAGATAATTGACAATGTCCAAAGTAGAGATGATATAAAATGTAAGCTGATCGGTTTATGGGGCACATTCTGAGACGTCAAGGGATCACCAGTTTAGTGTTGGAGGGCAGTGTGGGGGGTAAAAATCATAGAGGAAGACCAAGAGATGGATACAGTAAGCAGATTCAGAAAGTACTTATTCAGAAATAAAAAGGCTCACATGGGATAGAGTAGCATGGAGAGCTGCATCAAGCCAGTCTTCGTACTGAAGACCACTACAATAACAATATCCTGTGACCAAAAATCACATAAAAAGCAAAATGATAATGGTTTCTATTGTTGTGAAACTGCTGCAAGACATGTTTATATGCATCGACCATTTTCTACTTCTCAAGTTGAAATCGAGAAACAGCATGTTCCACAACAGCTCAGAGTGTCTTGGGGTCATGTTCAGAAAGTGTTGTACAATGAGTGCCTTGAATTCAGCTGTTTTTAATTGGAGCACTGATCACAACATCCTTCGGATAACCCCACAGCCAGAAGTCACACGGATTAAAATCAAGTGACATGGATGACCACATTCTAAGGAAATTATGGTTGATAATAGTAGAATTTCCTAAATGCCTTTGCACTGGGTGTGTGATGTGTGGAGGAGAACAGGGTTGTATAAAAAAGATCCCGGCCACACATCCACACTGTTGGAGAAATGTAATAATATTGGTGCGCATCAAAGATGGTACAGATAACAGGTCCCGCAGAACTCATGTCCTCAAAAAAATACAACCCTGCAGTAAACGATGCCATCACCCCACACCACACAGTCACCTTTGCAGAATAAAGTGGATTTTTTTTTGGTCATCAGTCTACTGACTGGTTTGATGCGGCCCGCCACGAATTCCTTTCCTGTGCTAACCTCTTCATCTCAGAGTAGCACTTGCAACCTATGTCCTCAATTATTTGCTTGACGTATTCCAATCTCTGTCTTCCTCTACAGTTTTTGCCCTCTACAGCTCCCTCTAGTACCATGGAAGTCATTCCCTCATGTCTTAGCAGATGTCCTATCATCCTGTCCCTTCTCCTTATCAGTGTTTTCCACATATTCCTTTCCTCTCCGATTCTGCATAGAACCTCCTCATTCCTTACCTTATCAGTCCACCTAATTTTCAACATTCGTCTATAGCACCACATCTCAAATGCTTCGATTCTACTGGTACTGGTTGATGTGCATGTGGATTTTCCATTGCCAATTTTCTGCAATTCTGCATGTTGGAGATGGAAATGGGCTTCGTCTGATCCACAGAATGTTCCATTGCCATTCATTGTCCAATTCCATGTGAGCAAGGAGTTCCAGATCAAGTATTCATCTTGCTGGTAGGTCAGCAGGAAGCAACTTCTGAACATGGGTGATTTTGTGTGAACAGTAATGCAGGATATTTTGTAGGATTTTATGCGCCATGCTTGTAGGCATGGCCAGTGCTCTGGCAGTTCCCTATGCACAGCATGTTTGCATGCCACTGCTCGACCCCTCCTGCAATTCTGTGGCCACTACTTTGATGGACGTCAGTTCAGCTGCTTTCCTCCCTCCGCCACACTCACACTGCACTTCAAAACAACCTGTCTTTTCGCATTTTGTAACGATTTTCTCCTGACCCTTAGCAGACATTGGACAAATGCCTTTTTTCATAATCTCGAGTGTCTGGAACTTCTGCAGTGCTTCTGGCATACAGTCACCGTTCTTGTAAAGAGCCTTATCAGCAGTGTGCGACGCTTCATGGAGACAGCCATGTTGGGTGTCTCGGATGCAAACTGAGCAACAGTCATGTGACGTGCATCAGTCGGTTTGCATATTCGGGTGCTTACAATACCATCGTCATAAAATTTTTTTCAAATTTTGTTTTTGGTGCATGACATTTCGCTCTGTGTCAGTATTGTGCTGTTCAAATCTTATAATATGCTGTTCAAATTTGATGTCATTCTGAGCAGTGGTTCTCTTTCTACAATGTTTTTAAACTTAAACTTTAATTATGGACACCTTATATACTAAGAACAGAACAGGATCCAATACACTGCCCTTAGAGACATATTTGTTTATATGTATCTTTTCTAATAATTGTTGTACTAAAAATCTATCGTGAGTAGACAATCTGAACTATCTCTACCCTAACCCTAAGCACCCTGTTTTGCACATAAGTTTGCTGTTTCTCTTACGCTTTGTACTTCTAGCTTGTAAAGTAGTATTTTATGAACAGTGTCAAAAGCCTTGGACAAGTCTATGAATATGTCTGTGACACAATCATCCTTGTAAAGATCTTCAAGTATCACTTTTGTGAATTCTTTAATGGTCAATACTGTTCTTTTCCCACTTTGGAAGCCGAATTGTGCGTCATTAAAAAAGTTGTAATTATTAATGTAATGCATTAGTCTAGCTTTCATGAGACATTCATTTAATTTTGAGAATGCAGACAGTAGTGGAAATAACTTGTTGTTTTTAGTGCTCTCCACACCTTTCTTTAACTAAGGGCACATTTCATGTGTGTTTCTTGTACTTGAAGTAAAGGACTAATTTATTATGTTTGTTATGGAGCTTATATGCTGTCTATGCACACCTTCAGAATAGAGACTGGACCTCACCTGTGCCTCCTGGCTCCTTATTTTTTAATTTCTGTCTTGTTTTCATGACTTTAAGCTCTGTTGTGAGAAACATCATTTTGTTTGCTGTGTAAGTCATTGGAGGTGTACATGCATTCTAAGAAGATTTGATAGAAACTTCTTTACAATACCGAATAAATAATCATTTACAAAATTTGCCAATTCCAAAGGATTTTCGGTTATTCTGCTCCCATCTGTATTCATGTGTAATTGTACTTCTGTCTGTCTTTTCCAGTCTCTTATTCTGTGACATCCCATATTACTCTGTTTTTATTTTCTGCGTTATACAAGTATATTATTTTGTCATTGAATGTTTTTTTTCCCAGAAAACAATACTCCTCTGTATATTTTTTATATCTGTGACAGTAATCTAGGAACTGTGGATAAGTATATAGAACTTTTGTAAAGAATGGAGAAATTTTAGTTTTTGGGAGGAATTTCAGATACCTGCAATTATCGATCTATTTTCCTTACCTGCTGCTGTTGAAGTGCTTACTTTTAGGAACATCTCCTCAAAAGCTAATTTAAACAATTTACAGAATTCAGGGAACTTAGATCAACATTGTCATACGTCATCATATGTTTGATTTGCCAGTGCCCTAGAAAAAAAATGTAGTTTATGTTCCAAGAAGATCCTTTTAAAGCCTGAAGTTTTGTGACTTTTATCAAGCCTATCTTTAGTTTTATTATGTACAGGGTGCAGCCAACTGCAGTTGGTGGCTCATGTCAGTACCAATGACATGTGTCGCTTTGGATCAGAGCAGATTCTATCTGGTTTCGGGTGGCTAGTGGAAATGGTAAAGACTGCCAGTCTTGCTTCCGAGATTAAAGCGGAGCTCACCATCTGCACCATCATCAATAGAACCGGCTGTGGTCCTTCGGTGCAGAGCCGAGTGGCGGGTCTGAATCAGAGGCTCAGGCTGTTCTGTGACTGTGTAGGCTGCAGATTCCTTGACTTGCACCATCAGGTGGTGGGTTTCTGGGTTCCACTTAACAGGTCAGGAGTCCACTACATACAGGAGGTGGCTACATGGGTAGCAGGGGCTGTTTGGAAGGGACTGGGTGGTTTTTTAGGTTAGAAGGTCTCTGGGAACCATAGAAGTGGACAGGTAAAACACAGTAAGGTAGTTGTAGAAACGATTGGTATTGTAGTTGTAAATTGTCGTAGCTATGCTAGGAAAGAACCAGACCTCCAAGTCCTAATAGAAAACACTGAAGCTCAAATAGTTATAGGTACAGAGAACTGGCCAAAGCCAGAAATAAGTTCAGCCGGAATTTTCTCAGACGATCTAACAGTGTTCAGAAAGGATAGATTAAATACAGTTGGTGGTGGAGTATTTATTGCTATCAGAGGTATCTTGCCTTGTAGCGAAATTGAAGTAGATAGTTCGTGTGAAATAGTATGGGAAGAGGTTATACCTGACAGTTGGACTAAACTATTAATTGGATTGTTTTACAGACCCCCAGACTCAGAAGATATAGTTGTTGAACATTTCAAAGAAAACTTGAGTCTCATTTCAAATAAGTGCCCAACTCATACAATTACAGTCGGTGGTGACTTTAATCTACCCTCAATATGCTGGAAAAATTATACGTTTAAAGCCAGTGGCAGGCATAAAACATCATCCAAAATTGTACTGAATGGTCTCTCAGAAAATTATTTTGAACAATTAGTTCATGAGCCCACTCGAAGTGTAAATGGTTGCGAAAGCAACAAATAATCCTGGACAAATAGTGAGTATTGTGATGAATACAGGGATTAGGGCGACCACAAGGCAGTTGTTGCTAGGCTGAATACCATAACACCTACAACCATCAAAAAGAAACACAAAGTATATCTATTTAAAAAAGCTGATAAAAATGCTCTTATCGCCTTTTTAAGAGACAGTCTTCACTCCTTCCGATCTGATCATGTAAGTATAGAAAAGTTATGGAATGTTTTCAGAGATAGTATCGACAGCAATTGAGAGATATATAGCACATAAATTAATAAGTGATGGTACTGATCCCCCATGGTATACAAAACGTGTCAGATCGTTGTTGCAAAAACAACGAAAAAAGCATGCCAAATTTAAAAAAATGCAAAATTTCAATGATTGGCAAATTTGACAGAAGTTTGAAATATAGCGCGTACTGCAATGTGAGATGCTTTTAATAATTTCCACAAGGAAATTCTGTCTCGAAATCTGGCAGAAAACCCAAAGAGATTCTGGTCATACATGAAGGACACCAGTGGCAAGACACAATCAATACCTTCACTGCGTGAAAACAACGGTGAAGTCACTGATGACAGTGCCACTAAATCAGAGTTATTAAACATGGTTTTCCAAAACTCCTTCACCAAAGAAGATGAAGTAAATATTCCTGAATTCCAATCAAGAACAACTGCCAAGATGAGAAACATAGAAGTAGATATCCTCGGTGTAACAAAGCAGCTTAAATCACTTAACAAAGGCAAGGCCCCTGGTCCAGATTGTATACCAGTCAGGTTCCTCTCAGAGTATGCTGATAAAATGGCTCCATATTTAGCAATTATTTACAACCAGTTGCTCACAGGAAGATCCGTACCTGAAGACTGGAAAATTGTTCAAGTCACACCAATACCCAAAGAGGGAAGTAGGAGTTCCGCTAAATTACTGGCCTGTATCACTAATGTCGATTTGCAGTAGGGTTTTGGAACATATACTGTATTTTAACATTATGAAGTACCTAGAAGAAGATGATTGATTGACACATAGTCAGCACGGATTCAGAAAATATCATTCTTGTGAAACACAACTAGCTCTTTATACTCATGAAGTAATAAGTGCTATCGACAGGGGATGTCAAATTGATTCCATATTTTTAGATTTCCAGAATGCTTTCGACGCCGTTCCTCACAAGCGTCTTCTAACCAAACTGCATGCCTATGGAGTATCGCCTCAGTTGCAGGACTGGATTCATGATGTCCTGTCAGAAAGGTCACAGTTCGTAGTAATAGATGGAAAGTCATTGAGTAAAACAGAAGTAATATCCAGCGTTCCCCAAGGAAGGGTTATAGGCCCTCTATTGTTCCTGATCTATATTAATGACATAGGAGACAATCTGAGTAGCCATCTTAGATTGTTTGCAGATGATGCTGTCGTTTGCCGTCTTTTAAAGTCATCAGATGATCAAAACAACTTGCAAAATGATTTAGATAAGATATCTGTAAGGTGGGGAAAGTGGCAATTGACCCTGAATAAAGAAAAGTGTGAAGTTATTCACATGGGTACTAAAAGAAATCAGATAAATTTCGATTACGTGATAAGTCACACAAATCTGGAGGCTCTGAAACCACTTATTGATGATATTTTGTTGAATGGTTTGCACACTTGACACTTGTTAATGGACCAGCATTGAAATCAGCAGTAATTTGAGGAAGGGTTGCACATCTATCATGTTGGACAATTCTCTTCATTCTTTGTTGGTCCTTCTTTTGCAGTCTTTTTCCAGCCCCAGTGATGTCGGAGATTAGATGTTTTAGCGGATTCTTGATATTCACAGCACACTCATGAAATGGTCATATGGGAAAATTTCCACTTCATTGCTACCTTGGAGATGCTGTGTGCCATCACTCATGCGCAGACTACAACACCATGTTCAGACTCACTTAAATCTTGATAACCTGCCATTGTAGCAAGAGCAACCGATCTAACAACTGTGCCAGACACTTGTTGTCTTATATAGGTGTTGCCGACGACAGTGCCATATTCTGCCTGTTTACATATCTCTGTATTTGAATATGCTTGCCTATACCAGTTTCTTTGGTGCTTCAGTGTATATACAGTGCAGGCACTGTAAATATTTGTAAGTATTTGAATTTATTTCTGCAGCACTGCCTTGGTGACATTTTTCCATGACCCCTTCCTATGATATGTGATTTGTAAGAAATGTGATAGGCTTTGTTAGGTGTTTAGAAATACGGTTAATTATTCTAGGAGACATGCCATGCAATCTCTCTCTCTCTCTCTCTCTCTCTCTCTCTCCTTTTTTTTTTTTTTTTTTTTTTTTTTTTTTTTTTTTTTTTTTTTTTTTTTTTGGGGGGGGGGGGGGGGGGAATTTAATTATACTTGTGACTTCTGTCTCATCTGTAGGTGATAGGAATATACAATCTGTTACTTTTTTGAAGCTTTTTATGTTATTTACTATTTGACCATTCTAATTTTTGACGAACACAACCATTACATCTACCTGTATGTAGTACAGATATAAAATTCCACATACTTCTTATGGACCATTTAATTGTGTTCCTTCGTTTGTCAGTGTGATATTAACATAAGCTGGCATTTCTGTCTATTTTCTGCCAAAGTTTTGGAGACATTTGAGGAAGTTTCAGTTGTATGTTTGTAATAGCTGGCTTTTGTCTTCCTTATCAACCTGCTATGAGCTTTCTACATTTATTTATAGACCTCACTCTTCGCTAAGCATTTATCCTCCTGATAATCTTTATGTGCTTCTTTTACTTCTTCCCTACTCTGAATAATTTTTGGTGTGATCCAGTTTCTACTGAGCTTTTTTTACTTTCGTAGATACTTTTGGACATTTAACATTTGTATAAAATTCACAGAAGATTTCCTGACCTAAGTTTTTTTCGCAAATCTCCTCCCAGTTTTATGTTTTTAGTAAAATTTCCAAGATATTTAGGTTTTCATCAATTAAATTCAAAATCTCTTCTGCCCCCTTAGGCTTTCTACCAGCCTTCGTCTTTTTACCTACTTGATCATCTGCTGCCTTCACTATTTCATCTCTCAAAGCTACCCATTCTTCTTTTATTGTATTTCTTTCCCCTGTTCTTGTCAATCATTCCCTAATGCTCTCTCTGAAACTCTCTACAACCCCTAGTTCTTTCAGTCTATCCAGGTCCCATCTCCTTAAATTCCTACCTTTTTGCAGTTTCTTCAGTTGATAACCAATAAATTGAGGCCCGAGTCCACATCTGTCCCTGGTAAAGTCTTACAATTTAAAATATGGTACCTAAATCTCTGTTTCACCATTAAATAATCTGTCTGAAACCTTTCAGTGTCTGCAGGCCTCTTCCACATGTACAGCCTTCTTTCATTATTCTTAAACCAAATGTTAGCTATGATTAAGTTGTGCTCTGTGCAAAATCCTACCAGGCGGCTTCCTCTTTCATTCCTTACCCCCAGTCCACTTTTCTTCTCTTCCTTTTCCTACTATTGAATTCCAGTCCCGTATACTATTAAAGTTTTGTCTCACTTAACTATCTTAATAATTTCTTTTATCGCATCATACATTTTTTCAATCTCTTCATCATCTGTGAATCTAGTTGTATATAAACTTACACTACTGTGGTAGGCACGGTCTTTGTGTCTATCGTGGCTACAATAATGTATTCATTATGCTGTTCGTAGTAGCTTATCCATGTTCCTATTTTTTATTCATTATTAAACCTACTGCTGCATGACCCATATGTGATTTTGTATTGATAACCTTGTATTCACCTGACAAGAAGTCTTGATTCTGCTTCCACCAATCTTCACTAATTCCCACTACATCTAACTTTAACCTATCCATTTTCCCTACTTGCGTGACTAAGGTATCTGACATTCCATGCTCTGATCCTTAGAATGCCAGTTTTCTTTCTTTTCTCCAGATAATGATGTCCTATCGAGTAGTCGCCACCCGGAGAACCAAATGGTTATTTAACCATTCAGTAAAACTGCACGCCCTTAGGAAAAATTACATCTGTAGTTTACCCTTGCTTTCAGCCGTTCGCAGCATGAGCACAGCAAGGCCATTTTGGTTGATGTTATCAGGCCAGATCAGTCAATCATCCAGACTATTGTCCCGGCAGACAACCATCCTTTGTGGTTGCACCTACGGTACGGCTATCTGTATCAATGAGGCACGCAAGCCTCCCCACCGACAGCAAGGTCCATGGTTTACATTATACACCATTATTTCATTTTCCTTATTCCATGCTCTGCCATAATTAAAAACGATTGGCATATCAGTAGCTAATAATACATTAAAATTTCATCTGATTTATTGGAAGCACATTGCACATTTTGGATGTGGTGATGCTTGACTACATCGCAATAGGACTTGCTATTATTGAAGCTATTTGTTTATCAGTAGGCAATATGAATTTGTCGTGGGACAGACTCATTTCTGTAGCCGCCGACAGTGATGCCTTAAAAATGATTGGCCATCACCAAGATTTCACATTTTGTTTATCATGGTGCAAATTGCCACCAATTCAAAGGATTCCTGATTGGTATGGAAGTAGGGTATGGGGACATACTCATCACAGCACACTTCATCGGCCTACCTGGGGAAAGGATTTTGATGATATTTTCTGTGCCATTCATAAGAAAATATCCCTGCATCTCAAAATGAAAGGGGAAGTAATTCATTGCCTAAAAGATTTGATGCCTTTGGCTAAAATAAATATACATCTCAACAACTTAAATTCATCATTGCAGGCCAAAGAGCAGCTGATAGTTCACATGAACGATCAAATCAAATCATTCATAGAAAAGTTATCTTTGTTTGAGAGGCAGAGTCATTTGCCTTTAAAACTGCCTGAAGGTACCAGTTTCACAGTTACAGAGCCAAGGTAAAGAAGCTCACCATATCTCTTGAAACCAGATTCAAAGAGCTCACCAACTTAGAATTGGAAATGAAATGTTCAGCACTTATTTTCAGTTTCTTCCAATGGTTTGCTAATGTCACTGCAGTTAGAAGTATTAGACTTGCAAAATTCAACTTTGATGAAATAAGTGCTACAATATGTTTAATTTGTCATTGTGGTACTATTCATTACAGCAAAAAACATTTCCCAAGCAGCACAAAAATACCACATAGATCATGTGTGTATTCGGCACTACATACTTTTGTGAGTAGCTTTTTTCAGTAATGAACGACTGTTTCTTCAGAATGTGACAATTAAGAACATCCTCCACGTTAATGCTGTGAACGCCTTAACACCTGATATTTCTGCTTGTGTTCTGAAGAGAGACTATCAGATTTCAGAAGTGTAATAAACATACCTAATTTCTTTATTTCTTTTAAAATAGTTATTTCTTATTTATTTCCTTTATTTCCTGTATCCATGAATAACAAAATGATGTCGGTAATGATGTAAAGCACAAGCAACAAATTGAAAGGCTCACAGTGCCAACCCAATGCAGTACAGTTGTTCACAGTTAGTGCTATGTGGAGTAAGGGTGCTCTGCAGCATAACAGGGAGTGCACCAGCTGGAACAGCCTGAAGCCAATTAATTTGTTTTGTACAGTCCAATAAATGCAAACATGGGAAAGTACCACTAGGTGGGGAGGGGGGTTGGGTGCCAAAGGAACAGCACTTAATGCAGCATGATGTATATTCCATAAGCTTCCAGGCATAAATTTGTTGTTAAATTTCAGGGTTCATGTTTTGTTATTATTTTCATTATTTATTTCTTGTTTCAGTGCAGTTCTCTTTTGGTCATTAATTTTTGGGTGCACTGCTGGATGATAGTCACTAAAATAGTACACTGTGAATTACTATTAATTGAACAGTTTCATAGTGCCATATTTTCACTAACACTAAACATAAGTACATGAATGTATCAATATGTCAAAGAGAGAACTTCAGATTTTTGATGTTGACATTAAATTGCTCAAGTCATCTATCAGAAAATGGAGTGCTGTGGTATTGTTGGAGAACATGATAATCTTAGTGACTGATAGTAATTGATGTATGCAGGAAAATAGTTTTTTTATATAGTGTTAAGCACATTGAGAAGCCAGTTTTGGCACAACTTTCCTCTTGCAATGTCTATCCATATATAGTATAAACATAATAATTGTACACTGGGAGCTCAAGTATAAGTGAAGATATTGTTGACAAATTGTCATGGGGAGACTCCACAAGCTAGTGTAAATACCTAGCCAGTGGTTGTGGTTACAATCAGTAATGATGAGGGAGATTATGGAAGTTAGTCCAATGGTTCCTGTACAAACTACAACACAATAATACCATAAAGAACCAAGTATTAAAACAGTTTGAGGGCTTATTGACAAATCATTAAGTGTAGTAATATTTCATGTACGTGGGATACTTAATAGGCACATAGTTTAGGTTTGAAGGTTCAGGTAAACCTTGCATTGTCATGAAGATAATGACACACAAATTAAATGTACCTTGACCCTTTTCTAAAGTATAGATTAGATTAGATTAGATTAATACTTGTTCCATAGATCATGAATCCGACACTTTGTAATGATGTAGAATGTGTCAGGTTAATAAAAGATGTCTGTACAAGATATTACATTACACAAAATATTGCATGACACTAATGTTTAAGTTGGTTTTTTTCCCCTACCTTAATTTATATCTAAAAATTCAGCCAATGAGTAGAAGGAGTTGTCATCTAGAAATTCTTTAAATTTATTTTTAAATGTTGGTTGGCTATCTGTCAGGCTTTTGATGCTGTTTGGTAGGTGACCAAAGACTTTTGTGGCAGCATAATTTACCCCTTTCTGTGCCAAAGTCAGATTTAACCCTGCATAGTGAAGATCATCCTTTCTCCTGGTGTTATAGCTATGCACACTGCTATTACTTTTGAACTGGGTTGGATTATTAACAACAAATTTCATAAGTGAATATATATGCTATGAGGTTACTGTGAGGATCCCTAGATCCTTAAATAGATGTCTGCAGGATGACTGTGGGTGGGCACCAGCAATTATTCTGATTACACGTTTTTGAGCAATGATTACTTTTCTACTCAACGATAAATTACCTCAGAATATGATGCCATACGAAAGCAGTGAATGAAAGTAGGCATAGTAAGCTAATTTACTGAGATTCTTATCACTAAAATTTGCATTAACCCTAATAGCATACGTAGCTGAACTCAGACGTTTCAGCAGACCATCAGTGTGTTGCTTCCAGTTTAACCTCTCATCAATGGACGCACCTAAAAATTTTGAAAATTCTACCTTAGCTACAGACTTCTGTTCAAAGTCTATATTTATTACTGGAGTTGTGCCACTTACTGTACGGAACTGTATATACTGTGTTTTATCAAAATTTAAAGAGAGTCCGTTTGCTGAGAACCACTTAATAATTTTATGAAAAACATCATTTACAATTACATCACTTAGTTCTTGGTTTTTGGATGTTATTACTATACTTGTATCATCAGCATACTTGTGTTTATTAGCACTTGATACATATTTAGTGCTTTGTTGCACGTACAGAACAAATTGCTTGCTTGCAAAATTTATCTTACATTCTTCAGCATACATTTAATCTATTGCTCATATACACTTAGTTCTCATGTATGTTTACAAATTTTGTTTCATTTCTCTCCTTGTCTGGTGTTATTGTTGAATGTTAATTCAAACTATTTCAGATGGTCACAAATTTTTTATCATTAGAAGATGTTTTCTTTTGCAGGAGTCAGTATGTGCACTGTGTGGTCTCTTGAGAGAATCTTCTCTGATGACGTAAACTATGAAGGAGAAAGACATGAAAGGATCGTGCTAAATGAATCTCTAGATTGTGTAAGTGTTTTCTTGATGTTTCTTTGTTATTTTGTGTACTTGAGTTTTTGAATAGTGTTCTTGTTTAGTGGCTACCTAATTTTTCGCCATCATTGGTGAGAAAACTTTACAGATAACTACATAGATTAATTTACCTTAGCCAAGAACAGTTATAAAGAAAGCCAAATTATGAAATTATTTTTAACCAGCAATAGTCTGATGAAATGAATAAATTAAGCAGCTGTAGGAAGTCCTATAAATTGTTTTTTTTTAAAAAAAACTTTATAATCATATTTGTGATTAGCAACAAGTGCTTGAGCGAACATCTGTATCTTCATAGCAGGGGTGTGCTGCTGCTACTACCACTGCAATCTGTAGTGGAAATATTATGAACTTTTGCAGCCACTATGATGTGGCCATTCACATCAGAAAAGCTGAATAATTTCATTTGAGGTTACTCAGTTCTCTGGAATTTTCTCTTTTTTTCTGTAGGAAAATGATACATAGTTAACATTCCTTCTGGTTATTGTATAGTTGTTCTTTTCATATTTACAACAGCCCATTTATTTCAGATTACTATTAGTAATGGTGATACTGGTGAATCATATTAATGTCAATTAACAAAAGATAATGCCTCATCAAAGTTTCAATGTCAAAGTAATATTAAAATACTTATTTATTCCTGGTTCTCCCTTCTGTGTCATCATCTCTTTCAACTTTTTGCTCTTTTGTTTCTTACTTTTTTCTCTTCAGTTCTTTTGTAGCTTTGTGTTGCTGTCCGATTTGTCACTTCCTATTATTTCTGCAAGTAAGTAGGGCAGTTCTAGATTTTAAATTATTGAAGTTTTGTATT
Organism: Schistocerca piceifrons; assembly: GCF_021461385.2. Classification (NCBI taxonomy): domain Eukaryota; kingdom Metazoa; phylum Arthropoda; class Insecta; order Orthoptera; family Acrididae; genus Schistocerca; species Schistocerca piceifrons. Next base: position 952,967,644 of record NC_060149.1, on the reverse strand, counting down.
AGGATACGCCTTCTATCATAAAATCCTATGTCTTTTCCTGGGCAGTAGAGATCCATATACTTGTCTTGTGGAAGCTTCTGAATCATTCTGTATAGCATCCCGCATCAGTATGCAGTGGTGATGCACAATACTATCGGTTGACTGTCTCACAGTGGGACAAACATATATGCAACCAGCATGATGAAGCAAACTGAATTACAGTTGGAAAATAAGACCTGTTGACAATTAGCATACCAATTTCACACGTGTTCACCCTCTAGTCAGTAATTTTAGTGGTCAAGGGTCAGTGGCAGTCATAGTGGTGTGCTGCAACTGCATTGAATGAATTATTTATTTATCAGCAACTGTCATGGGAATTAATCAGATACTTAGATGGCAGAATAGACGGTATTTTTTCATGGATTTTTTTGTGTTTCAAGAAATATGTAAAATCCACAAGAAATGTGTGCAACAATCTGAAGTTGAGCTGATATTTCAATGAAAAAAAATCAGTTTTTGAAAATATAATGTAATTGTATGGATAAAAAAATCTACTCGGCAAGCAGCAGCAGGAGAAAACGTATATAAAGGTATCAAAATTAGCAAGCTTTTGGAGCCAGTCACTCCTTGTGGCAGAAGAGGTGAAGGGAAAGAAAGAGGGGAGAAGGAAAAGGAGTGGTGAGTTTTAGGAAATGGGGAGAGTATGGAAAAGTCACCCAAAATCCCAGGTCAGGGGAGACAGTGGATGGGATGAGAAGGAATGACTGATTCAGTCAATTCACTTGTGAGCGACTTTTCCCAAATTTTCTCCATCCAGTTTGAGTCAGTCTTTCCTTCTCATCCCATCTGATAAGTCTTTTTATTCATCCTTCTTCCTCCCTCTTCAACCCTTCTGCCAGAAGAAGAAGCCAGTGGCTCCGAAAGTCTGCAAATTCCAATACCTTTATATGTGGTATCTCCTGCCACAGCTTGGTGAGTAGACTTTTTATCTATCTGATTAGATTATATTTTCTGAAGTTCAGGTTACATGTACCCCTAGTAAATAAAACATAAATCTTTCATTTGATCAAATTGTGGCTGGTTTCAATGTTTTTCATAGTGTTACCATATTCACACCATAATACATTTTTGTTGTATATAAATGCAGATGTGCAGAAATGAAAGTATAGGTGTATTTGACAGTATTTGCAATAGCAATTAATGGCATGAAATTGATGATAAATGATTGGATTAATTACTCCACAAATTAAGTTGAAACAGCAGGCTCCCTTGACTTTGTTACGGTCCTTAGTTGGCTTTTACATTACATTTGACAGATGGGTGAAGTGAACTGGAAAAACTTATTTTAATCTATAGGCCAAGAAATTGGTGTCTCCTGACAGTTATTAGTGTCTTGTTTCTAAACACAGTGTGAAGACACCATTCTAAAATTAGCATTTTTTGAAGTTTTTCGATCTTAACACTTCGGGTACTGAGTCATTGCGCACGGGTGTCTACCATAAAGACTGGCTGATTTTAACGTACTTTAAACTACTACAACTCATTAAAGGTTTCAGTTATAGCAATAAAATTACTCTTATTGAAAAACCTAGACTTTCTTGTTTAAAACCATATATAATACCTTTCTCTTGAATTAATACATACTTTTGACAAGCGTTATTATTATAACATTGTTTTTGAAAAAAGGAAAAATTGGTCAAAGGTATGTTCACTGTATTTTCTAGAAGGAAATCTTTTTTATTTTACACAAAAATTGTAATTATGATGGATACAGTATGCCTTATCTACAGTAACCTCCTGTAACTATTTTAGGATGCAATTTTGTTCATTTTGTGGTAAATTTTGAAGCACGGCATTTTGCACAATGCTACTTTACATTCACGACACTGGTAGCTTGTGTCTTTTCGCCACACTTTTCCAGTCAGTTTTTTTTCTGTCAGAGAACACACTACACACTGTTTTTGTTTCTGTTTCTTACCTACTTCTGTCTCAATCTTTTCCAGGAAATTATTTCCAGTTAATAGTATTGAGAGTCCAGATGGACCAGGTCGGGGTTCAAGATCTTTGCTTTGTGCAATATCTGCACAGATAACTGTCATGAAGTTAGATGTTGTGAGGCATTTTCCAGTAATGTTATTGTATAATATGCAGGAATTTACAATCGCCATTAGTATAACATGAAATGCCAACTTTCTCCACCACTTCACAGTTCAACGTTCAAATGCGCTGTATGACAATCGCTGATCTGATAAGTCAACACCAAACTTGTAGTCCACTACACAGGCTGGCTTCGACTTCTCTCTTCCTCTCTCATCAGTGAAAGTGACCATCTCAGCAGTGTGCCTTGTACTTATCATATGCACATTTCTTTTGTCCTTTCAACACAGTGTTGACATATTTCCTTTACGCCTGAAAATAAGTTCACCTCGCTGAAGGTTCAGATCTTTTATAGCACGAGGCAATCCCTGCCGAGATTTTCTTGTTGTTCCCACAAGAGCAGTTTTTGCAGTTTCCAGTTCTGAAGCAAGTATTGGACTTGTGTAGAATCTGTCCGTAAACAAAGTGTAGCCTTTTCCTGACAGATTTGCAAACAATGTCTTTACCAGATTCACTGTGTCAGACCTTTCACCCGCATAAACGGAGAAATTCCAGAAGTAACCTGTGTCAGACGTATTTATTTGGTTTTTGTGGCATGCACTGTTTGAAATACACACGACCTCGAAATTTACACACGCCTTCATCTATTGTAATTTTTCGAGATGTTGTATACGCATGCTGGAAATTAGCACACTCATTATCTAGGAGGGATCTCACCTTGTGCAGTGGGTCATAGCCAGTTTCTTCTTTCCTCTTAGCTAAAGAATTATCACTAATGTGGAAGTTTCTCAAAATAGAAAGAAATCTGTCATGGCTCAAGATGTTTGGACAGAAATTACACGACACAGCAGGGTTCTTGGACCAATGCTCTCGTATACGTGGCCTCACACTTACACACATATGGACTTCCTTATTTCCGTAAGTGTAACTTCTTTCCACTTTGATAATGAGCAGGTGGGTGAAACGGAATTTGTGCTTCATAATTTCCTGATGCATTGTTGAGCATACATATTAGTTTGTTCCTTTATATGTTTCATCATACTGTCTGTCAGGAAATATGAAAAAAATTCTAGAGGTGCACTGATCTGGTCCAAACTGACAACATTGCATATTCCAGATTGTCCTGAGAATAGATCAATATCCCCTGATGCACGATCAGTAGCCGTCCAACCTTCCTCAGAATTGGTGCGGTGCGCAGGTCTCGGCTTCCCCCTCGCCGTAAGTCTCACTCGTTCTTCAGGCGGGATTATTTGCTGTTGAAGTGCTTGGACACCTGCTCTCCTCTTCTGAATCTATCAGAAGAGTAGTATTTGCAAAGAAAATCATAATTATGTACTGAGAGCTTTTTCAGTGAAAATCTGAACAAAAATTATACATGTTTTGTTGTCAGAATTCTTTAACTGAACAGCCAGAAACTACTTCTTGAACATAGTCCACATCATCATCAGAGTCATCTACAATATCTTCCTCTGACAAATCAATGTCACTTTCTTCTAAATCACGAAGTAACTCGTGAGCAATTTCTTCATCTGTCAAACCACGCTTCGCCATGTCGACGCTACTGAGACCGTGTGGGAAAAAATCACCGCTCAATAAACCCGACAAATAAAAGGGGAAGCACACCCTTCCACAGCATGCCCGCACCATCTAGTGACCAATACTCGAACTACAGTCCATGCAGCACCTCCCAGACAAGCGGGAGCTGTAACAACACAAAGAAAGGAAGGGGAAGAACGAGAACATGCGTCCGTAAAAGTACAGGCATTGGACTTTCGGGCAGGTCGCGCACGCCTATATTTTTAAGGGCATCGGCGCCTAAGTGTTAAACATATATGACTGTAAAACACAGAGTACAGCTCTACATGTATGCAGAAAATGGAGTATGCGACTGCTGTACCTTTACTTTGTAGTATGGCTGTTAATTCATCACGCTAGTGTGTGTCACTAGCCAGTGGCTTTGTCGCAGTGGTAACACCGGTTCCCGTCAGATCACCGAAGTTAAGTGCTGTTGGGGTGGGCTAGCACTTGGATGGGTGACCATCCGGTCTGCCGAGCGCTGTTGGCAAGTGGGGTGCACTCAGCCCTTGTGAGGCAAACTGAGGAACTACTTGATTGAGAAGTAGTGGCTCTGGTCTTGCAAACTGACATACGGCTGGGAGACCGGTGTGCTGACAACATGCACCTCCATATCCACATCCAGTGATGCCTTTTGGGCTGAGGATGACATGGCGACTGGTCGGTGCCGTTGGGCCTTCCAAGGCCTGTTCGGACGGAGTTTGTGTGTGTCACTAAAAATTCTAGATGCAATTCTCCATTAGACAATCAGATTGATTAGAGGAGATCTTAGAACTTGGAAAAGCATTCCGATCAGCAGATATCAATACAGCTTGCAGTTACTTGTCCATTTGTGAAATGACATTTTAAGACTCATTTGGGAGTAATGAGATTGTTTCGAATTTGTACAAGAAATTACCATGTAGTATTGTGGTAACTTTAATTATTTATACAGTCTTGAAGAAAATCACCTCATATTTTTGGGAAGCCCAGGATAATTTCAAATTTGATAAAATTAAGACAAAGAATGTATTTGTAGCTTAGATTTTGTTCTTTACTACTTAATGTATTAGATAAATACTACAGTTATTATGTAGTATGTATAGATGATTTGGAGCAACAGTCTCTATTGACTGATCTGTCTTATCCATTAGTTGTAGCTTGTGCATCTGCCTCCCAATGAATATCCTAAATCCATTGAGTGAGATTAGAGGGAAGATCTTTCTCAACTGCTGCAAATGTCTCTATACTCTCTCTGCTGTTGTTTGGGTATTAACCGCATTTTAAATAGTTTTTGTTTAGAAGTTTAATGTATTTTAATAATATATTGACTTGCAGATTGGATCATAGGTATTCCGAATAGTAAAACCAACAAAATTCTGGTGTGTAATATTTTTCTTCTTGTAGGTACTTGCAACAATGTTTCTCAACTTTGTTTAAATATGGTGTATCAATTTTACAGCACCATATACATTTGAAACTGATTGATCTGACCTCACTTAACAGTTAACAATAACAACTTGTGGCGACTATCGACCAAGTCACGGTTAATATCTTTGTTTTTGGCAAGCTCTTTGCCCCAGTCTGTGGTCGCGCACGAAAGTGTACGGACGTGTACCGAGAATTCAGAATGTAAACAACTGTATATGTGTGCTTACGAGAAATAAAAATAGTGTTTATTACATGTGGTGTAGCGTGCATCATTGGATTCGGCAACCCTACAACGCTTACCCATACTGGTGACCCCGAATTTTCTTCGCGAGTGCTACAACGAAATCTTATACCGTCGAACAGTACACAATGGAGCGCTTGCCGCCTGCTACACCGACCACGTGCCAACTAAGTGTTCCAACGGACGCTTCGGCATGGTTTTACAATTATCCACCGGGCGTCCGCAATAGCTCTACGCAGTTTCCGAACACATCGATTAGCTGTACTCAACAGGACAGTGTTTATACAATTCCACAGCCACGTGTTCCGAGTGCTCAACAGCCGACACAATGTGCTCAAACCCCAGTGACTATGTTTACAGGTTTCCCAAGTGCAAGTGTGAATTTTCCACCCGAATCAGTGACTGTACAAATCGAGCCGGACGCTCAAGACAGGAGAGTTCATATTTCTGCCGGAACTCCGGATTTTGCACCAACCCCCCCTACACCACCAGCGTCCGCTTTACGAGTGTTTCCGACGGCACACGCCGTTCCTGCCGCGTGTGTTCCACAAACATTAGGTGATTTTAACTATTTTAATGCACCTGTAGGGGAGGGGCCCGGGAACTGTATTCCGTCGTTCGCCGCACATCGGTTGACTACGGTCGATTCTACCGCGCCGGTCCATTCTACGCCCGTCGGCGTTACTCCGTCGACCGCTCGATTCGTTGATTTCTCGACCAAGGTCGAGCCAGCCGCGCCTACCGTGCCGCGTGCCACTGACAGTGGCGGAAGCTGGTGCACCGCTACTGCACCCGAGACAATTACGTTGCAGAACTATGGACAGGGAGAGACAGTTTCTGATAAACATTTATGTCAAGACTTTCCCACCCGTTGGCCGAAGCTACCACCCCTTTGCAAGGATCACCCACGCACATGGTTTACCTTGGTCGACCACGTCCTGCAGCTACACGGCGTCGCCGACGACAATTCGAAGTTCCTATGCTTACTGTGTCACCTCCATGACGAACCGGATCTGATCTGCGACATTGTGGCTTCGCCCCCCGCTACGGACAAATATGCGTTCGCCCGACGCACCATCCTCGAGCGACTATCCACATCGACAGAGGAAGCTATCCGCCTCATCAGTCAGGAATCGCTGGGATCCAGGTCCCCGTCGCAACTCTGGCGTCATCTCCGCGCTATGATTGACACGCATCACATGCCGGACATTACACTTTGGACCATCTGGTTGCTGAAACTTCCCCCGCAAGTTCAACTTCACCTTCTACATGTAACTTCGGCCCCACTAGATGCCAAACTGAAGATTGCAGACCAGGTTTACAACATTCTGCCCCCCCCGCATGCCCCCCCAGGGTGCCCTCAGGCCTCAGGGGTTGGCACACCTGCGCGGCAGTTCCCATCCTGCAGTACAGAGTGCGCACGACTCGCTCCACGCATGCGCGCGGACCCAACGCCGCCAGGCAACCGCCGCAGTAACTCCTCTCCTACCAGCGCTACTGCAGCGTCGCCATCGGAGGGAACTACAAACAAGTCCCCCTCCACTGCCGCTTCAACCTCAACCAGCACGACGGGCGACGCCACGCGCCGCCCCGCTTGGTGTTATTTCCACTCCCGCTTTGGCGACGCGGCTAAGAACTGTCGTTCTCCATGCGCGTTCCCAAACTAATAACGCGACCCAATTCAGGCGCTACGGGCCGCGTTGAACCGCACAGACGCCTATCACTAAATACTTCTTCTCCTCACGCACCAGGACGCTTGTACGTGAAAGATGCAGTGTCTTGCCTTTCATTTCTAGTCGACACAGGGGCTGAGGTTAGTGTGATACCTTTGTCCGCAGGTATTAAATTCGAGCTTCAGCCTTGCCCCCCGCTTCGAGCCGCCAATAATTCCCTGATCCGCTCTCATGGAATAACGAATTTAAGCCTTAAATTGCAGGACATTAATACGCCCTTACAGTGGACTTTCGTTATCGCGGATGTGGATGAACCCGTGCTTGGGGTAGATTTTCTCTTAGCCCACGCACTGTCACCCGACCTACAACGAGGTACACTAACCTTTAACTCGGGAGACCGTACCACCGGTTCAGATATCTTACCCCTCTCATCCGAAAGCGCCATTCTGCTGTGTGAGCTAGCGGAAACTGCTGTTGCAGTGCTTTCTCTTAGATCACACAACGACGAACTTCGGGACAGCAATGGGGCCCTCCGCTTACGCATCGCCACCGTGCAAGCCAAGCTCACGGACGTGCGTAAGCAGACCGCCCAGCTGTCGCACACGGCCACGCCCCCAACCCCCGCACCACTTCCTCGCACCTGCAGCCGACGCCGCGTGACATTTCTACTGCCGGACAGAAGCTGTACCCGCGACGCTACCAGGTACCCCACCGAGCTCTTCGACAAGGACTACCAGTGGATCACCGCCACTGCTGCTGAACTGCCGGCCTTGGACACACACACATGTGCATTACAGGTTAGTCACAGTGCAACGGGTGCTGGTCCAGCATCCCCATCGGTGTTCGCGATCAATAACGGTACTGTCCACAGAATAAATACCACAGAAGGCCCACCGGTACGTGCAAAGGCTAGGCGTTTAAATCCGGAAAAACTTAAACACGCCAAAGCTATTGTTCAGGAACTTTTAGATAATAAGACTATCCGCCCTTCTTCTAGTTGTTGGTCGTCACCCATTCATTTGGTGCCTAAGAAAGATGACACTTTCCGCCTCTGCGGTGACTATCGGGCGCTTAACGCCAGAACAATTTTAGATAATTATCCCGTCCCAAATATTCAAGACTTTGCTTCCCAGCTGCATGGGGCACAAATTTTCAGTGTAGTCGATTGTCATAAGGCGTACCACCAACTGCCAATGGCACCTGAGGACGTTGAAAAGACCGCTATCATCACCCCGTTCGGGTTGTTCGAGTATTTGTTTATGCCATTCGGCCTTAAAAATGCTGCACAGACGTGGCAACGGTTCATCGACTCGCTGGTTGGAAAACTGGACTTTGCATATGCGTACCTGGACGACTTGTTAATTTTTTCTTCCTCCCTTGAGGAACATGAACAACATTTAAATACAGTGCTCCAACTATTAAAAGCAAACGGTATCGCAGTGAACAATACTAAGTCACAACTCCGCCGCACCAGTGTCACTTTTCTGGGCCACAGAGTTTCGGGCGACGGCATCCGCCCCCTAACTGAACGGGTGGAGGCCATTAGTATGGTGCCTTTGCCCAAAGATTTTCAGGGCCTCCGCCGCTTCCTTGGAACGGTAAATTACTACCGTAAACATATTCCCCGCGCCACCGACATACAAGCCCCACTGACGGATGCCCTTGCAGGAAAAAACACATCAGGGTCTCGGGCGGTCACGTGGACTCCAGATATGCGTCGCGCATTTGATAATCTAAAGTCAGCCTTACAGACAGCTGTTACGCTTGCTCACCCCATTCCTGATGCTCCCATCTCGCTTACTACAGACGCAAGTGATACAGCAGTGGGGGCAGTACTTCAGCAATCCGTGGGTTCTGTTGTACAGCCGCTCAGATTTTTCTCCCACAAACTGACCGCTTCCCAACGTAAATGGTCGACCTTCGACCGGGAACTGTTTGCTATTTACGCGGCTATCAAATATTTCCAAGACGATATCGAAGGTCGCCATCTCGTGGTATTTACCGACCACGAGCCATTGGTTTACGCTTTCCGTAACCCAGGTAAGGACTCATCCCCGAGACGTTTTAGGCATATGGACCTTATATGTCAGTTTATGAATGACATACGTTACGTCAGAGGCGCAGACAATGTCGTCGCTGATTTTCTGTCTCGGGTGTCGGTTTTATCTTCACAACTGGACCTCAGTGAGCTCCCTAAATTGCAGACAGAGGATACTGAACTCGCAGCATTGCGTTCCGATATCAAAACAGGACTCAAACTAGAGTTACGGACACTTCCTGGGTTTTCATCACCCATCTGGTGCGACATTTCAACAGGACGCATACGCCCGGTGATTCCTGCACCTCTCCGCCGGGACATATTTAATAGTATCCACGACTTGGCACACCCTGGCATTCGCGCCTCCGCACGTCTGGTATCTGAACGTTTTGTTTGGCCCGGGGTGATAAAACAGTGTCGCAGTTGGGCACGAGCATGTGTGGCTTGTCAGCGCGCAAAAGTAGGACGTCATGCACAGCCCCCCATGGGTACGTTCGATGTGGCAAAAAAGAAGATTCCAGCACATACACATCGATATCGTCGGGCCCTTACCCCCCTCAGGCCCCTTCCGTTACATACTGTCCGCAATTGACAGGTTTACCCGCTGGGTAGAGGTAATTCCTCTCACTACTATCACAGCCGATGCAGTGGCCCGAGCCCTGCTGTTAATGTGGATCTCGCGCTTCGGCTGCCCAGTCTCTGTCACCACCGACCAGGGCCGCCAGTTCGAGTCTGCCCTCTTCCGACAGCTTTGTGAACTGTGTGGGGTGAAACGATTTAGGACTACAGCATACCACCCCCAGAGCAATGGGCTTGTGGAACGCTGGCACCGAACGCTTAAAGCTTCCCTGATGTGCCACGGAGGTGAGTGGGCCGATGCCTTACCATGGGTAATGTTAGGTGTTCGGGCCGCGTACAAAGAGGACCTTGGCGCATCCCTGGCAGAGGTACTGTATGGAGAACCCCTCACACTCCCAGCAGAGTTAGTTGAGCCTTCACTTCCTACAGATCAAATCTGCGACTCGACATTCGTCGGGCAGGTCAAGGAGCTAATTGCTAACATCCGCGTGCCGCCTCCTCGACCACACACGCCCCCTCCCGTATTTCTGCATAAGGACTTGGCGTCGTGCACTCACGTCATGGTGCGTGACGACACCATCCGACCGGCACTCAGACCTCCATATACGGGCCCGCACAGAGTCATATCACGGCGTACCAACACGTTCGAAGTGCTCATTAACAGCACGCCTCAAACGGTATCCGTCTGCCGCCTCAAACCTGCATGGACTCTGGGAGAACTGCCCGATACCCCTCCCAGTCAGACCCCATCCCCTGCTGCACCCACCTCGCATGAGGCATCTACCGACAGTCCATGGATGAGCGACGCCCATTCCCACACGTGTGACGTTCCCCACTCCCAGTCGTGTGACAGTGCTACAGGTGCGTGTGACATTCCTAGGCAGAGTGATGCGTGTGATGACTTACCCTCCTACAGGCAGCCCCTCGCCTCTCCCCTGTTAGGATTCAGTGATGTATCAGGGACCAGCCTCAGAGCGTGTGATGTCACCGATGACGACTCGTGTGGAGATTCTGTCAACCCGTATCAGGAAGTGGTAGTGAATGTCAACACAGATCTTATTTGCAGCTCTAATGTGTTTTTTGTTATGCAGCCGGGTAATGTGTACATCTTCTATGAACAAGCCAGCTTCCCCAGTGACAACTTAACTCACATTCATCTCCTCCAGTCTGTCCCCTTGCCTGTTGGTACTGACCCATCAACGGTCAAAGTCATACGTACCGCCACAGGCATTCAGATCCGCTATCCTGGCCCCTCACAACCCACCATCCCCTCCCCAGATCCCTCAACTGCTGTACGAGGATTCACCCGGTCAGGCAGGACCATCCGCCCCCCTCGCTGGCTCGAAGACTTCAATTACTAATGTAATGTAATGTAAGGTATGGTTTCTGATTAAACACCCTCTCCCTCCCCCCTGGGTGTTCCCTTTACATGTATGCCCCAATATTTATGTTTGTGCTCCACACTCTAGGGGGGGGGGGGCTAATGTGGCGACTATCGACCAAGTCGCGGTTAATATCTTTGTTTTTGGCAAGCTCTTTGCCCCAGTCTGTGGTCGCGCGCGAAAGTGTACGGACGTGTACCGAGAATTCAGAATGTAAACAACTGTATATGTGTGCTTACGAGAAATAAAAATAGTGTTTATTACATGTGGTGTAGCGTGCATCATTGGATTCGGCAACCCTACAACGCTTACCCATAAACTCAATAGTGTTATTATTTTCCAGCTTGTAATATTTAATCCTGTAAAGATTTGAGTATTGAGTACCTGTTGTTTTTGACTTGAGTAGAGGGCAATGCATTTCATTGTTTACATCTTCCTGTATGGATAGGGTGACGTACAAACAAGGAAATGTACTGCCCTCTGTGCAAGTCAGAAACAATAACATTCCTCAATACTCAAAACTTTGTAGGAGTGCAGATACTGAACTGTCCTATGTGATCTTTGCAGTAGAAATACAGTATCTGGCATCAGTTTTACTCCTATTTGTTACTGTGTATTATGAACCTTGATAATCTTTATCTTGAATCATTGTTTCCTTTTAATCAGTGTCTGTTCATAATTGCCCCTGATCGGAGAAAATTTCCGACCCAGGCGGGAATCAAACCCAGGTCCTTAGGATTGACATTCTGTCGCACTGACCACTCAGCTACCAGAGGCGGACAATTCATTGATATCTTGATACTACACAATGCATCCACATTTCACACAGATACATACGGTGCAAATAAATGAGAACACTGTAGTATGCTATTACGTATAACTCCTATTCCCTGACTATGAGTATGTGGGAAAATATTTTATGTATTCTCAATCAAGGTTCAAATGATGTCCGTTACATATAGAGTCTAAATATCAACTGACCCATTTTAAAATAAGCTTGATAGTTAACCCTTTTGCTTCTACAGACAAGGTCTTTGCATTTCTTGTTGTGGCTGCTTTTATTATGGCTGTACTGCTTGTCAAATGCTGGTGCCTGTCTGAGAGACAGTGTTCCGATCAATAGGAAATAATGAACCAATTTTTCGGAAAATATTAGGTGGAAACATTTGATTTCCGCACGCTTACAGTATGATAGCTGCACTCAAAGAACTGAATTTCATTTCATTGTCTGTCATATTTACTGTCGTACATCAAATTAAGTAAAATATCAGACGGAATTTTAAAGAGTTCACTAAGGTAAAAAGGCATTGCGTGAACTTAACATATGGTTGATTGTTAGCTTATATATTGCAGGGAATGAAATGTAGCCAAGATACCTAAATTTTATTTAAAGTTGATACCAAAAGGATATCTCATTTTGGGTTTTATATTTGAAGGATGGTAATGTGTGACTCACCCATTCACATCCTCACACATCACAACTCGAGTGCTCATAACAATCGTTATGTCTCATAAATGATTCAAGATATCGAAACGAGGTGTTCTGCAAATGACAGTACACAGTGAGGCGCATATGTTATTGATAAATACATGAAACTTTTTTATTCACCGAGTATGGAAGTAACTCGTTCTCAGCATTGAGAGGTTAGCAGCTCAGGACGCATTCAGATGTCTATAACAGTGTAGAAAAATCAAAGCGGCACATGTATACATGTCCACAGCACCTGAGCAGCAATGTAGCAGGGCATGTATACACACCCACAGCAGCGAAAGGCAAGATGATGATAATCTGCATAACTTGTCATGAAAAAGACACTTCCACTTTCACATGGATACTGGTTGTCATCTAACTTGGGAACACCCAGCTTATGGTGTGCATGTAGATATACTGCTGCCATGATGTAATATCATCTGCACACTCAGACAGAGAAAATACAGTAGCCTTGGTCTGTCTCTTTATGTTTTAATTGTTGTTGACAATGATGATGATTTGATGAAGATGATGGTATCTTCAGACTGGTTTGATGTAGCTCTCCACATGGACCACCTTGTGCAAGCCTCTTCATCTTTGCATTACCACTGCAACCTATATCCACTTTAATCTGCTTACTGTATACAAGCCTTGTTCTCCCTCTACAGTTAGTGCATTACATTTTACTGGGTGCATTCTGTTTTCAGACAACAGACAAGGGAATAGTGATAAACGGAGATCACATCTTTTCTTTCTTTCCTTTCTTTCTTTCTTTATTTTTTTTCTTTCTTTCTTTCTTTAGTTTTCTTTCTTTCTTTCTTTATTTTTTCTTTTTTTTATGGTTGATGCAGCTGCTGTGGATCTCTTTTTAAAATTGTATGTTGCCTGATTGATTTCTCAGTCTTTCAAAGCTGATGCTTTAATGTTTTTCAGTGTGCTTAGCTCATCTCTGTTTTGTCTGATGTTCATTGCCACACATACAAATGTATACAGGTTGGAATTCTAAATTAGGGTGTTTTTGCTTAAAATGAAAATGTATTTGCAGGACATGCTGTAGGGATAAAAGAGTGAGACCTTGTGACTCCGAGAGATTTGTAAAGAAATAAGAACTGTTTCTTCTCATTGACATCGGAGACTTATAACATGGTGGATGTTTATAGGGACCCATTATTGCACTCATTATTTTTGCTCACTTAAGGCTCCAATTGTTTCAAAAAATAATCCTAACTTCACAATCAGCAGCAACAAAAGTTATGAAGTATAAGAAAAAACAAATAGGCCATTGGAGCTAGTAGGTAGAATATGGACACCATGATGAAGGCAATCAAGAATTTACAAGACAGAGAGAGAGAGAGAGAGAGAGAGAGAGAGAGAGAGAGAGAGAGAGAGAGAGAGAGTTTCACGCAATGCTAAGCTTTTTCTTTTTATCGTGATCTTTACATCCTGGCGTATTTGTTTATTTTAATTATTTTAACATCTAGCTTATCAAAATATTTTATCATTATCAGTGAAGACAATGTTGTGTGCTGTGTAAACTCGTGGTTTCCTTCAACATTATGTCCATATCTTACTTACAAGGCCAGATACCTTGTTTGTTTTATGTTACACTTTGTAACTTTTGCAGCTGCTCCTAATTGTCAAGTTGGAATTTTCTTGAAACAGTGGGGAGCCTTATACATGAGCAAAAATAATAGCTGTAACAATATAAATCCCCAATGTTACAGAGAAGAAACATTTCGTATTTGTTTACATAGCTCTGTGTGTCACATGATCCTGCCCTTTTATCACTATTAGCAAGTTCTGTAAATATGGTTTTATTTTCAGCAAATGTATCCTCATTTAAAGCTCCATTCTGTTTAGGCACATCTGCTTCTCTATTATTGTACAAAATTGTGACATATTTCAGAATGAAGATAACAACAACAACAAGAACAACAGCTAAAATATCTAATTGAGAAGTCATAATTTATTCTTCAAACAGTTGGAACCTTATATAAGCAAAAATAATAGATGTTATAATAGTTCCTTATAAATGTGCACCTCGTTATAAATCTCAGATGTTACAGAGAAGAAACAATTCTTATTTGTTTACGTCTCTCTCTAGGTCATGTGGTCTCACTGTTTTATTACCATAACATCTCCAGTACATGCTTTCATTTTAACCAAAAACATCTTTATTTATAACTCCAATCATTTTAGGCATATTTGCTTCTCATCTTTTATCCAACAAGTATAACATGTTCAACAAGTAAGATGTAGTGTAAGTTCACATACTCCATATCATGTATCACAGATATGATAACAGTTTGAAATTCTGTTTACAGTACAGAGTTGGAAGTGCACGATATAATGAAATCAATTGCCTATCAATGTATGTGTCAAGGTCTCACTGCAATATTGTGAAGAAAGACAAAGGATTATACATAATAGATGGTGGGGTAAGTTATGTAATGTAGAGACTCGAAGTTAAAATAAACTGATTACTTCCTTGTAAACATTTGAGTATGAGTGTTTTATTTAATACACATTTTATTATTTAAACTGCTGCATGTAACTTTAAATGTCATATTGGCTCGAGGAATAGGCTCAAACCCTTTTTAATGTGTACTTGCTAGATCTAAACAACAGTATAATATAAGAGAAACCAGTGGAGTGAGGTGTGGCATATAGAAACATGCAGTAGAAAACAGTATTCATATTAGCTTTCGAGCTCTTACTCTTTCTCTAGAAAAAGTACACATATTTAGGCACACAGACACCCAACCACATTCCTGCCGTGAGACTGGCTGTTGATTATCGCTTATTGAGAGCAGTTGCCTGCGCAGATGGTGGTGGGGGGGGGGGGGGGGAGGAGAGAAGAATGCACTAGAACTGAGGGGTTAGTAGGATAGTGTGAAGGAGGTCTTTCGACAGATGACTCAGTGTCTGCACAACAAGACAAAAGAAATTCAGAGGGTAGAGTTTGTAAGAGATAGAGAAAGGAAGTGGGGTTGAAAGGGATGGGAGGAAGGGAGAGGAAGGTAGAGATGAAGAGGGAGACAGGAAGGAAGGAGGAAGGGTGGAAAAGGGTAGAAGGGAGGGGGGGGGGGGGAGAGAGAGAGAGAGAGAGAGAGAGAGAGAGAGAGAGAGAGAGAATGCATGCCACCTCTGGGGGTGGGGGGAGAGTGCTGGGAGAAGACAGTACATGATCTGGAGTGGAAAGGAGTGGTGAGGACAGAAGAGAGAAGGGAAAAGGTAATGAGGAACTGATTAACGGAGGTTTAGATCAGAGGAATTGCGTGAGTGCAGGATGTGTTGGAGAGGGAAGTCCCACCTATGTAGTTCAGAGAAACTATTCTGGTAGGGGAATCCATTTTCTCAGTTACTGAAGCAGCTGTTGAAGTCATTTGTGCTGTGGTACACAGCATGTTCTGGAACTGGATGATCAAGTTTGCAGACTGCCACAGTTTGACGATGGCCACTCATGCAAGTAGACAATTGGTTACCTGTCATGCCCACATAGCATGCTGCAGAGTAATTGCAGCATAGCTGATGTATAACATTTCGGATTTTACACATGACCTTGCCTTTTATTGGGTAGGAAATTCTCTGTCTGGACGGGCCCTGGGGGCCCAAATGGTATCGAGTGATTGCCACAGCAGGTTTTAGGTGTCACGGGATGTGGTTGTGGAGGGGCATGTGGTCAGCCCACTGCTGTCCCGGCCATTGTCAGTTTTCGTGACCGTAACTACTACTTCTCAATGAAGTAGCTCCTTACATGGTTGTCTCAACGGCTAAGTGCATCCCGCTTACCAACATCCCAAGTGCTAGCCAAGCCTGACAGCACTTAACTTCAGTCATCTGATGGGAACCAATATTATCAGTGTGGCAAGGCCATTGGCCATTGGAAAGGAAATGCTGTCATATATTAACAACTTATTGAATCATTCACTGTTAAGCTTGAGACTGTTGGGAGTCAGCAAGAGTGCTCCGAGGCAAGAAACCAGAGACACACTGTAGGTACAGGCGTAAATCGTAGCTTTTAGGTTACTCTAGGGAAATAGTAATGGAAGAAACTTATGAACTGCAAATGCTTGGACAGCTGTCCCAGGGTATAAGTCATGATAAAGAGAACTAATTAGTATCTCCACAACCATCTACATGTTGTTGTAAGTAGGCGATAATCATAAACAGGCATTTCTTAGCACATGCAGCAAGAATGACCATTACACCTAAGAATAGCCGCATCAGTAGTTTCACTGAAGTTAGATTGAGAGGGAAAATGAAGAAAACTGCTGAAGTAGAGGCCTCTGCTCATGAGATAGAAGCCTGCGTCTGCAGGGTGGAGCATGGCGATGTAAAACACTGTTGTTCCTTACCGTACTAAGAAGGGCAGTGATGTTTAGCTTTCAGCTGGATACTGTTGCTACCAAATGTACAGCTTGTTAGTCTGAATGCTAGAAGCAGTCATCCAGCAGAGAAGAAGAAGGGGAAGGATGCAAAATGGAGTTGGTTGGAGGCACCATGTAGGAGAAAAGTCCCATGTTAGACTGGCAAATGATTGTGACATTCCAGTAGTGTTAGTGAGGTGGCTGCAGAAACATTGTGCTGTCAGAATACTTTCTAAAGCCTCAGGTTTTCGTATTCCAAGTATTTCTCAGTCAGAGTGTCGGGATTACGTGTCGCTCAACACCAACCTTGGGTAATGTCCAATTTAAGTCTGTTTTCTCACTTTTAATGTTGCTCTCAAATGTTTGTACTTAATGAAGCACTGGGTGATTCTTCTTCTGTTCTCTCTCATCTATGTTTATAAATGGTCTTCAGTGTAGTAGTTAAGTTGGAATAAAGTAATTGATTGTTATGAAACTCTAGAATTCCTTGAGTCTCCTATAATATTGTGAAAGGATAGTTGCTACTCACCATATATTGGAGATGCCGAGTCAGATAGGCACAACAAAAAGACTGTCGCAAAGTTGTTTTGTTGTCCACATCTTTGACCCAGCATCATTGCTATATGGTGAGTAGCAATTATCCTTTTCATAATATTGTCATCATTCCATCCTGAATTTTCGATTGTTTGAGTCTCCTACAAGTATCCTCCAAGAGTCCCAAAATCCATGCCACTTGCAGGTGCTCCCTGTGACAGTGTTTGGTGCTGACCCAAGCAGCTACCTGCTATCACTGGATGTTTGTCTTTCGGCATTTGCTCCTGACTGTTCGAAAACTATGTCTCACCTGAAACTCCTCTAAAGTTCTCATACACTTCATCTAGCCTATATCAGAACATTACAATGCATATGACTTGACTGCAGTACGAGGTGGTGGACGGTGGGTTGGTGTATGGAAGTGTCTTGCTCCTGTGTTGACCAGAAGGAAATGACCCATGGGGTGCAGGATTGGGAGCTGTATGGCAAGGATATTCTATTGGTCTGGTGCTTGGCAAACCACTACTTTGGTTGATGTGGGTATGATTTGAGGTACACTGTCCCTCATCTCAGGGTGTAATGAGAGGTAGTTGAAAGCCTGGTGAAGGGTGTGGTTGAGCTTTTTGTTGATCTTTTCAAGGCCAAGGTGATACTAGCAGATCAGAGGAGTGCTGGTCGGTGGCTGGTTAACAGGTTTACTGGTGTTTCAGGAGATGACACAGCAGATCTGTCTGTGGACTAGCTTGATAAAACCTTATTGACAGACACATCGTGCAGTGTTCTACTGCCCACGCAGTTTACAGAATATCCTTATCCGTCCTTATTCCAAACCTACTCCGAATGCACCCCATGGGTCATTCCCTTGTGGTTAACTCCAGTGCAAAATATGTCCCACACACCTAACCATCTCCTATCACAGTCCACTCACTGGCATTTCCTAGCCAATAAAAGGCAGGGCCACATTTAAAAGCAACCATGTTTTGTGTCAGCTATGCTGCAGTTACTACCCAGTGTTCTATGTGGGCATGACAAGTAATCAACCATCTACTCACATGAATAGTTACCTCCAAACTATGGCAAACTGCAAATATGACCAACCAGTTGCCGAACATTTTGTGCACCACAACACAGGTGACTCCCACAACTATTTCACTAAGGGAGCCATTTGGATACTCCCTGGCAGCACTAGTTTCTTATAACTACACAGGTGGGAATTGTCTCTCCACCATATCCTGCACTTGTACAATCCCCTTGGCCTAAACCTCCATTTAACTGTCTACCACTGCCTCACCTGACCTTTTCCCTTCTCTCATCTGTCTACAGCATTCCTTTCCTGTCCAGATGATGTCCTGCTGCCCCCCCTCCCCCTCCTCCCGCCTCGTGTCGTGTCAAGTGGGCTCTCTCTTTCTCCCCCTCCCTCCCCCCTCTCTTTTTCCCTCTCCCCTCCCTCCCTCCCCCTCTCCCTCTCCATTCCCCTCTCTCCCTCCCTCCCCCTCTCTTTTTCCCTCTCCCCTCCCTCCCTCTCCATTCCCATCTCCCCCTCTTATCTCCCCTCCCCCTCTTCTCCCCCCCTCCCCTCTCCCCCCTCTTCTCTCCCCTCCCCCTCTCTTCCCCTCCCCTTCTCTCACTCCCACCGCCCCCTCTCCCTCCCCCCTCCCCTCTCCCTCCCCCTCTCCTCCCAGTCTACCTCCCCCCATCTGCCACCTCTTCCTCCACTCCCCTCCTCTTACCCGCACCCTCTCCACTTCCCTCCTCACTCTCCTTCCCCTCCCCACTCCTCTCTCCCCCTTCCCCTCCCACCCCCTCCCTCTCTTGCCCCTATCCCTCTTCTCTCACTCCCTCCCCCTCCTATATCCTCCCCTCTCTCACCCCTCCCCATCTTCCCCCTTCACACCTCTCTCTCACCCCTGTCCCCCCTTTCCTTTCCCACTATCTTCTGAACTACTTTTGTCTTGGTGTGCAGCCACTGAGTCATCTGTCGAAAGATCTTCCCCACATTAATCCCACTATCCCTCCTTGCCTTGTGTGTCCTTCTCTACATCCTCAGCACCTGCAGCTGTGCAGGCAACTGCTCTCAATAATCAATAATCATTAGTCAACCTTTCTATAGTTGTGGGAGAGTGTGCTTGGGAGTTTGTGTGGTTGTGTGTGTGAGTATGTGCATTTTTGCTGGAGGAAGGTAAAGAGCTCAAAAACTAGTGTGAATAATGTTTTCTGTTGCGTGTTTACATGTGTGATACATCAGTCCTCTACAGTCCTTATTTTATGTTTTAGTTCATCCAGAAATTTCCATTGTTGTTATATGGCAATATGTACAGGCAGTGGGTTATAAATTCCTCTCATTGTTTCAATGTGAAAACAAATTGACTTTTTCAACTTTAACTGCCATGAATGCCTTAAGCTATATTAGATCCTGCCAAATATATAACTGAAGCTGATTCCTTGTACTGATGTCCTCCTATAGCAGACCATAGCAGAGTGAGTGGATTATTGATAATTTTTATAAAACTGTGCTTGAGTTCACTCTCATCTCTAGTATTGAATAATTTCTGTGATTCAAAAGCCCTTAACGTTAATGGCAGATTTCAAAAGAAATGTCCAGAATGTCTATTCCAGTGCCAAACTGTAAATGAAATTCATAAATTTATTAAGTAGTGAACAGACCCAAATCTGAATACAAGAATGTTTTTATTCTGTCTGTATGTTTCTGCAAAATAGAGTAGCTTCACTTAAATTTTTAAAAACAATAAAAACTCATAAAAGATGTGTATTCACTATATTTCTGTCTTAAATTAGACAATTTTTCGATTTTTTTATGCTTCTAAAATAGCTGTTAAGTATTTTTGCAAAAACTATAGCCCATGTAGGAAGGTGTTATCACACAGAGAAGTGGAGCAGTAGAGAAGTGTGGAGGGGACAAGATTTACATAAGAAAGGCAGTAGAGAGTGGGCAGACAAAGTCTGCATTGCAAGGCCTTGTTGCTGTGGGCAACAATCAGTTTCATTTGTTGGTTATGTGTTCCATTGATCATTCTCACAGTAACCATTATGATGTGGAATGTGTCAAGTACATAATAAATGCATACATGAATCAATTTTTTTATGCTTAAAATTTTTATCATGTACCCCATATCATTAAATGGCACAAAACTCATATATTATACCTATAAATTTATTTATTCCTATTCAAGAATTCATGTATGGTCTGTCAAACATTTTATTTCATCTGGTAATTTATCAAAAAGTTTTACAGCAGCATATTTTACCCCTTTCTGTGCCAAATATAGGTAAAGAAGAGGAGAGTGTAAGTCTTTCTTCCTTCTAGTATCATAATCATGAATGTCACTGTTGTTTTTAAAATGGTCCATGTCATTGAGAACAAATTTCATTAGTGAGTAAATGTTCTATGAGGCTGTTGTAAGAATTCCTAACCTTTTAAACAGATGCCTAGATGTGCGACTATGAGTCCCACAAATTATTCTAACCTCTTTCTTCTGAACAGTGAATACATTCGCCTAAGTGTTGAGTTACCCCAAAATATAATTCCGTATGACATCAGAGTGTGAAATTGTGCTAAGTATGTTAGCTTACTAATTTCTATATCCTCAAAATTGGCAATTATTCTGATTGCAAAGTTCCTGAACCTAGTCGCTTTAGGAGATCCAAAATATGAATTTTTCCAATTAAGAATCTCATCTATACGTCCACCTACAAACTTAGTATGCTCTACGTCTACTGACTTCTGTTGATGTGCTATTTTTATTGAAGGAACTGTACTCCTTGTGGCAGAAAATTGGATGTACTGTGTTTTTTTTAAGTTCAGAGCAAGCCCATTCGCAGAAAAGCAATGAACAACTTTTGCAAATTCATTATTTGTATCATTTTCCATTGGAGTTTCTTTTACTGGATAAATAATGATGCTTGCATAATCAGCAAATAGTGTCGGGTTAGCTTCTTGTTTCAGAGAAGTTAGGAAGGTTGTCCATTTATATCAAGAACAGAAGGGGACCCGGGATCAAACCCTGTGGAACACTTAATGTAATTTCACTCCAGTTAGATGAAGTGGCAAACTTCCTTAAATCATCTAAACCATAGAAAGAAACTTTTTTGTTTCCTCTTTTGTAGATATGGCTTAAACCATTCATATGCTGTTCCATTTATACCGTAGAATTGCAAGTTCTGTAATATAATGTCATGGTTCACACAATCAGATGCTTAGGATAAGTCACGGAAAATTCCTATTGGCGATATTTTACTATTTAAAGACTCTATTACATGGGCAGTGAAACTGTATATAGCTGTCTCAGTAGAACAGCGTTTTTGAAATCCGAACTGTGATTTACTAAGTATCCCATTACTGTTGAGATGGCTAACCACTCTTGAGTACATTACATTCTTGGTGATTTTTGAAAATGCTGTAAGCAAGGTTACTGACCGGTAATTATTGACATATGTGGTGTCCCATTTTTCCTAGAGAGGCTATGACAATGGCATATTTTAAACTGTCTGGGAAAATACCTTGAGTTAGTGATGCATTACATATGTGACTCAGAACATCAGTTGTAAATTCTCCACATTGTTTTAATATCTTGTTAGAGATGTCATCTACTCCAAGTGAACATTTATTTTTCAAAGATTTAAT
Source organism: Schistocerca piceifrons (assembly GCF_021461385.2). Taxonomy (NCBI): domain Eukaryota; kingdom Metazoa; phylum Arthropoda; class Insecta; order Orthoptera; family Acrididae; genus Schistocerca; species Schistocerca piceifrons. The sequence continues at coordinate 952,945,653 of NC_060149.1, read as the reverse complement.
GATTTTCCTTATTTCACAAGAGGTTGTTAGGTGAAAATTAATTTAAGATTCCTCCAAACTGACACTTCCACGTGCTGCTTGTTTTTTTCTCTTGAACTGTTCTCACCAAGTTTTTTACCTACACTTAAGAAATGGTTGTTAAATACATTAGCTGCTTGTGTAGTTGTTAAATACATTAACTGCTTGTGTACTGTTGGTTAAAATAGTCTCATTCCCCATAATAGTAATACTACATACCCCCGTGGTTACTTTTCCTGTCTCCCTTCTAACAACATTCCATATTGATTTGATTTTATTGCCCGAGTTGTTAATTTCATCTCTAACATATTTATCTCTTTATTTTATGACAACTTCTTTCAGTATGTTACAATAACTTTATAGTGTAAAATTACTCCTGGGTCTTTACTAATTCTTGCTATCCCATACAGTTTTCTTTTTCTTTCTGAAGACATTTTAATACTTTTAGCAATCCAAGGTTTCTTTGAAAAATGGTGTTACATTTAGTAATTGTTTTGGGCAACAATGTTCAGAAGGGGATATAAACTTATCAAGATATATGTTGCATTTATCATTAGCATTTGGCTCATTATATAGGTACATCTCCCCAATTAACATTTCTTAAACTTTCTTTGAAGTGCTCTATAGGTACTGGGCTGAGCAACCTTACACTGTTACTTAATGGTTTCTGGACTGTACACCCTGCTAGGTTTTGTAAGTTAATCAATTGTGCATCATGGTCTGATAATCCATTTGTCACAGGGAGAGCATGTGTTAGTTCTGCATCCTCTTGCTTTACAAATACATTATCTATTAGAGTGCTACTGTCTTGAGCTATATGTGTAGGGAAATTGATCATTGATTCTAAGTTACATGTCATTAATAACACTTCTAGTTCACTTTTCCTATCAGAATTGCTTAGAAAGTTTATATTGAAATCACCACAGATTAATAACTTCTTCTTTCTGTATGACGGACAGCATAATAGGAAGTCAAACGTTTTTTATGAATAGCTCTCATTCTCCTAATGGGGACCTGTGCGCTGTTGCTAATATCAACATACACTAGCTAGCTGTAGTTCACATGCACAAACTTCAAAGTGCTGATCAACACAAAATTTGCTTACTTCTACAGTTTTGTATTTGTACCCTTGTTTTGTGTAAATGGCAATTCCTCCTTTATCAATGCTACATCTGCAAGTGTAAGATGCTGAATTATACCCATTTGTACTGACACTTTCCATCCCCACAGTTACATGGTGTTCAGACAGACAAAGTATATCAATCACATTCTTATTTTTGAGATCATCTAAACACACTAATAGCTCATCTACTTTATTTTTTGTTTCCCTGATATTTTGGAGAAGTAAGTTGATAGTACCCATAGCTTTATCTCTATTTGCTGTACTATTTTTTTTCATTTGTACTATTTTTCTTGATTGTTGTCTGTCTGGACTTTGGCTTTAATCTAAAGAACCTGTTTGCCTGGTCCCATTAACCACAGCGATCGTCCCATGTGTAACTGTGGCCCTCCTTACAGTATCTACTAATAGAGAAGCGACCTTGTCTTTCCCCTTCATATTTAGGTGCAGGTGTATTCCCACTTACCAATAGCATCAACTGGAACAACACTTACATGAGATTTTGCCGGTGTCTGGGGCATCCTGTCCAGTCGTGCCTTATAGCAGTGTTTATCCAGAGCTGATCATGGCATTGAAAGAGCTCCACAAACCCCACATTTGTGTGCCCATTTTCTGCTCCTGTTTTATCCAGGTCACTCCTAATGATTTATCTTGGATTCATAGCCAGGCTGTCTTCTGCTCCTCCAATTATAATAACCTGATGTTCCTTCTCAGACTTCCTGCATAACTGACCTAAGTTTGCTGTCACCTGGCTAAGGTTAGCACATGGTTTCACAAAACTTGTGACCTGTTACCCTGCGCCTAATTCGTCCTGAAGCCTACACCCCTCCCATGACTGCTACCTAGAAGCAGAATTCTTCTTTTCCTATTCTAATTTAATCCCAACCTGTTTTTTTCCTTTAAGCTAATATTCTGCTTCAACCTACATTCAACTACATCTGGGTGAGACCCTTCCTACATTGCCTCAGATAGCAAGTAAAACTGATGATGTGTTCAAATCTGTGAGGGGAACAACAAATTTTAAAATCTGATTTGATTTGATTTGATTTTTTATTGGTCCAGTTTTATCATACAGCACAATTTGTACAATTGATATTGGACAGGTCAAATATAAGTTACAATAATACATAGTATAAGCAAAATAGTAGGCAAATTAAAAATAGGTACCTATTACAATTAATTTTGTTACGTATTCAGAAATTCTCTGGCAGAATAGAAACAGTGCTTTATTAGAAATGCCTTTAGTTTAGCTTTAAATATTGGATGAGTAGCATTTTTTATTTCCTCTGTTATCTTATTATGTAGTATTACACCAATGTTAATTATGCTCCTCTAATAGGTGGTTGTTCTGTGATATTTTTGATGTATATTTGATTTCCCTCTGGTACCATAGTTGTGTACATTTTTGTTCTGTAGCAGTTTGCTTGTTTTCAGGAGGTAGTCCCTAGTGAACAAGACAGTTTCATAAATGAATAAACTTGGAACATTTAGAACACTAAGCTCAGTAAAATCGTATTTACAGGAGTCCATCTTTTTAAGGCCACAAATTATTCTTAGAGCCCTTGTTGCATTCTAAAAACCTTTACACTATGAATTGAGTATCCCCAGAAAACGATCCCATATCGGACTAGTGAGTGGAACTGTGCATAGTATGCCTGCAGTACTGTTGTTTTGCTTGTTGTAGCCTTTAAAATTCTTAGGCCATAGCACACAGATTATAGTTTTCTAGACAAGTTATTTATATGTGTGCCCCACTTTAAGTCCTGCTGAACCAATAGACCCAAAAATTTTGTGACACTTACATTTTCTAGGGGATCATTTTTTAATTGTGCTTGAATAGACATTTGATTAGTTGGAGCAATTACATGAAAATCGACACACAGTTTTTTCAGTATTTATAATGATTTTTTTTTTTTTTGTGAACCACTCAGAAAGTCTTTCCATAGAACTTTCTGCTGTGGACTGCAAAGTTTCTGGGTTGGATCCAGTGAGCAATATGCTGGTGTCATCGGCAAACAGGATGGTTTTTGTGGGACTCGTATATTCAACTAAGCCATCCACATAAATCAAGAAGAGTAGTGGACCTAAGATTGAGCCCTGCAGTACACAAAGTTTTATTGTTAATTCGCTAGAAAGAAAGGAGTTGTTTCTTATTTTATTAATTTTGTTGAATTCATACTGAAGTGATACTTTCTGCCTGCAGTTTTTTAGGTATGAAAAAACCAGCTATGTGCTACACCTCTTGTTGTTGTTGTGGTCTTCAGTCCTGAGACTGGTTTGATGCAACTCTCCATGCTACTCTATCCTGTGCAAGCTTTTTCATCTCCCTGTACCTACTGCAACCTACATCCTTCTGAATCTGCTTAGTGTATTCATCTCTTGGTCTCCTCTCTACTTCGACCATCATCAGTTATTTTGCTCCCCAAATAGCAAAACTCCTTTACTACTTTAAGTGCCTCATTTCCTAATCTAATTCCCTCAGCATCACCCGACTTAATTAGACTACATTCCATTATCCTTGTTTTGCTTTTGTTGATGTTCATCTTATACCCCCCTTTCAAGACACTGTCCATTCCATTCAATTGCTCTTCCAAGTCCTTTGCTGTATCTGACAGAATTACAATGTCATCAGCGAACCTCAAAGTTTTTATTTCTTCTCCATGAATTTTAATACCTACTCCGAATTTTTCTTTTGTTTCCTTTACTGCTTGCTCAATATACAGATTGAACAACATCGGGGAGAGGCTACAACCCTGTCTTACTCCCTTCCCAACCACTGCTTCCCTTTCATGTCCCTCGACTCTTACAACTGCCATCTGGTTTCTGTACAAATTGTAAATAGCCTTTCGCTCCCTGTATTTTACCCCTGCCACCTTCAGAATTTGAAAGAGAGCATTCCAGTCAACATTGTCAAAAGCTTTCTCTAAGTCTACAATTGCTAGAAACGTAGGTTTGCCTTTCCTTAATCTTTCTTCTAAGATAAGTCATAAGGTCAGTATTGCCTCACGTGTTCCAGTGTTTCTACGGAATCCAAACTGATCTTCCCCGAGGTTGGCTTCTACTAGTTTTTCCATTCGTCTGTAAAGAATTCGTGTTAGTATTTTGCAGCTGTGAGTTATTAAGCTGATAGTTCGGTAATTTTCACATCTGTCAACACCTGCTTTCTTTGGGATTGGAATTATTATATTCTTCTTGAAGTCTGAGGGTATTTCGCCTGTTTCATACATCTTGCTCACCAGATGGTAGAGTTTTGTCAGGGCTGGCTCTCCCACGGCCGTCAGTAGTTCCAATGGAATATTGTCTACTCCGGGGGCCTTGTTTCGACTCAGGTCTTTCAGTGCTCTGTCAAACTCTTCACGCAGTATCATATCTCCCATTTCATCTTCATCTACATCCTCTTCCATTTCCATAATATTGTCCTCAAGTACATCGCCCTTGTATAGACCCTGTATATACTCCTTCCACCTTTCTGCTTTCCCTTCTTTGCTTAGAACTGGGTTTCCATCTGAGCTCTTGATATTCATACAAGTCGTTCTCTTATCTCCAAAGGTCTCTTTAATTTTCCTGTAGGCGGTATCTATCTTACCCCTAGTGAGATAGGCCTCTACATCCTTACATTTGTCCTCTAGCCATCCCTGCTTAGCCATTTTGCACTTCCTGTCGATCTCATTTTTGAGACGTTTGTATTCCTTTTTGCCTGTTTCACTTACTGCATTTTTATATTTTCTCCTTTCATCAATTAAATTCAATATTTCTTCTGTTACCCAAGGATTTCTACTAGCCCTCGTCTTTTTACCTACTTGATCCTCTGCTGCCTTCACTACTTCATCCCTCAAAGTTACCCATTCTTCTTCTACTGTATTTATTTCCCCCATTCCTGTCAATTGCTCCCTTATGCTCTCCCTGAATCTCTGTACAACCTCTGGTTCTTTTAGTTTATCCAGGTCCCATCTCCTTAAATTCCCACCTTTTTGCAGTTTCTTCAGTTTTAATCTACAGGTCATAACCAATAGATTGTGGTCAGAGTCTACATCTGCCCCTGGAAACGTCTTACAATTTAAAACCTGGTTCCTAAATCTCTGTCTTACCATTATATAATCTATCTGATACCTTTTAGTATCTCCAGGGTTCTTCCATGTATACAACCTTCTTTCATGATTCTTAAACCAAGTGTTAGTTATGATTATGTTGTGCTCTGTGCAAAATTCTACCAGGCGGCTTCCTCTTTCATTTCTGTCCCCCAATCCATATTCACCTACTACGTTTCCTTCTCTCCCTTTTCCTACACTCGAATTCCAGTCACCCATGACTATTAAATTTTCGTCTCCCTTCACAATCTGAATAATTTCTTTTATTTCATCATACATTTCTTCAATTTCTTCGTCATCTACAGAGCTAGTTGGCATATAAACTTGTACTACTGTAGTAGGTGTGGGCTTCGTTTCTATCTTGGCCACAATAATGTGTTCACTATGCTGTTTGTAGTAGCTTACCCGCATTCCTATTTTCCTATTCATTATTAAACCTACTCCTGCATTACCCCTATTTGATTTTGTGTTTATAACCCTGTAGTCACCTGACCAGAAATCTTGTTCCTCCTGCCACCGAACTTCACTAATTCCCACTATATCTAACTTCAACCTATCCATTTCCCTTTTTAAATTTTCTAACCTACCTGCCCGATTAAGGGATCTGACATTCCACGCTCCGATCCGTAGAACGCCAGTTTTCTTTCTCCTGATAACGACATCCTCTTGAGTAGTCCCCGCCTGGAGATCCGAATGGGGGACTATTTTACCTCCGGAATATTTTACCCAAGAGGACGCCATCACCATGTAATCATACAGTAAAGATGCATGCCCTCGGGAAAAATTACGGCTGTAGTTTCCCCTTGCTTTCAGCCGTTCGCAGTACCAGCACAGCAAGGCCGTTTTGGTTATTGTTACAAGGCCAGATCAGTCAATCATCCAGACTGTTGCCCTTGCAACTACTGAAAAGGCTGCTGCCACTCTTCAGGAACCACACGTTTGTCTGGCCTCTCAACAGATACCCCTCCGTTGTGGTTGCACCTACGGTACGGCTATCTGTATCGCTGAGGCACGCAAGCCTCCCCACCAACGGCAAGGTCCATGGTTCATGGGGGGGCTACACCTCTTACTCCTCGTCTTTCTAATTTTTCGAGCAGAATGTTATGGTCCAGGATATCAAATGCTTTTGATAGATCTCGAAAAATACCTGCAGCTAATTTATGTTGATCAAGGGATTTTAAAATGCAGTCTAAGAATTCGAAAATTGGTGTCTGTGTAGATTTAGACTTTCTAAAACCGTGTTGTTGTACAGTAGGTGGTGCATATTTATTTATGAAACTTAGAAACCTGTCATAGAAGAGTTTTTCTAGAATTTTTAAGTAGAAACTTAACTGTGACACGGGTCGGTAGTTTGATATTTTTTTCAGAAGAACCTTTTTTTAGCATTGGTGTAACTTTTGCTATTTTAAAAATATCTGGAAATACACCAGTTTTTAAAGAGAGGTTGAAAATTTTTGCCAAGGGGTTTTCTATGTGGTGAGCACATGTTTTTAATATGAAATCAGGTACTTCATCAAGACCACTTGACATTTTATTGCTTAATGATTTACTTTTACTTATAATTTCATTGGGGTTTGTTTCATAAACATACATAGAAGCAGTCAAGATCACTGACTTGCTGGAGAAACTTGGGACTGGTCCTTGACAGTGTACTTGAATGAGGTCTTCAGCTAGTGAAGTGAAGTATTCACTGAATTTTTCCACTATCAAATTTGGGTCTGTGACTTTTGAGTCTTCTAGTGTTAATGATACATTCTTTTTCTTTGGAGCTGAACTACAAGTTTCTTTCTTTATAACTCTCCACGTGGATCTCATTTTGTTAGATGAGTTTCTTATCAAATTGTCATTCCACATAATTTTTGCCTCTTTGACTACTCTACCATAGATTCTTTTGTAGGCTTTTGAATAATATGCGAATTCTTGGATTACTCTATACTTTTTACAACAGTACTGCAGAAATCTGTTTCTCTCACTGGAAATTTTTATGCCTTTAGTTACCCATTGCTTATTATTGTTAGGTTTTACTGTTTTTACTACTTTTGGAAATGCTAGTGAAGAAAGATGCTCTGAAAACTCATGTACATGCTATCAACATTGTTCTGAGTGGCGATGCTTTCCCAGTTTTTCTTCGCCAGTAAAAGATTGAAAGATTTAATGTTAGCTTCAGGAAGCGTTCTCTTTTTAACTACTTTTTTGGAACTACTACTACTTGTTGGCATTTCTATACACAGCAGCTGTGCCTCATGATCATGCTCAGTACTCTGCTTGTGAAATTGTAAATTGTGTCTGATATGAATATTTGGTCAATAATGGAATTTGTGCATTCTGTTAATTTTGTTGGGCAGTGTATTGTGGGAATCATATTGAATGTGTTGGTCATATTTACCAAAGCATCTCTGGTGCTGCTGTCTTTTGAAAAATCAATATTGAAATCCCCACAAAGCACTATCTTCATATTTAGTGTATTGATCCTGTTCAGCAGAACCTCTGTTTATTCATGAAGACTGGCAGGTTTAGACTTGGCACTCTCTATATATGTTAATAACTATGAAATTAAGCGCTGTCAGTTTAGTAATGGAAAGTTCAAAGTCTTTTTCAATCGGGTCAATATAACTTTTACTGACATCACAGAACTTTATTTGTTTTTTCACAAAGATAGCAGAGCCACCATTTTTGGAAAACCCTCGGCTAAAATGACCTGCTAATCTATATCCTGAGATTGAGGTTAATTTTACTTCGGCATTTCATAACCAGTGTTCAGTAATGCAAATTGTATCTACATTTAGTGCATACTGGAGTAGTGCTTCCAACATGGAAATTTTATTTGTGAGTGACTGAACATTATGGTGTAGTATAGCAAACTCTGGGTATTTAGTAACTTTAGTGGAAATGGTTTCTGATTCTTTATCTAATGGCATTTCTAATACAGCACTTACCCTAAAAATTTTCAGTACCTTTTTTGTGTATGGCTTCTGTTTTCTGGTGGCAATCAGTAGGTGAGTTAACTTCTGGAGCTTGTATAAGTTTTGCTTCATCCACATCTGACCTCTTCGGTTTAAACCATTTCGTAATTTTCGTTTGGCTAATGACTTGATTGTTTGTTTCTCACCTAATCGGTTTAAACCACACTGTTTGGCAGATGGCACAGCTTGTAACTTGTCTAAAGCACTTCTTAATCTCCGTTTGTTTGTCACTTATACTTTTTTCTTCACTCTTCTTTGAGATGCGAGTACATATTTTTTCGGCTAGTAATTTCTTTCCATTAGTCGTCTACACGAGACATGAGCTGACGATGTTGTGTATGTTGCTCCACAGCTATAACCTGTGTGACGGCAGAAGGTGAAAACAGCTGATACGGCTTTGTGAAAACTTTTTAAGTACAATTTTTCTCAAAAAAATGATCGTCTAACGATACGATCATCAAAATTGGTTACAGTGTTTGTCATTTTAGTAAAAACTGAACAATATTATTAGTAAAAAATGTAGTAACAACCAGATTAACTTCAAGCAGAAACCAAAATTGCTATACTTGATTGACAAATGCTTCTACTACATAGAATTAAAAAAAAAAATGTAAGTTTATATTTTGTGTGTGTGTGTGTTGTGTGTGTGTGTGTGTGTTTTATTGTAGTTGAATGTAAATCACTGTGTGTAAAAAAGAATTACTTATCACAATTCTTGATAATTATAGTGGTTGGGGGGAGAGATGATGTGAATTGTCCAGATCTGAAGTAATTATCATTTAGCCGCAGCAAAACTTGTCCATAAATGCGCACAGGTATAGATGCGTACATGTTAAGAACATTGTGGCATTGAATAAATGTTAATTCCTGTTAGTTTGGGTGCACGGCGTGGTATTTACCTTTTCTCCCCAACGATGTACAACAACATGGCTGCGGCGGCTATTCTCTCTTCAGGTTGACTTCATCTCCAAAAAGGTCCATTTAAAAATGCAAGCCCTTGTCACATTGGGAAGTAGAAAATAAGGTGTAGCTAGGTACGAGAATGAAAACTTGTGTCTTCTGCATATTGTAACTTTTAATTAAAAGAATACTGGGAGAGTGCAATTACATACGTCTTTATTGCACCAGCTCAAAAGACCAACAAGACACCGAGATATATATATATATATATATATATATATATATATATATATATATATATATATATATATATATATATATATATATATATAAAAACAAAGATGATGTAACTTACCAAACGAAAGTGTTGATATGTTGATAGACACACTAACAAACACACACACAAAATTCAAGCTTTTGCAACCCACAGTTGCTTCATCAGGAAAGAGGGAAGGAGAGGGAAAGACAAAAGGATGTCGGTTTTAAGGGAGAGGGTAAGGAGTCATTCCAATCCCGGGAGCGGAAAGACTTACCTTAGGGGGAAAAAGAGACAGGTATACACTCGCACACACACATATCCATCCGCACATATACAGACACAAGCAGACATATATATATAAAGAGGTACATAAAAATCGATAGTTTTGGTTTTAAATTTTCTGTCAATGTAGATGTAATCATACCTCCCTATGATATCTCTGCCACGCGGGGATGGTGCGACTATTTATTGATATGTGTAGGTCATTTAAAGAACCTACACAATTGCAACCCCCCCCCCTCCCTTGCCACCCCTTACCCCTCCCCATTTATTGTATACTGGAGTGATCCATATCACTGGTCGCTGGATGTCAGTATGCAGTGGTGGTGCATTAACACTATTTAACTTTTCTGTACTTTAAAACTCTTGGCCTGCCATTGTACTGAGACCTTCATTTGTGCCCAAGTTTACCTCATGTACTCTCAGAACATGCCATTACATAATGTATGTATCTAATTTTGATTAATATACACTTTACACATTATTACTACCGCTATTTACAAAATAATAAATGAATAAATAAAGGTTGCATCAACAGGCGCATTTGAATTCAGAGTCTGTAGTTTGATTATTGGAATTTAACTGCTGCTATTGCGGCATCGTCCAGAGCGCTCACCTCACATGAAATATGGTGCAGGCGCACTTGAGTTTGTTAATGCTGCTGTTAAGTTGAACTGTCCATGAATGTGCTACAGTTTCACTTGTTTACCAAAGTCAATAAAAGTGTTCATCCCTTTGCTGGAACATGGTGTGCTGAGGCTTGTGCATAGTGGAACCATTGATACTGTGGTGAGGAGGTTCATCATTTATGGCCCAGGCATTTGTTCCTCTCATAATTCACATGTTTCAGTGGTTGAACCAAGCTCACGCTGTCAGCATTCTGAGGCAATTGAATGGATTCAACGTAAGTCTCCAATGCTCTTATTCGTTTCCATACCACGTCTGTGGTAGAATGCTTTGTCGATACTCAAGTCCACTGATGATACTAATGTTTGATACTCTTCAGCACTGGCACACGGTTTTCACAGGAACACACCATTGAATTGCAGGTTTCAAACCTTCATAAAATGTTCGTTGCGTATTTAGTGTTATATTCAGCTCTACATTACATCACAGGCTGCCACGTAATCGTGACTTATTTAGTTTCATAATTGAAAGCAGTCTTTCATGCATTTATGTTGATCGAAACATTGTTATCACGTTTGCAATCTCATTATATGGACGTGGAATGTCGAGCTTCGGGACAGTTTCAACACAGAAGGATTTGGCTTATAAACGGGAAATATGTTGCAGATCGATAAGCTCCATCTGCAGTTGCCCAGGGGCGCTTTAAAATGAAATGCAAAACGGTCTCTAAAAGAGATCACAAGGAAATATAGAACTGGCAGTGCGCTCAAATGTTTGGAAAACTATTTCTGTAATTCTTTTAACGAGACAGAAGTTTGTTCAAATTCACATTTTCTTTAACACCAGTGAGTTTAGGGAAATGGACGGTGTTTTTTTCATAATTTATCACCCGCACAATGCAATTTTTTTAAACATATCCCCGTCATATCATAAATAGATTATTTCTCACCTTGCAATATCTTACTGTGGGCAGTGTGCAGTCAAATCCACGTAAAATGCAAAGTCTTTAGCCCATCCTGGGTGTTCCAATTTTCTTTCCTCCTTTCATTTTTCTTTCATAAATTTAACAATAGCGGGTTTCAATTTGAAAAATCGTTTCGGGCATGCCCCTTGACTTAACCAACGTACTTTGAAATAATATAGTTCAGTTACAAAAGACCTGACACCCCTTTTATTTCCTGAACGGTTACAGATATCGAAACGAGGTTTCGTGCAATTGATAGTACGCTGAGGGGCATTGTTTTGTATGGATAATGCCCTGATATCAGGCATCAACCGAGATGTTGATACAAGTATGATTTTTTTAAATGGAAACGTATACTTTTCATAACTATATTCAGTAGGTCTTGGAAAGGCAATTACGATGATATAGCGCTTTTATTACTGACACTGAAGCCTTTCGAAAGAGAATCCGAGAAATGCACTAAAACTGGAAAGCAATGCGGCGAGAGTAGGCCATTGCTGTGAAATAACACCAAGCTCTCAGACCAGACTCAGCCGTTATATGCCGATGCAGCAAGGCACGCCTTCGCTACTAAAATAAAACCTCATTTTGTATACGACCTAGAAACACCTACGATTTTTTTTGTGGGACTATGGCATATGCTAGTTTCTGGCGTATCAGATGGGACTAAGGAAAGCTGTTTCAATTGTACGTACTTTTCCAGGTTTTTGTTGGAACAACTACAGTTTCTTCGAGCAGTTTTTCATTACCATTTTCACAGAATTTTCTTGACATTCGTCTCATAATAGCATGTCTAACTTTTCCACATTGGTGTACATGTCAGCATGCAAGAAATTATGAAGCATAAATGATCTGCCAACAGACAACACGGTTTTGTTAGTTCTGGGGCACAGAGAAGTAAACAGTCGAAAAGCTTAATACAACGACGTAGACTGGCATGACCATGTTTACAACGTAATATCTGATTCAGGACGACTCAGTTTTAGAATATTTCTCTCATTCTTTTGCAAAGAGTTTCTACTACAAAATTAACAAGCATTGTATCACTGCAGTCGTCTTCTCATGCGCTTTCGGATGCCGTTAAGAAAGTATATCATTCTCTTTAAAAAATTATACTTGCTTCATTATCACGATCGATACAAAAGCGAAGATTCTGTATTACTCACCAAATTACGTGTCCCTTAGCGTGCTATCATTGGCCCAAAACCTAGCTTCGGTATCTAAAATCATTCACGAAATAAAAAGGGTATTACGTCGTGCATGACTCATCCTGAATGTACTCCCTTTGTCAGAAATGTTACAGGACAGATTAAAAAAAAATATAGAAAATTGTACTTACCAAGTAATGATCCTAGCTCCCATCGGAGTAGCCCTCTTGGGCATTTTTACACAGTTACCAACGTTTCTGGAGGTCTTGAAAGAAAGCAGGGAAATTTTCAACTTCTATGCTTGTAAGCTCATTTGTCACAGACCGTCGTATGTATGTGATATCTTGATGGAGCTTTTCTTTCAGTTGCATTCTTGAAAGGGCCTCGCTGCAGTTGCTTAATCATTGTCCACATTTCACTAGGGTTTTCCCAGCTTGACGCAGAACTTATTGTTCACTCTTTGCTCACAATCAGCATCGACTGTGTCACCAAAACTAATGCGCCAAGAATCCAGACAGGGTGTTGCTAAGCACAGCCTTGCCACATAGTGAGTTTCACGGAAATACGCGCAAGGTCATTTCGAGGACACACACGTTAACATGAAAGCAACATTTGTTCCCTTTTGGTATTGCAAGCTCAGAAATAAAAAAAGCCTGTCCTGGAACTTTTTCTGCGAAATGGATTGGTCTCCATACTCTTCGTACAGTTTCACTGAAACAGTTATACCTGACGGCGTAGTAATGTATGCTACTTCCGAAAATTTGCTACTTGAACCATCAATGTCATCACGTCAGCTACGTCTGCTAATTTAAAACAAAGTGCTTTTTGATGTACAGAACACAGAATCTCGTCTGCTAATCTTTGTAATTTCTGGTTCTTTCCTCGTCAACTAAAAAAATGGTTCAAATGGATGTGAGCACTATGGGACTTAACTTCTGAGGCCATCAGTCCCCTAGAACTTAGAACTACTTAAACCTAACTAACCTAAGGATATCACACACATCCATGCCCGAGGCAGGATTCGAACCTGTGACCATAGCGGTCGCGCGGTTCCAGACTGTAGTGCCTAGAACCGCTCGACCACCCCGGCCAGCCTGTCAACTAAATCTTTAAATTCTATCTGCGTGGTGTGTAATGTTCCATAGGAAATTTCTGCTACTCATATATTACTGCGACTGCATAATGGATATGGAGAATTTCAACCTTCTGTTCTCGTTCCCATCCACATCTTGTGACGATAGATCACTAGACTGCCTGTTTTTGTGCGAATAACCACTGGACCAACTTCCTTTATACCACGAACAAATAGCGAAGGATAAACAGTGCTTACACCAAGACCCTGGCGAGCTGAAGAAAGCCGTGTTGATCAAAAGAAGCCTCATCAAATGCTGGAAGGAAGTGTCACATCGCTCTGCTGTACGAAATGTGGCGCTATACCGAGAGGGACCGAGCAAAGCCGAGACGTACCAAACAGTGACGAGACAGGCCGAACCTCGGAGCGCTTGGAAGCAGCACATTGTGCAAAAGTGAAATTTTGCACGACCTGGCCGACCATGGTGTATAACAACTGACGCTCGGAAAACCGATATTTGATCGGAATAGCAGAGCCGAATGAGACAACGTGTGAATATGATAGTGAAAATGGGCCTCCGGTATCCGGCGACCTATGCGGGCGCGCGCGGGCCGCTTAGCGCTTACCTCCTCGCGGGACAGCGTCTCGCGTGGCCAGCACGCGTCCAGGTCCTGCAGCAGGCGCAGCAGGATGCGAGTGTCCAGTGGCGAAGACAGCGCCTGCCGGCAGTAGGACGTCCAGCGCACGGCGGCCAGCTGCAGCTCCGTCACATCGCCCTGGATCGCGTGTTGGTGCAGGATCGTCTGCGCCACCTGCGGCAGCTCGCCGCTCCACTCCCACGTCGGGCCCTGCGGGCACGTCGCCGGCACCCGTCAGTACAGACAATCTCACAGGACAAAATATCAGCCACCCCCTCAAAAAAGCTCAACTCGTCGCTTTGGAGCTCTGAAGGGGGAAGGGGTAAAATACAGGGAGCGAAAGGCTATTTACAATTTGTACAGAAAGCAGATGACACTTATAAGAGTCGAGGGGTATGAAAGAGAAGCAGTGGTTGGGAAGTGAGTGAAACAGGGTTGTAGCCTATCCCCGATGTTATTCACTCTGTATATAGAGCAAGCAATAAAGGAAACAAAAGAAAAGTTCGGAGTAGGTATTAAAATCCATGGAGAAGAAATAAAAACTTTGAGGTTCGCCGATAACGTTGTAATTCTGTCAGAGACAGCAAAGGACCTGGAAGAGCAGTTGAACGGAATGGGCAGTGTCTTGAAAGGAGGGTATAAGATGAACATCAACAAAAGCAAAACGAGGATAATGGAATGTAGTCGAATTAAGTCGGGTGATGCTGAGGGAATTGGATTAGGAAATGAGACACTTAAAGTAGTAAAGGAGTTTTGCTATTTGGGGAGCAAAATAACTGATGATGGTCGAAGTACAGAGGATATAAAATGTAGACTGGCAATGGTAAGGAAAGCGTTTCTCAAGAAGAGAAATTTGTTAACATCGAGTATAGATTTAAATGTCAGGAAGTCGTTTCTGAAAGTATTTGTATGGAGTGTAGCCATGTGTGGAAGGGAAACGTGGACGATAAATAGTTTAGACAAGAAGAGAATAGAAGCTTTCGAAATGTGGTGCTACAGAAAAATGCTGAAGATTAGATGGGTAGATCACATAACTAATGAGGAGGTATTGAATAGAATTGGGGAGAAGAGGAGTTTGTGGCACAACTTGACTAGAAGAAGGGATCGGTTGGACATGTTCTGAGGCATCGAGGGATCACCAATCTAGCATTGGAGGGCAGCGTGGAGGGTAAAAATCATAGAGGGAGACCAAGAGATGAATACACTAAGCAGATTCAGAAGGATGTAGGTTGCAGTAGGTATTGGGAGATGAAGAAGCTTGTACAGGATAGAGTAACATGGAGAGCTGCATCAAACCAGTCTCAGGACTGGAGACAACAACAACAACAACCTGTGTAGGACTTCTGCCAGGCTGTCACATTACCCTCCACCGCTCTGAAGTATGTCATGCCGGCCAAGTGGTGGGTACACCTTCTGATCAAAAGTGTCCAGCATCTAGTAATGGACATAAAGGGCACTGCGCACACACACCAACCGACCGACCAATTTCCTGTGCAGCCTACACACTTTACGACCTACTTTACTGAGCGACTACAGGGACAAAAGATGAACTTCTCTCGGTCGGCTGGCAGGGCAGCGCTACACATAACATAATTTTTTGGGTGGAGTGATTGGGGGAGGGAGGGGTTGGGTGAAATTGTGACGGAGATCATGCGAAGGGCTGGTGGGTCGGCTGTTGGCTGTGTGTGTGTGTGTGTGTGTGTGTGTGTGTCCCTTTATTACTCATGCCTCTTTACAATGAAAGTCTGTGTATGTGCCACTCAATTATACGAAATTTGCGCTGTAAGATAGGTTGACGAGGTAATAGGACATGTACATGTGTTAAGACATTAGGCAGTAACTTGGATGGTACTAGAGGGAGCTGTAGAAGGTAAAAACTGTAGGTGAAAACAGAGATTGGAATATATGCACCAAATAATTGAGGACATTGTTCTTCTGAGTTGAAGAGGTTGATTGGTGTATCATTGTGGATTGTCTACAAGGAATGGTGGACCACTCACAGTCATGTACCACATGTTAAGAGCAGCCGTTGTTAAAACACCCTAACCGACAGTGACTAGTGACGGATGTCACACCTTGCCAATGACAATATTTTTCCAACCCGACAGAAATTGCTGCAGTCATTCAATGCAGACACGGATCCACAGTAGGATTCTAATTGGGGGGGGCTCTCAGTTTCTTACTTTCTCCCCTCTCCCACCGCAAGGATCCAGGACTGAAAGAATGCAACAAGTTTCCAGCGAACCAACGTTGCGAATGGAACTGCATGCCATGGACTTTCGGAACGAGGTACTTCGCAAAAGGTCATTGCTCTCAGCGGCATGTAGAGTTGGACGTCTTTAATTGGACAAACAACACAGTACCTGGGCAGTAGTAGACTGGAGTGCAATGATGCCACACTGAAGAGTGGAAGTTGTGGATCAGGCCGGAGGTGGTTCTGTGATGTTTTGGGGCAGTTTTCGCACCGTGACTTGCGACCATTCATTGCCATGAAAATAAACCACGATGTTCATCTCTACATTATCTGTAATTAAGCATTACCCCTCTACATTTTGATATGGATATGCTGTGGACCCTCCCGTCTTCCAAGATGACAACAGCCATTTTCACAGGGTTGTATTCTTATGTTCCTGGTATGACAAACACTCTCACTCCTCTCTGCAGATGACAGCTCTTGCAGGGGTGGATTCATCAAGTGGATGTGGCATACCTGAAGAAAGTTCTGGAGCATATCATTGTGTGGAACTGAAATATATACCAAGCGAAAATTTGAGAAGTATAAATTAGAAGGATGGAAGATTTGGCTTCCTTTCAGCGTCATCGTAACTAGAGACTGTGCATAAACTGAGATGTGTGAAGGATGTGAAGGGAAATCGGCGTATACTTTTCAAAGGATCTATCCGTGCAGTGACCTGAAGTGGTTCAGGGAAGCCACGAAAATCTGATCTCAGTGTGGGGCGAGTATTTGAATCCACCGTCCTCCCCAGTACGAGACCCTTACCTTCATCACTACGCCACTTCAAACGATCAGAAATTGGGGAGAATTTGATCCTATCAGATGAGGTACTATCGAAGAAGGTAGTAAAGTAGAGAGACGGGATACGAAACAAGGAGGTACTGAAAAAACAGCCGGCCGCAGTGGCCGAGCAGTTCTAGGTGCTACAGTCGGGAACCGCGCGACCGCTACGGTCGCAGGTTCGAATCCTGCCTCGGGCATGGATGTGTGTGATGTCCTTAGGTTAGTTAGGTTTAAGTAGTTCTAAGTTCTAGGGGACTGATGACCTCAGATGTTAAGTCGCATAGTGCTCAGAGCCATTTGAACCATTTTGAAAAAATAAATAGGCCCTATATTAAATCTATGGGAAAGCCTTACCAGTAGAATGGTCACGTTAATGGAACATTTGCCACGCAGGCCGCTAAAATTAATTTTGCGCTGGAAGGAATTAGAAATGGAAAAAAAGTAATGTGGGTGTAGACAGATACTAGAACATGCGTCCTAGTACAAAGAAATTATAAACTTGGTGTTCTAGATACGTTGAAACAGACTTCGAGGGGTTGTAGATGGTATCTTGAGGAATACGTTGCAGGTAGAAACCCGTGTTGGGAAACATCGTTCAACAACGCTAGAGCGCGCCGATGTTATAGGCGCCGGCAGCAAACGTGACTTTGCACGCTGAAGGACGGTAGGCAGAAAGTCTCTCAATGTTGTTTGTTTATTCACTGATCGACTGATTACCACGACCTTCAGTGGAGAAGGTGGAGCTAGCTGCTGCTTAGAACGGCTTTGTTTCCTATGAATATGATGCTCTGGTGCTTTGGTTGGTGGCGGTTTCCGACACGAGTATCCACCCGCAGTTTATTTTTCTCCTGGAACCCTCTAAAATACAGGAGAAAAATAAACTACAGATGGAAACCCGTGTCCGAAACAGTCATCCACCAAGGCAACAGAACATCGCATTCATTGGAGACAAGGCCTGTCTACGCAGCAGCTAGCTCCATCCTCTCCAATGGCGATCATGGCAATCAGTTGCGATCACTGAATAAGAAATAACATTGCGAGGCGTTCCTCTTACATTTCGTCAGTGTACAACGTGATTTTGCTGCCGAAGGGGTGCCCTAGTGGCAGACATAGGCTTCTATGACTTCGACGTTCTGTAGCTTCGTTGGATGAAATTTCTGGACACGTATTCCTATCCTCCATTTATTCCTCAAGACACCCTCTACAACTCCTCGAATTTTGTCGCAACATTTCGGGGACACCCTGTAGAGATGAAAAGTAGTGCAGAAGATAGGAAGCGATGTAGGACTCCAAACCAGTCGAAAGACAGATGAATTAAAAAAACAGACAGTACTTTGGATACACAGCTGTACACCAGGATAAACTGAAGCAATACCACGTGGGAAGACTGTGGCTAAGGTCCTAAATTCTAAGCTTGTATATGTATTGTCAAGCAACGTACAACTCGTTCATGAATCAGTACTGACAATGTTACGCGTCAGTTGTTAAATGTGTGATATAATAACCAGAACATGTTTTGGGACTACGTTATTACGTTATAAAGTGGTATAAAGTAAGAAAACAAATCGAAGATCGCAATACTACATACACTGAAAACCATGTAATTATATTGTCCTGCATTATACCATACCCTGATTGAGCGTGCGCGGCTCGTGTTAGTGTCGTTTATTGCTTAACATCTTGTCTTTGCGGTACTGCCGTCCCGTTTCTTATTAGATTTACTGGCGTCACTAAGTTGCTGGCTTGCCTGCCCGTGAGTGGCACCAGCGGCGCTTATCAATAAGAGGACTGTCGTACTATCTTTAGAGCGACCGCTAGTATTTCCTGGTCGTCGTGTGTCGGGACGGAGCAGCAGTGACGTCCGGACAGCCATGTACCTGTTATTGGAACACAGCATTCTGGACAGCTCAGGAACGTATTTAGATAGTTGCATGTATTCTCTGCGGTTATCAAGATTAGTGCTGAACCATCTTTTTTTCTGATTCAGTGCTGGCAGACAGTAATAAACTTAGTTTCATGTAAGTACTGTGTGAATTATGAAATTTTTCCACCACACAGTGCTGCCTGCATATTACTGGATGTTCTGTGAGTAAATTTTCCACTGTAACTGCGAGAAATGCGTTCGATTTTCCCCAGATAGTAGCATAGCTATATCGTTAAAACACTTTCCCAGGTTTTCAGAAAGCATGGGTGGTTTTTCAGGAATTCCATTTCTAATCTGTGCAATCGCATGTGAGCTCGAGAGCAAACTTTTTTATATCCTATTTTGAAATTTAATTCATAGTGTCGCACTTCATAGATTTATACTTAGTCATAGGTTACAGAAGTGGGGGGGGGGGGGGGAGGAGGGGGACGTCAGGGGACGGACAGCAAGGAGTTGCACTTGCCGCTAACCCCCCCCCCCCCCTCCCCATCATGAGCGTCTGCGATAAACTTCATCCATTTAAGAATTCTCACTAATTTCTGGATGTGTCCTGCATGTAATTCGTGACAGACTAAATATTGAGTGTCCTGTCAGTTATTTGTGCAATGTTTCATTCGTTATAATAAATACATCATTTGCCTGTCGTTTCGGAACACTGCTGAAACAAAGTACCTTGTGTTGCTTCTTTCGCCCCCTCATACAGCTGGAAATTAGTTGCGGTAATGGACAGTTCCGACTTAGCACCGTGTATACCTGTCTGACAACTGTCTGAAATTTTAAGAACAGCCCTTTCGTTTCTGGACATCGTGACCGTAACAATATGTCTGAACTTACCTGTTAAGGCTTGCTGAGACTTTAACAGCAGACAACTGGATTTCATATCCAAAGATTTATTTCATTTGCGGTATGGACAACATAACATCCTATACTATGTGTTTCTTTACTTTTGGTTCATCTGAGGGCAAACAATAATCCTAGGCTAAACGCGATGGAAAATTGTGAATATTGAGGTTGAAATGGTGTTTGGATCTTTCTCAACTACATGGTTGAGAATTTATACGCTGTATGACCCCGTCTCACTTCTAGTCACATGCTTGTGTACTCGAGTTCACGCATGTACACATGATCACTCCAAACCGAAGAGACGAAGACCATTTTGTTTGCATCATTGGCCATTGATACGTGATTATGGGTATTCATGTCGGCTCTCCAGTCAGATCAGATGATGTTTTGAATCTGGAGCCCCGACATGAATACAACCAATTATTACGCCGGCAGAGATTACGGAATCACATGAAGATCCTCTACGGTGAGGGGACGTTTCAACTTTCAAGGGTATTTCATGAACTTCGTAAGAAGGGGAAATTACTGAGCGACCTCGCTTTTCGGCTGAGATGCTGGAATGAAGTTTTAATACTTAAATTTGCCAGAATTGTTGATTACATTGAGACAAGAATGGCCAACACCATTAAGAAGCGTGCTGGTTCTGCCTTACTAAGGGAGCACAATAGTTTTATATGCGCACAACTGGATTTCATATCCAAAGATTTATTTTATCTGCATTTGGCAGTTTCAGCGCTGCTTCAGCTGCATACTGGAATTGGGTCGACAGTTCGTCCTGGGCAATATCAGACTGGGTGTATGCAAACGCCGTCAGTAGGAAATCTTCGAAAATTCAACAGTTTTCTTCGCAGTCTACAGTGATAACACCCGTCGACATGTGATCAGTCTCACAACGAAAGAGTGAACAATGCTAGCCTGCGGTATTGGAACAGGAATTCAATTTTACCCATACACCCAGTGAAGTTCCAATTACGGAATACATTTCCGCCGTTGAACAAGTCGTGTCCAGGTTTCCCGACCATCTAGCTGATGAGGTTAGGTAAGAGGTGTCTCAGCTGCGTCAGGTGCCACCCCCGCGACGTAACATCTCGCTTTAAAGAGCCGCAATCCGGTCCTTCAGAGAAGATTTAGTAATTCCTCCAGCAGACAAGGCCAGTTCAACGGTTCTTCTTTCGCGGGACAATTATGTGCTTAAAATTGATCTCTCTCTTGCACACTCGGCATACCAAAGATTGCAGAACTATCCAACTCACCGTATAAAACCCAAGACTCTCAAGACTCTTCCAGTCATTAAAAGAGACTTCATTATGTGATGAAGTTCTGGGAAAAACGTCGACCTGGTTCTGCAGTCCAGCCGAGATTATACGGTTTGCCTAAGGTAGACAGGAAGGACTTTCTCTTCGGCTTTTTGTTAGAAATTTGGGCACTCCTACTTATAAGTTGGCTAAGTATGTAGCGTCCATTCTCAGTCCCCCTGTCGGAAATTGCTATAATCTTATTTCCAATTCTCTGGTTTTTATTCAACATATGACTTCTGAGTCTCAATCCCAAGAATTGGCTCTTTAGTTTTGATGTTGCGTCTCTGTTTCCCAAAGTTCCTCTTGAGGATTCTTTGCAGTTAATTTGTGAAAAATTGGACGAAGAAACAACAAGCTTTGTCGCCATGTGTTGACGTTGACGTATTTTTTTACTTAATGTCAAAAGTTTTAAACAAACTGAGTGGCTATTGGGAGTCCATTATCCCCCGTGGTCGCCAATTTGTGGAAGATTGAGGACATTGCAACATGGTTCTTTAAACCAACTTGTTCCTGGAGATACGTCGACCATACGTTTATGGGATGACCATTTGGGAGGGATGTTCTGGATCGTTTTCTGTATCATTTTAATTGTGTGCATCCCAATATTGAGTTCATGATGGAAGTCGAAGAGGACGGCGAACATCCGTTTTTAGGTGTCTTGGTCCACAGGAGGGGTGATGGGACATTAGGACAGTTTATCTGAAGCACACGCATACGAACAGATATCTTTATCCATCAGGCAGTCATCAATCCTACCAACGCAACGGGGTCCTACGTACATTGGTGAAAAGGGTTTACGCTATCTGAGATGCAGACAGTTTGACGCAAGAACTGGAGACTGGACATTCGCGGGAACTAACAGAAGATACAAGCAAATCTGCGGAATTCCTACATTTTTCGGGCAGCATATCTTCAGAAACAGGAAAATTTTTAAAGAAGTTTGATATTAAAAGTATTTTCCGTCCACCGCCTGAGACCACAGCTCTGCTGGGCTTAGTGAAGGACAACTTTGGTTCGAGAAAGCCCGGGATCTACACAATTCCCTGCAATTGTGGGAAAGCCTATATTGGACGAACTATTCGTACGCTCCAGTATCGTTGCGTGAAGCACGATCGGCATGCACATTTAATTCAGCCAGAAAAATATGAGTGTCTGAACATTGTCTTACTGAAAAATATGAAATGTTGTACGATGAGACAAGTGGTTGACCTTGCGTCGCTGTATTGGGACTGTGTAGTGGAAGAAGCCATTGGAATGCGGCTATCTAACAATACTCTGAATTGAGATAAGAGGTACCCTTTAACTAACAATTAGAACCTTGTTCTGTTTGATGTTAAGAAACACAATGGTCCCTGTTTCGGTCATCAGAAACTGTCAGTTTTTTATATCTATTGTTCCCACGAGCTTTCACCACCTGTGCGCTGTTGTGCCTGTCGCTAGAGGGCAGTTGTGTTCGCGCACGCGCGGTGGACCCACGGTCGATGGATATTTGTGTTCCGGCAGATAGTGCGACGGCTCACAGCCGTAGTATTGTAACCAGATGACAATGTGTTCCACCTGGAGACCTGACATGAAAACAACCAATGGGGACGTTTACGGAACCTCAAATGGTGATTCTGCCGGCCAATTCTATAGTTGTTTTTAACTATTATTCTATGTTCACATTCACATCAAGCATGTCAGAAGATGTACTGCTGATATACTCACGAGGTACGCTTACTTTCAAGGTACAGCTGCCATCTACATTTGAATAATATTCGCTGTGTAGCTGTCAAGCGTTTGAGACAGGATAAGCTGTGTGTACTTCATGTGAAACTTATTTCTGCTGCCAAGGGTATTTAACTCCACTGGACGCTCTTTGTTGCTTCCGTACAAGGTAAAACAAAATTAACCACTCTGGAGCAACCCATACCTCTAGCTACGCTACATATAAATCTGACCACAACCAACATTTCATTGGGGAGGTGGCAGTATTTCTAACTAGTCAAAATCAGCCTCTGATTATCACAAGAAGCAACTGCATGGAAAAAAACGGGAATTTCAGAACATCCTTTAGTTACATGATTTGGCCTCACCAAACACCTGTAATACTTTACTCGGAAGAAACACAGCAGTATAATGAATCTCACAGGATACTGAGCTACAAGCGTGTGAATTGGGCATTGTTCAAGGAAATGCTTGAAAAGTCGTATCCCACAAATTCCCAAAATTACACAAAGCAGGAAACTTGTTGACGCTGTCAAAGCCCTTACCACTGCAGTTCAGGATGCAATAGCAGGTACCATTACAGTACTTATACCACAAGAATGCTCAATGGCCCTGCTCCCAGAAATACAGGGGCCGATGTCAATGAGAGATCATCTCGGGAGATACTGGCTGTACAAACAGCATATTAGCAGGCTCCAGGGAATCATACAGGCTAAATTAAAACTTTTAAAACCACAAACTGGGACAATACACTCACAGGGCTGCACACCACATGACCTGGAGTGTGGCAAATAGCTGTCCACTCCACCAAGAAGAAATACTACACACCAAGTTTACAAATACCTTACAGACCAGCATACTCCATGGAGGAGAAGCATGAGCTGATGACCAGAACACTAGCAACATCATTCACACTGAATCTGGCTCCTTCCAATCCAGCACTGCTACTTGAAATGGACCAGGAGGTTACATGGCTTGTAACCCAGCCCAAGTGCAATGTAACAATACATACTGCTACACATGAAATTACACAGGTTATTAAGCACAAAACAGCTAGAAAAGCTCCTGGTCCCAATCACTTTCAAAACCGTGTCACCCAGGAGTTCACGAATAAAGCTATAGAGCCTCTCACACATATGACGAATACCATTCTACAACATCAACACTTCCCTGTCCTGATGTTCAGGAAGCCAGGGAAATACCACTCCCTACCACAAAATTACGGAGCCATCAGCCTGCTGAGCTCCCTGAATAAGATTGTTGAGAAGATGATTCTCAAACATCTTACTATGCACTGCAACACCAATGACTCGCTGAGACTGGAGCAATTTGGATTCAGCAATCACCACTCCACAACACAACAACTCCTCTGTGTAGTAGAACATATTACACACACCCCCAACACCAACAAAGCTACAGGAGCGCTGTTCCTGGTCTTCAGTCATCTACGGCACAATCGTCTCATTCGCAAACTCTGCACTGCTAGTCTCTCCGACGAGCTCATACATCTTACACACTCATATCTCACCCACAGAAGCTTCAACACCGACGTTCAGGACAAACAGTCAATACAACACAGTATACAAGTGGGAGTACCCCAAGGCAGCATCCAAGGGCCCCTCTTGTTTAATCTCTACGTCAATGACTTTCCAACTGAACAAAACACAATGGCAACCATCTACGCAGATGACACTACCATCCTAGTGCAAGACTGGAAACCATCAGGCATAGTTCGCAACTGCAAACAAAACTGCCTAGCTGGAACGACAGTGTGTTAAAGCAAATGCTGACAAGTGTGAAGCAGTTCTGTTCACTGACAAACCATAACAACTGCACAAACATTAAGTGTTCTGGCATACCCACAAGCTCTGGAATGAAAATTAAGATCGCAAGAGCAAAGAAGGCAGTGAACGCACCGTCAGCCAATAGCCCACTGGCAAGGACCACACCACGACGGGAGCAGGCCCCTAGACAAAGAGAATATAAGTGCCGCTCCTGCCAGCCTCGGCTTCTCAGTATTTGGACAGGATTAGGACAGTATACGGACAGGCCTAGCGCAGAATGCTACAATAACAGTTATTAGTGATCCACAAACTGTGTGTTAAACTTGCACGAACATTGTATATATCAAAGGACTCGGATTTATACTGCATGTCGCCTATTGCTTGCGACACCATTGTAAATTCCAGGTTAAGCATTGTCAAGCTCCTTATTTGTAATAAAAACTATTAATATTGTTTGCTTGAATTGTTGTATAGCATTTTGAGAATGCAGCATCCTTTAGGCACCCTATGCGAGATGAGTGGGCAGGACCCCACATTAAGACTGCAGACAAATAACACTACACACACGCCCAATACGTTTCAGTGTGAAAGTCAAATACTTCAGTGCCAGGCCAACTGAGCAAATGCAAGGCTCAAACAGTGTTACTCTAAGCTCAACAGGTAAAGCACACTGAATAGGAGGGTATCGAGGTCCGTGTACATGATACTGATTAGACCCATGATGATACATGCAGCTGCAGTCTGGGGTTACGTGGCTCTGACCGCCTGTGCCGCCTACAGGTGATACAGAACGAAGTGCACCACAGTCCACACACACTGTCGACCTTCACAGAGAATACTGCCTTGAGACTCACACACAGATATTCAAAAAACTCACCACACGACTGTACAGGAACTTGAGACACTCTGAGAATCACTTCATTCTTAACCTGGGAAACTACGACCACAACCACGGGTGAAAACACAACTGCTGAAAAACACTTCAATCTAGGGACAATTAATCACCTGTGGACAGCACAGCACAAGCTCACAGACAAAATAAACACTGGTGAATTCCTGCATTACAGCAAAACTAAATGGCATTGCCAGCTGCAAATATCTAGCTGACCAACTGGCAATACGGGAAAGCAGTATTGCACACTAAACATAAACATATCCAACCAAACCTCTTTATGGCCAATTGACCACTCGTACAACGACCTTGGCATGTTACAAGTACAGATGCTGCAGGTGGCCCAGGAGACACTCAGGTGCACGGCCCAGGAGTACCCCTCCTCAATAGGACTGACACTCGTAAAGAGTGTTTTAAGCTGCGACAATGGTATCGAGCATCGCACGATACCCAAAACTAACGACAACCTCACCCTTGCAGACAGAAAGAAACTGCTACTGCTCTTACTATCTGTCCAGACTATTGCAGAAGTTCTTTTCCTTTGGTGCTTGCCTTGGCACTTTTCTCCCTCTGCCCTTAAAACTGCTATCTTCTGCTCACTTCTCGACCACTTCTATCGCCTCAAAGTGCCTGTATTAGTGGGTAATCCTACGGACAACATCATGACCCCACATCCTGTGCACTTCTCAATTGTAACGAAGCAAACGGAGGTGATGGTAGAACTTTGGTGATGGTCACCATGTCAGTGTGGGTGTGGAGTAGCTTCGCCCTTTAAAAAAAAAGGCATTACCACGAATTGGACCTGGGTCTTCCACATAGCAGCAAGATATGCTGACCTCTGAGCTGCTCAAATGGACAAGAGAGAATTTAGCATTAATTGCAAAGTTTGCAACCATAACAATCACAATATAAATAATTTACATAGAGAATATGCATTGAAGCTTAGGGTTAAGAAAACTGTTTTATATTCAGGTGCAACACCCTTTTAACATCTGCCAGCCGACATTAGGAGCAATCTGGAAATCCCCAAATATTCAAAATTAAAGTAAAAAATGTTTTATTAGCCAGTACACCAATAATTTACCTGGATATGTGAATTTACCTACCTGTCCCACCTCAGATACACAACGCACAAACACTTTCTAACAGAAAACCATATTTAGCCATGCAACATATTCTCTAGAAGCAGACAGGAATGGTAGATGGTTTACTCCACAGAGGGAAGCTGGCAGCAGCTTTGGAATGCCTTTTGAAGTGGTGATTCCATCATAATAATAGCCTATGTGCAGGTACGGTTGGTTCTCCACGGAACAGAAACTACTGTACCGGTCCCAACGTGGCATTGACAGCATAAAGGGCATTGCACAGGAAGGAAGTATATGAATTTATCAGAATAAGTTTAGATGACAGTGTCCTGTGTAAAATTAAATGCCCATTTAGCATGAAGTATTAAATCAAAATAGTGGCAGAGCAGTTTAAGTAGCAGAGCATTGGCTTTTTTCAAGTAGTTGCTTCTCTGTATATTTATAAAAATAAAATGATGTAGAACTGATCCCCTTGAATAATGATTAATGTGAGCAGATTAGTAGTAGATGAAAATGGTTGTTAGTAGTTCAGTGGCACTTCTCACTTACTCGTTTTACACCCCTGAAGGCTCTCATCGGTGATGGAGCTGTTGGAATATTACATGTGAATGAATGGCTGAACTCGATAATTTTCAAGGTATTCAATATTCTTGTACAGTGCATTCAAAACAAAGTTATATAAAAATGAAGAGGGATGTGTACTTCATAAACTGGCTTGACAACAAGCACGCAACAAAGCAGTGTGATGTAGCTTACTCAAGCACCTCAGTTTCGCAGGAGACCCTGAGGCAACAAGTACACACATCATGTTTGCTCACTGTTTTTTATTGCCTGTGCTCGAGCACAGTATGAAATGTATTAATTTTTATGGAGTCAGCTATCCGTCCAATTTCCTTCTCCAGTCTGGGGCTGCTTCCCATCTCTAATTAATTTGTCGTTAACAGGATGTTAATTGTAATATTCCCTTTAATGAACTCATTTTCAGCAAATTGCTAAGCTGGTAATCTTCCTTTCTGTATTGAATAATAATAGTAACTCTGACATTTACATGAAGAGGCATACCAGCAGCAGGAGTTAGCTGTCTTTTAAACTTCATTTGATGCATCCAGAACATTGGAGATATACTGCAACATCAGTAGGACATATTTATTGAGAAAAATCATACACGACACACTTGCCTCCACTGAACGCATCCACACCCATTAATGTACAGGCAAAAATCCACAAAACCTAAGATTCTAGAAGTGGAACAAAATGAATAATATTTTTGAAATACAGTGCTTAAAAAAGTTTCACACTGCCCCCACAGCTTGCATACTTTGTTTTATTAGCCAGTACACCAATAATTTACCTGGATATGTGAATTTACCTACCTGTCCCACCTCAGATACACAACGCACAAACACTTTCTAACAGAAAACTATATTTAGCCATGCAACATATTCTCTAGGAGCAGACAGGAATGGTAGATGGTTTACTCCTCAGAGGGAAGCTGGCAGCAGCTTTGGAATGCCTTTTGAAGTGGTGATTCCATCATAATAATAGCCTATGTGCAGGTACGGTTGGTTCTCCACAGAACAGAAACTACTGTACCGGTCCCAACATGGCATTGACAGCATAAAGGGCAGCAGCCCTGTAAAGTTAATTGTTCAAGGTTAACCCTGTTTTCAGCACAAAATTTCCTGGCTGCTTTGATTTCATCTTTACGCTGTTTTTTGGAAGCCTGCACCCTCCTACTATAGTCATCACAAAGCTTCTTTCTGTCTTCTACACATTTACTACTCATTAATGTTAATTTCTCATTAGTGTTATGTGCTACTTTCTTTATCTTTTCATCACAACCGTTAGCTGCTGCCTCAACCTTCTTATTTAATTCTGAAAGATTAGAGCTGACTACCTTAATCTCCTTTTTAATTTATTTCTCCAATTCATCCTTGAAGCTAACCATGTCAGTTCTAATGCTATGAGTTTTCTTTTCCACCTTAATAATGTCTTCTTTCGTACACATACTACTCATAATTTCTTTTAACATTCATTCCAATTTTTGTCTGCCCTAACCTGTTGTTCTCACTGACTTTCACTACTCCCCCTTAACCTTAATGATTTCATCCACTTCAGTACTGTTTTCATCCATTTCACTTCCATCACCATACAGTGTACATGACGCTTTTATCGTTTCATCTACAATAGGGCTTTTGTCCCCATCATTCAAAGTTACGTGCATGTCATTTACAGAACCAGTTCCCCATTGTCCCTTCTCTCTCATCACACTGTCTCGTTCATTAAGGCCATTCATAATTTAATATAAAATGACTTTCTTATGAAATTACCTTATTCTTATTCACTCGTCTTCTGCGGCTGCTGCTGCTGCTGCTGGAGTTGCAGCAGCAGTAATCATCATCTCGATTCATCGTCTGCACAGCTGCGTCTATGTGTGTGCTGATTTGCTGCTCCTGTACTCAATGGCTGCTTCCATAGAACCCACTAGCTGATTGGCTGCTGTCATACTGTGGCCATGAAACCCATTCGCTGATTTGCTGTTGCACTTCCTTCGTTATAATCACTGTATTGTAAACTGTTCTTGAGATAGTGTTCATAGTTCGTGAGTCCTAGTTTTTTGTGCCCAATTATGATAATCATCACCCAGAAGGGAACCATACATGATGTTCACCTGCTTTATCTGTTTGTTCATGGTCCTTGGTGTCAACATATTGCATTGTGTTACTGACTGAAAAATGGGGAGTGGAATTTCAACACTGACTACTGTAAATAATGTAGCCAACAGGTGCACAGTTGCATTCCTAGTTCTTTACTTTCACTGTTCACGACCTACCAATAAACACAGTTAATATGGCCAGTGCACTATTGTTTAACTTTCGATGAACCTCATTAATAGTATTCAGGCAAACATCAGCATACTGCTACCGTAGTTTACTGTTGAACACCTATGAGCAGTAAAAACCTGATCACACAGTTATTGCAGAATAATATGCTACATATTGAATAAACACTGTGATTGTTTTAACACATGACCTATTACACGTATTTCACAGTTACGTTGATGCATTGTTGTTGACCTAACCAGCACAGGTTTCTCGTCTGAAAATCGCCCGTGGACTGATTGTCTCGGGACCAAAAATTGGGCCTTTATACATCATCTCAGTAATAGGCACTGAAACTACACATTGTTCAGTGTTTAAGTTGCAGAAGTTACAATTAAAACATAAATCATTAAATTAACTGAATACATTGAAAAATTGGTTCTTTTTAACAGTTTGTTCTACACAGGGGTTAAGCCGAATTATTTGTTTAAATGATGAAATTAACAGATATAGATATAGAAACAATACTTTTTACAAACCTGTTAATTACTTTGGAATTAATGAAGGGCTGGATTTGTTAATATATTTTCAAATAGAGCCAAATAAATACTTCAAGAATCCTAGTGATTCTTTTTCCAAATGTGTATAATTAGTACAGAATTTATATTTGTTTGTAAGTCAGCAATAGAATCTAAGCCACAAAACAATTACTGATTTCATCCTATAACAAAAGATATTAACAATAAATTGTCAAAATAAATTAGAAAATCGATTACATACATAAAACGGAGCACAAATTTAGATCTGGTGCTATATTCTTTAAAACTGAGGGCCAACCTTTCTCTTTTATGAAATTGCAGATTACATTTACATATTTTGATGGTAATTGGTCAAAAATTTAAAAAAAAATGAATTTAAGGAGGCAGATAACAAATCAAGAGGAAGTAAGATGATCCCAGCTTGCTTTGTCATAAGCTTACATTTCGACAGTGTAAGAAGACTACTGCATCTCACAGGATGATTAAATAAATTTCAAACATTGTTTGTAATACCTTAAAGCTGTTTGTATACTTTTCATTTGATACACAGCAATTAATGTTCCTTTGAATACTCCTCATTGAAGCATTGAGCCTAGATTGAAATGCTTATTTCTTACATGTGTATATGCTGAAGCTTATGTATGATTTATATCCTCAACAGATAGTTTGTTCAAATATTTACACTATGTGATCAAATCACATGTTGAAAACTGCATTCTTCCCTTAGGTGATAATGGTCTCTTCTACATTTCACAATGATCCTGGTGCTTCCTTAAGCAGGAAAGTGTATGAAATTGGTCCATAATTTGAAGAGTCACCCTTATGGTGGTTTTGAAGGTACTGAAGGTTCATTGGATAAACAAGTCAGTCACCTTTGTTCTAATAGCTTACAATACTTCCTGAAGTCTTGCTCAGTGCACACAAAATAACCTAGACCATAGCTGCTGTGCAGATGGCGTGGTTGGGGAGGGCAACAATAGTTATGGAGACTTTGTTGTGGACAACCACACCATGTTGGGGGAGGTGCAGATCAACAGCTGAAGCATCTGCACAAATGTATTTCTTCCATAGCTTGTCAGCTACAACTACTGAGCCTGTGAATGATAATATCAACTGGTTATGCAAGTATGGCCAATGGTTTGACAAATGTAGATGTTAAGATTAAGTACTGTCGCACTAGAATACTGAAGAAGAACAAACCACAAAAACAGAAGATCATTCAAATTGAAACCAGGTGGACTGTGTGCCGCCAGAAGGAAATCTCCTAAAACAAAAAATATGTCATAATGGCCAACACCACTTAATATGGTACTGTCAGTGAAAAATAAAGAAAATGTCACACATGGGGATTGTGTGTCATCCCCCTGATAACCATTTCAGCAGGCATTACCTAAAAATATAACGTTCATTTTCTTCTTCTTCTGGTTTTTCCGAAGTAGTGAAGCCTGAGGAAGTACTTTCAGTTATTATATGAGCATGGTGTCTATTGTTTTGGACATTTCTGGAAGAACACACACCACACTGAATCCGCAGCTATGACAGCAGTTGTAGTTGGAGGAAGAGGAAGGCAGAGAAAGGGAAGGGACTAATGATATTAGCTGCATCGAGACTTTACACAGAGTCAGCAGCGATGAGTGAAAATGTGTGCTGTAGAGGGACTCAAACCCGTGATCTTCTGGTTACTAGGCAGTCACATTAACCACAATGCCACCTGGACACAGTGTTTATTGCAAAAACGCAGACTATCTCATCGTGCTCCCCAGTAGACTCCCACAGCCC
This sequence comes from Schistocerca piceifrons, assembly GCF_021461385.2. NCBI lineage: Eukaryota > Metazoa > Arthropoda > Insecta > Orthoptera > Acrididae > Schistocerca > Schistocerca piceifrons. Next base: position 952,913,885 of record NC_060149.1, on the reverse strand, counting down.
CCCCGTGGCACCTATCAGCAGTCCCTGTCCATGTCATACATTCTCGCTGATTTTATATTCACACTGGAGGTTGAATGTACGTGTACATCCACACTGAAGGTAGGGAATTAATTACCTATTGAGGTGAATCAATAGTATGAAAGCATGGTAAAACGTGCTCACAATTAACTCACCATGTAAAAAGAAATTGGTCAAATCTAGAACATAGAACTATTCACACAAATTTTATTCAGCATAACTAAAACAAACTTTTCTTCATATCATTGTCAACTCTCTGCCAGGACAAGAACTTTTTTTTCTTTCCTTCATTATGGGATACTTAACCAACCACAGTTTGTATTTCAAGATGGCTTTCATACTGAGGAAGTTTTCAGTCAGCAGTTGGTTCCCACTCCTTGTTGCACATATCCTGCAGATGCGTGCTGTTTCATTTAGTTTCAACACAATAGACAACTAAATTTTTACCCAGTGAACTCAGTCGTGTAACAGTCCATCCCACAGAAATCAGCTGAAGACAGCAACATTCTCTGTTGCCAAAATAACTGGTGATCTGAGGCATCTCAACACCTTGGAAGATTACTAACATTATCAGACATATTGGGTTTTTAAAATGTTGTCTATATCTTGCTTGCGTCTTTCATTCTTGCAGTCTGTAAATATAATACTGTAATACTGTATTGTATAAGTTGGGCAAGCCCAGATAAACCTATTGTTTACATTTGACTGCACAAAAATTAGTTGTCCTCTAAGAATTCTAAGTCTGGCCGTCTACACAATCTGGCAACACTATAGTATGTGTATGTGTCTGGAGGAAATGTTGTCTTCCACTCGAGCAGTTACAGTGTTGTATCTGGTAGTAAATGTCGCCCAATGTAGAGGCATAGTTGAGAGTTTAAGTCCTCTCATTCTTTTATTTTTTAACCACATTTCGGCTGTGTACTTAATGTATCAGTCTGATAGAAACTCAGGGATAATTTGCTTCACTTTCTAATCTTCTGTGCAAGAGCTCATGGCTGCATCAAGATCGGAATAGATTATAGTCGAGAGTTTTCTTTCCATAGAGCAGCAACCAGCTGTCTGCCACTGGTCTCTTGATGCCAGCCACCATCTGACCAGTTGAGCTCATTGCGACGTATTTTTGGCACCATGCTGCTCTCGCATTTAAATTGTTTCTTTGTGTAGTTTGATTCTCCGCATGAAATAACTTTGATAAATGGGGTGGACACCGTGCAGTTACACATGTGTAGGTTATTGTGAAGATATTTATCAGTTGTCATTTTCTTATTTGAACTTCCAATATTTGATGAGTAGTTATGAACTGGATTGTGTGTAGTTGAATCTTATGAATATTGTTTAAGTGTTATGAAATAGATGCAAGGGTCTAACACTTCAGACATATTTTACATTTTGGGGTTAACTGACAGATGAAGGAGCCTCCATATTTGCCATGTCTTTTATAACAGCATCTTCTCATTGTTGATAGCCATGGCATAGGGAAGCTCTATGAGTGAACTGATGACACTGAAACGAAAATGCGGTAATAGACACCAGTTTGATTTTTGTTGCTGTTAATTGTGGCATGTCGTACTTCTGCTATTGACTTCTTAACTTTGGCAGTTGAATGCAAATGTTGTACGAAAGTTAAATGGTAACAGTTCATCACATATGTCAATTATTGAAACTTCATGAATGTGGAAATTCATTCATGCCAGAATGAAAGAAACAAGAAAATGCTTTTCTGATGTGGTTTTCCTAATATCGTTCCACACTTCACACAAATGCTTCAAGGTGCATTTACCCCTCTGTTAAACCCACAGCAAACAGTATGTCACATATATTAGATATCTTCCTCGTGCTACTTAGTTTATAATGCATAAACAATGTTAAAAAGATCAAATTATGAAAAATCCAATTCATAACTGCAAGTCAAATACTAGAATTTTAAATTAGAAAATGACAGTTGATAAATACACTCATACCTTTTGTGTAGCTCCATGTTCACTTGGTTTACTAAAGTTATTTACTGCAGAAAATCCAACTATGCTAATAAATAATTTCATGCTTATCAGTGTGAGAGCATAAATTTACTACAAACGCAGATGCACCACATTCATCTGTTCGGACTACAACCAGTGTCAGATGCCTGGTGGGGAGCAGCTGGGTTGCAGTGGTTATGTAGGGTGAGGAAACATTTAAGCATAAACTTTGTGATCTTGATGCAGCCAAAGGCTCTTTTGTTATTACTGTGTGGTTAGAAAGTGAAGCAGATTACCTTTGAGGTTTCATCAGGTTCATACTTTTAGCAGGCAGTCAAACTGCAGTTAAAAAATAAAGGAATGAATAGACTGGAGCATACAACTTTGCATCTACATTGCATGACATTTACCACTAGACCACGAGTGGTACAACACTCTAACAACTCAAGTGAAAGACAATGTCTACATCTTACAGTGTCTGCATCCTGTGTTGTCAAATCATGCATATGACAAGGCTTAGAATTCTGAGGGGTGGGGAACTTTCTGTGCTGTCAAGTGTATATGTAGAGTTGTTTCATTTAATGTGGTCTGGTAGTTGCTTCACATACTCATTTGATATAACTTTTTGTTAATGGTAACTACATTACCTGAGAGCTTGTATAGTTACAAATTTTATTGATTGATCAATGGAAGGTCCAGGATGTAAGAACAATAATATAGAGGATAGATTTCTACTCGTAACGTAGAGAGTCATCGAGTTGTGGGCCGGCACAATGAAAAGGACACTGGAAGTATGCACAATCTCCGACAAAGTCCTTCCTCAGAAGTAGAACTCTCTCTCTCTCTCTCTCTCTCTCTCTCTCTCTCTCTCTCTCTCACACACACACACACACACACACACACACACACACACACACACGGCTACTGTCTGTGGCTATTAAGGCCCGACTGTGACTGTGTTTGACTTGAGCAACAACTGCTGAAGTGAGTGACAGGTAAAAGGAGGCAGCACAGGTTGAGGAGTGGGAGGGATAGTGGGGTAGGGGTTGGGGAAGAAGTGAACCAACTGTGAGCTACTACCTGTATTCTGTAATGGTCTAACTTCTGTATCAATATTTTGTGATCAACACAACTGAACACCTTAGTTGATTAAAGAAAGATGGCTAGTGCTCGAAACCATTTGTTTAATCCATCCAGTACCTCACAGAGAAAAGAGAATATAGCATTTTCAGTTGTTAAACCACTTCTAAAACTGATCTGGACATTTGATAGCAAATTATGTGAAATAAAATGATCAATTATCCTTACATACACAGCCTTTTCAATAACTTAAGCAAACACTGTTGGCATAGAAATAGGTCTAAAATTGGTCACATTATCCCTTTCTCCCCTTTTACAAAGTAGCTTTTTCATGCAAACAGATAGTTTGTTAGTGGTCATGCCGACATAGAATGTGTCACAAATGTTACCGCTTATTTGGTAGATCGTATGGCTGTTTTCACAGGTGGCTCTGTCTTTGATCAAATAGGAGATGCCAGTGATAGGTCTGGAGTAGATATGGCTTCTGGGTCTGTTGCAGGAATATAAGCCTTGAGGCAAGGGGCTAGGAGCAAGAGAGGAGTAGTGATGGATAAGAGTATTGTCTAGGACTGGTGGGCAACAAGATATCATTATGGGAGGGTTGGGGAAGACAGTAGTGAGGATATTTTAGGACAGGTCGGGAGACAGTCAAAACTGAAATGACAAATATCCTCCCCATCCCTCCCACAGTGATATTCCACCACCCACCCAACATATGAAATATACTTGTCCATCTCTGGCGTGCCCCAGTTCCCAACTCCTTGGTACATGCCTCATATCTATGCAATAGACTCAGATGCAAGACCTGGCATGACAAATTTTTTCGAAAGTCTGTGCCGAATTTTGTTAAATTAGTGGGGTGCCTTAACGATTTAAGAAATTTCACACGGGATGAAAGTCATCCAGAATCTTCTGAAGCCATTAAGGTGGTGCTTAGTAACCCACTAGTATTAGACATACCAAATTTTGAGGTCATGTTCTTCTTGCAGACAGACACCTAATTCTTCTGGAGTAGAAAGTGGTAGCTGTCCTCCTACAGGAACAGAATGGCAGGGGACGTGTTGCATGTAGATGCCCTATAGCAATGCACCTTGGGAACTTTCACCTGCGGAGATGAAATATTCTATGTATGAATGGGAAGCCTTGGCGGTTATGTTTGCCCTTAAGAAATTCAGATTTTATTTTGAACACCAGGAATTTTGTTTAGAGACTGACAATCAAGCTCTTAGTTAGGTTTTGGCTCATTATTTCCATAATACCCTCTTAGGCATTTATAAAACTGTTGTCAAGATCAGACGACACATCACCTGGTCCCCCCTGTATAAGCAAGCCTGGAGGTTGGTGGGGTCAAGATCACTCAACATGTCACCTGGTCCTCCCTGAATAAGGCTGTCCAGAGGTTGGTGGAGGAGTGTGAGAGCCGTAAGGGAGCTGAGCCCAACTGGAATTCCCTCAAGTGGCTTTTAGAGCCTACCTGTTAGGAATGCCTGATGGATTAACTTTGTATGGATTATATAGGTCCACTTCATCAAGTGTGTGTGTGTATTAGGCACCTACTAGTTATCATGGATGACTTTTCTCGTTTTTTTGACACATTTCGAGCAGAGAAATGACATTCCTGGCAGCTGGCCAGCATTTGTTATGAATTTTTTCTGTTTCCAGGCCACCGAGGATGCTTGATAGCTTCTGTTTCCCAGCTATTTGTGAGGTTCTGCTTTGACAATGGAATTAAAGATGTGACCACAAATCCTTTTACCAGCATACTTTGCTGACCAGGTGAACTGCAAGTTGAAGGCTGTGCTTATCTTTCACAACAAGGCTCAGACAACGTGGCTCAATTTTATCTTTAACACTGCACAACCCAAGTCTCTGGAGACTGCTCCAGTATCCCTTATGTTAGCACATCCAGTCAATTTTCCTCTTGTCAACCTGTAGTCAATCAATGATTTGCTTCAAGAACAAGTCACCCTAGCAGTAACACAGCACAACTGGAGCCAGGCTAGACGTAATACCAAAATTGCCTGTCACAGGTTATCCATCTGTTAGCCAAGGGCTAAATGGTTCATTGGAAAGGCTGGGGACACAGTGTTAGTCCGAAACCCTAATATTGCTGAAAAGGGGGAGTTAGGGTTCGATAGCAAGCTAGCTCCTCAGTTGTTGGGACCCTGTTAGATTGTCAGGGTGGTGAGTTCGGCAAACCTCCTGGTTCTGAATTTATGGACATGCACATTACTCATATCAAGGAGAGGCATATGTAAAGGGCTCCTTAATGGTGGGGACGGGGGATTTTGGTTTGGTGGAGGAGGCTGAACCATGGTGGGCTCCCTCTTCGAATTCGAGCCCCATGTGCCTGGCAGATGTCACTTCTCACAGCTCAGAGCTCGTGGCACCAGTGGGCATTGTGGAGCAAGAATGGGTGTAGAGGAACAGCAGTGGATCTCACGGGCAGTCAGTGTCTTGAAGCTGGACTGGAGGGTGAGTCATGCAGGGCTCGTGGGCAGCATGTACTGTTTAGCCGAACTTTATGTGGCAGTATCATTATACCATCACAATCATTACAATAATACAACCTTCTTTCAATAATGGTAACTGCCATAGGCTGATCAGCCCAAGATTATCATCACTCATCTAAAAGCTGGTATGTACACCTCTGGCACAGACAACAGTAGGGAGACATAGTGGCTTTCATAGATCACTGGAGGAAGTTGGAACCATATTTATACAATCAGGCCACTTCATTCCCATAAATTCTGGCAGGGGAGATGATCTCTGACGTTATGTTAAATCACATCCCAGATATGTTCAACCAGGTTCAGGGCTGGCGAGTTGGGTGGCCAACACATCAATTGGAACTCACCACTGTGTTCCTGAAACCACTCGAGCACACTCATGGCCTTGTGAAATGGTGCATTGTTTTCATGAAAAATAACACACTCAATGCAAATACTTTCAGAAAAGACTTCCTGACACTTAAACGTTTACTCAATGGGAAACATGATCGTCACGAAGGAGTGGACCTAACATGAACCATGGACCGTGGCAGTGGTAGCGAGGCTTGCGTGCCTCAGCAATACAGATAGTCGTTCCATAGGTGCAACCCCAACGGAGGGGTATCTGTTGTGGGGCCAGACAAACATGTGGTCCCTTAAGAGGGGCAGCAGTCTTTTCAATAGTTGCAGGGGCGACAGTCAGGATGAATGACTTATCTGGTCTTGTAACATTAACCAAAACAGCCTTGCTGTGCTGGTACTGTAAACGGATGAAAGCAAGGGGAAACTATAGCCGTAATTTTTCACGAGGGGATGCAAATTTACTGTCCATTAAATGATGATGGTGTCCTCTTGGGTAAAACATTCCGGAAGTCAAATAGTCCCCCATTCAGATCTCCAGGATGACATCATTATCAGGAGACAGAAAACTTATGTTCTACAAATTGGAACATGGAATGTCAGACCCTTTAATCAGGCAGGCAGGTTAGAAAATTTAAAAAGGGAAATGGATAGTGTAAAGATAAATATGGTGGGAATTGGTTAAGTTTGATGGCATGAGGAAAAAGACTTCTGGTCAGATGAATACAGGATTATAAATACAAACTCATATAGGGGTAATGGAGGAGTAGGTTTAAAAATGAATAAAAAACAGGAGTGCGGGTAAGCTACTATGAACAGCATAGTGAATGCAGTATTGCAGCCAAGATAGACACAAAACCCACACCTGCCACAGTAGTACAAGTTCATATGCCAACTAGGTCCCCAGATGATGAAGAGATTAAAGAAATGTATGATGAGATAAAAGAAATTATTCAGATAACGAAGGAAGACGAAAATTTAATAGACATAGGAGATTGGAATTCAATAGTAGGAAAAGGAAGAGAAGGAAAAGGAGGAGGTGAATATGGAATGTGGGTAAGGAATGAAAGAGGAAGCCGTCTGGTAGAATTTTGCACAGCTTCGGGCCACCCCCAAAAACTTACTTTTTCATATTTGGTGCATTGTGCTGCCACCTACTCCATATCAGAGACCTCAGTAGTCATTATACATCGTGAGAGAGCAAAATGGGGCGCTCCGTGGAGCTCATTGACTTTGAATGTGGTCAGGTGATGGGGTGTCATTGGTGTCACATGTCTGTATGCGAGCTTTCCACACTCCAGAACATTCCTACATCCACTGTTTCTGATGAGATAGTGAAGTGGAAGCATGAAGGGACACATGCAGCACAAAAGCATACAGGCCAATCTTGTCTGCTGACTGAAAGATACCGCCGACATTTGGAGAAGGTTGTAATGTGTAATAAGCAGATATCTATCCAGACCTGAAAGAACTACAAAAAGGTAGGAATTGTAAGAGATGGGATCTGGATAAAGTGAAAGGATCAGAGATTGTAGAGTGTTTCAGAAAGCACTAGGGAACCATTGACAAGGACATGGGTAAGAGATACAGCAGAAGAGAAAGGGTAGCTTTGAGAGATTACTAGTGAAAGTAGCAGAGGATCAAGTAGGTAAAAAGACGAGGCTAGTAGAAATCCTTGGGTAACAGAGGAGATACTGAATTTAATAGATGAATGGTGAAAATATAAAAATGCGGTAAATGAAGCAGGCTGAAAGGAATACAAACATCTCAAAAATGAGATCGACAGGAAGTGCAAAATGGCTCAGCAGGGATGGTAACAGGACAAATTTAAGGATGTAGAGGCATACTAGGGGTAAGACAAACACTGCCTACTGGAATACTGAAGAGACCTATAGAGGGTCTATACAAGGGCGATGCACTTGCGGGCAATATTTTGAAAATGGAAGAGAACGTAGATGAGGATGAAATGGGAGATACGATATTGCATGAAGAATTTGACAGTGCTGAAGGACATAAGTTGAAACAAGGCCCTGGGATGAGGCAACCTCCATTAAAACTACTGATAGCCTTGGGACAGCCAGCCTTGAAAAAACTCTGCCATCTGGTCAGAAAAATGTGTGAGACAGGCAAAATACCTCCAGACTTCAAGAAGAATATAATAATTGCAATTCCAAAGAAAGCAAATGTTGAACGGCATGAAAATTACCTATCTATCAGTTTAATAAGTCATGGCTGTAGAATACTAACATGAATTCTGTACAGTCGAATGGAAAAACTGGTAGGTGCTGACCTAAGGGAAGGTTAGTTTCGATTCCGTAGAAACGTTGGAACACGTGAGGCAATACCGACCCTATGATTTATCTTAGATGATAGATGAAGGAAAGGCAAACCTACATTTCTAGTATTTGTAAACTTAAAGAAGCTTTCGACAATGTTGACTGGCATACTCTCTTTCAATTCTGAAGGTGGCAGTCGTCAAATGCAGGGAGTGAAAGGCTATTTACAATTTGTACAGAAACCAGATGGCAGTTATAAAAGGGGAGGAGCAAAAGGGAAGCAGTGGTTGGGAAGGGAGTGAGACAGGGTTTTAGCCTATCCCTGGTGTTGCTCAGTCTGCATATTGAGCAAGCAATAAAGGGAACAAATGAAAAATTTTGAGTAGGAATTAAAATCCAGGGAGGAGAAATAAAAACTTTGAGGTTAGTCAATGACATTTTAATTCCATCAGCGACAGTAAAGGGCCTGGAAGATCAGTTGAACAGAATGGATAGCACATTCAAAGAGGGATATAAGACGAACATCAACAAAAGCAAAACAAGAATAATGGAATGTAGTCGAATTAAATTGGGTGATGATGACAGATTTACATTATGAAATAAGACAATTAAGGTAGTAGATAAGTTCTGCTATTTGGGGAGCAAAATAACTGACGAAGGTTGAAGTAGAGAGAATATAAAATGTAGTCTGGCAGTGCCAAGGACAGCATTTCTGAAGAAGAGAAATTTGTTCACATTGAGCATACATTTAAGTGTCAGGAAGTCTTTTCAGAAAGTATTTGCATTGAGTGTAACCATGTATGCAAGTGAAACATGGACGATAAATAGTTTAGACAAGAAGAGAACAGAAGCTTTCGAAATGTGGTGCTACAGAAGAATGCTGAAGATTAGATGGGCAGATTATGTGACTAATGAGGAGATACTGAATAGAATTGGGAAGAAGAGGAATTTGTGGCACAACTTAACTATTGGGTGGCATACAAAATGTGTTACCAATTGTTTCTTTTACAATTTACACCACACATTAGATACTCCGCTGTGATCTCTACAGCAGTACCAGCAGAGCTTGGAAAAACAAATGACTTACGAAATGACATGTAATTCATGATACTGCCACTAGGAGACTAGTAACCAGCAATGACTGACAGTGGAAGACTGACAACACAGCAACGATCGGCAATTGTGTTACTTTTTCATGAAACGAAAAGCCTTGTTGTGACTCAGAGGCGTTTTCGACAACAGTTTAACACACGATGGGTCCCTTGCAAGAAGACCATTCATGGGTTGTACGATAAATTTGTACAGGAAGGAACAGTATTGGAATCGAAGCGACCTCGGCCTAAGCCTGTTTGTTCGCCAGAGAATATTTAAGCAGTACGAGTTGCTGTACAGAGAAGTCCCAGGAAATTGTGCAGAAAGGCAGCAGTGCAACTGGGATTACCCAGTCGCTCCATTCAATGCATTCTTAAAAGTGGCCTCCACATGTACCCATACAAGATGACCTGTGCACAGAAGCTCACTGAAGAACACAAGCAGCAGAGACTACTGTTTGCTCAGTGGGTGGAGGATAGGGAAGAAACTCTCAACAACGTTTGGTTTTCAGATGAGGAGCATTTTCATTTAGATGGTGTGGTTAACAAACAAAATGTACACTTTTGGGCCACTGAAAACCCACAAGTGCTTCATGAATGACATTATGCTCTGAGGATTACAGCGTGGGCAGCAATTTCCAGTCACGGACTTACTGGACCCTTTTTCTTTGAAGAAAATGGACAGCGAACGTTATTTGGGCATGCTTCGCAATAGATTCATTCCACAGCTTCTTGCTACTGCCTTGCCCTTCAACACACAGTGATTCATGCAAGATGGAGCAAGGCCACATACTGCAAACACTGTGTTGGAGTTTTTACACAAGCATTTCGACATGCGGATCATTTCACTCAGGTTTCCAGGTTGCTTCAATGATGGACAAAATTGGCCCCCCAATAGTCCAGACCTCAATCCATGTGACTCTTTTCTTTGGGGGTACCTAAAGGAAAAAAATTTCCTGAAATGTCCACGTGATTTAATGGAGCTCAGAAGACTTATTCTTTAAGCTTTCAGTGAAATTAGGGAAGACATGTGCTGTAGGGTACTCATTAACTTCAGCGTTCCTTTGAAGAAAGTTGGGAAACAAAATGGTGGGCATATTGAGCATGTACTGAGTTAGAACAAATCTCCATGGACGGCTCTTCATTATAGCATATGTTCCTTTCGGATTGTATTGCCAATAAAGTTTATACTCAAAAACAAAATGGTAACACATTTCGTTGCGCCACCCTATAGAAGAAGGGACTGGTTGGTAGGACAGGTTCTGAGCCATCAAGGGGTCATCGATTTAGTATTGGAGGGAAGGGTGGAGGGTGAAAATCAGAGGGAGACCAAGACATGAATACACTAAACAGATTCAGGAGGATGTGGGTTGCAGTAGTTACTCGGGGATGAAGAAGCTTGCACAGGATAGAGTGGCATGGAGAGCTGCATCAATCCAGTCTTGCCACTGAAGACCACAAGAACAATAGAAGGGGTGGATGTGCTTTGCAACCAGTTTACAATACTTCTTTTGTGACACAGTGCCTCACACAAGCTCCACTGGACCCATGGGTGCCCACGTGGTTGTTTCCCAGAGTATAATGGAGGCCCCTACAGTACAGGAGTCAAGAGGCTGTTTCCCTTGTGGGTGACGGAAATGCACCCTCCCAAAGGCACGATGAAGGTATTGGGATTCATCAGACCACACAGTGCTCGGCCATTGTGCCAACATCCAGCGCCAATAGTTACATACCTATTTCAGTTGTTGTCGATGTCATGGCGTGGGTCATCAGCGGCACAGACTCATCATTAGGAGTGTTTGGAGCATTGTGCATTCAGACACAATTGTACTCTGCCCAGCATTAATGTCTGATGTTAGTTACACCACAGTTTGTTGCCTGTCTTGTTTTACCAGTCTGCCTAGCCTATGATGTCTACCATCTGTGATGAGGAGTACTTGCCCAACCCCATAACTTCTGGCCATGGTCTCACCTTTGTTTTGCCATGTGTTGAAGACAACTGGCATAGTACTACTTCAACACCTGGCAAGCTGTGCAGCTTCCAAAACGTTCATACCAAGCCTTCAGGCCATCAAAATCTGCTCTTGGTCAAACTCAGATTGTGCGCATTTCCTATTTTACAACAAGACAAGATGCTCACTGATACTCCATGCAACGTGTGTGTGTCTGACTAGAAGACAAGGTGAGATGCTATTGCGTGGATGAGTTTATACTGACAGTAGATCAGTGATCATAATGTTTTGGCTGCTGTGTATATGGATTTAGTATTATGACTTCCAAGTGGATGCTGGACAATGCCAAGGGAACCATTCTGCAACATTTGCGGCAACTGTAAAATGCATCAATTTATTACAAGGGTGTGCCAGAAAATAATGCCTCCAAAATTTTGATTCTGTTCTTAATATCAGTTGTCATGCATATGACACTGTTGATGTTACCACTTTGCTGACACAGTATGCAGCACCCTCCTGATGAACAGTTCTGAACTGCAGGGTGTGTGTGTGTGTGTTTTATTTAACTGTGTCAGCATGTGAGAAAATCCTCAGACAACAGAGCACCAATTCAAATAGTTCATCCACATGTGGAGCACCCTCTCCTTCAGCATGACAATGCCAGACCATACACAACTTTTTTTTTTTGCACCTGCAACAGTCTGACACCTTTGATTCATTATTATTGATCATCCTCCATACTGACCCGGTTTGCGCCAATGAATTTTCAACTGTTTGCAAAACTTAAAGAACACCTTCAGGGACTCAACTTTGATAGTGATGAATTAGTGTAAGCGTAGGTGAGGCTGTGGGTCTGCCAACGAAGTCAAGCATTCTACAGTGACGACACCAACAACCTGGTGTCTCACTGGGAGAAAGGTGTTCAGTGCCACGGTGACTATGTTAGAAATAAATATAGAAATATGAAGAATAAATATGTTAAATATTAAGTTTGTTTTAATTAAAATGCTTCAATAATTTCCGAATAGAAATTTTGTGTCATTACTTTCCAGCATGTGCTCATGCCCAAAATATACACCAATTAAAAATTAACATCTAATTAATTTGGCAAAGAAAGTGGCTTTCAACTGATACAATGTTAAGGTCATAGGGAAGTTCAGTTCATCAACTAACACAGCACACAGAGTATGAGAAGACTTCTTGTAGGTAAAAAGTTACATTATGGGCACCATTTGGATGTTTTGGTTAACATTAGGCTGTGCTACTGATCAATTTGTTACCATATCCTTTACTTGGCTTTCACATTTCTAGACTTTGTCAGCTCACAGCCACACTGCCACTTTTGAACATAGGCTAAGCCTTGAGATGCACTATGAATCAGACTCCCACTACAACCAATGTTACAAGGGGGAGTGGGTCTAGAACCACATTTTAACCTTGTAGCCTTTGAATAGTTCTCCAGTTTAGGTCCAAAGTCAATGGATCTTCAAACTGCTTTTCATTTACATGATGTGTCTTGTGCATACATATCATCCTGAATGCCAAACCATCATTACATCAGGGTTCAAAGCCAAAGCCTGAACTGTGTTGGGTCTAACCACTCTTTTACTGTATTTAATAAAATTTAGTATATTTATTTTCCTATCATTTCCTCACAGTGATTGTTTAGGATTACTGTTGTGATAATGCTTGTCAAATGAATTGCAAGCTGTTCACATAGTTTGTATAATCTATAATGAAGTACTCGCATATATTCAAATGCAAGTGCTGCATTAATGCTATCCCAGTACTTCTGCAGTTGCACTCAAGATGTATGTTGAAGCAGATTTTTTCAGCACAGATAGTTCACAAGTAGTTTGCGTGATTGTGTCAGTTCGCTCAAGTCTCATTTGCAGGATAATAATACTAGTGGCACCAAGTGAATTTGTTTGCTGCTGATAGGTGAATACCCTACAACCAGTTGCACTACGTCAGATTTCAAGTGACATGTATATGTAAGATTATTTACACCAGTAACTGTAACATTGTGACAGTTTCACAAACAATATGAGTAACAATGTGCAGCAAATGCAGAAAGTGGTTATGAACAAACCTGTCAATATTTAATGTGTAACCCCATGGCTTCGTCAAAACTTTGCTGCCAACATACAAATTCATTCTGCTGTGTAACAATTTATGCTTCCATGTGATATTTGCCTGAAATTTTACTTTACTGCTGAGAGTTCTACTTACATATGGTTCACATATTCAAAGTAAACAAAATGTACTTCTCAGATTAGTGACCATGCAAGTGTCACTTCAAAATTATTTATAAATAATTTATTTTACATTATCAGTAAATAAATTACAATTCTCATTCCATACAACGATACACTGCAATAATGCATTAACTGCAGCCATACCATTTATAAATTTAATGGCACTGCTAAGGTTCACTACAGTCATAATCATTCTTAAGTTGCACATTAAGGTTGTCATTCAAAAGAAGTGTATCAGAGCAGAATATACCCACTTTACGGCAACCAGTTTATCAGTATAATTGGGTTGTGCATTAAAAAAGTTTTGCATGTTTACTAACCATTAAATTGAAACTCTTGCTCAATTCTATGTGAGGTTTAATACAAGGCTTATTTCAATGCACTGTGCCGAATTATTCATGTTTCCAGCTGTATGACATCAATTGTATGTATTCACGCATCACACTGCACACAGAAATTAATGAAACTCTGTTAAGAAATACAAGTAAGCCACTTACTATGAAGTGTAGTTCAGTTTGTACTTCATCAGTTTCATCTTTTTTTATCCACTTAGTTGGCTCCTGGTCCATCGCTTCAGTTCTACAGTCTGAAAAGAAAAAGCAATCAGATAAGAAAAGTTTTTGGCCCACTCAGTTTCTGTTTTTACCATGAGGTATAGCTCAAAGGCAGTATTGTCACTCATATATTGCGTGCAGTAAATGGGTGATTACACACGAAACAGATGCAAAGTGGCTGAGGAAAAGTGTGTTCATTGATATAAACTTATTCACATTTTGCAGGTCATGAAGAGTGAGAACAATCATAAAATAACACGCAATGGAAACAGAGCATTTAAATTTGCTACTGCTTCTTTGTAACACTGGCTCATGGATACCATCCTGTTGTGACAATTATGGAAGATGTGTAATTTTGTGTGCATGCATTAACTTCAGCATTACAAACAATCACAGCAGTCAATAGATTGCAGCGATATTACTTAATAACATCAAATATTTCATTCTATACTTGGTTCATTGTGTTAATTTCAGTGTGATAGGGACATGAAGAAAATCCGGATTTACGGATTGTTTATCAGTGAATATGCATTTTCAACGTAGGCATTACCTTGAAACTTACTTCATCTGTATTCATTCACGGATGTATGCTCAATTTACAGGAAGCGTCATCATTTTAGAATCTTTACCTGCTATTAAAGGAAACCAATACCTGCACTGTAGAGTGCACATTGCAATGTGGAAATTCTCATTCTTGATTACCATCAAGATTAAACATTGGTTAGCATTTTCTAACAAAACTGATTTACTGAAACGACTTCATACTAACTGTAAATATGATGAATGATCTATTGAGATCTGATGACATGTAATGCTTTACGTTAGGCAGATTATAGTTAATCTGTACCTTGTATCTTGCCAGTTCGTAAATGATGTTGCAGTACTCTTATACAGAACTCCATTAAAACCCACACACTACAACAAACTGGTATTTACATATGATTACACGAATACTAACGACACGAATATTCAAAGCACGGTGAAAACTAACAAAATGCAACAGAATTGCAGCATTTCCTTTCATGCGAACATACTCAAACCATGAAATGATGTAACTGTGGGCACTTTAAAAAATGCTTACGTTAGCCCTAAGATCTGGAGCCGCTTTATGTCTACATCACATCACAGAAAATTATCATCACAATCATTATTACTGCTAAGTAAGTCAAAATAACCGTACTAACATGGACAACCTTTGAATTTCACTGTCCGCCTTTTCTCGTTAGCCACGAAGTATATGAGGAGATTACTTCGTAGACAAACTGCTCCTGACAGCACGTCACACACTCAGCCGTTTCTTTTACGAAGATACACGTAGCGATTTTAACGGTCAGGCCAAAAACAAGCACTAACAACTCAGGTATTTAGTTGTTACGAACATAACCTGAAAAATTACAACATTGACACACTGTCACCAAGCACACTATAGGTGATGTGATCACAATTAAATACAGAATAAAATCTCATCCTGATGTACCCATTAAAAATTAAAACATAAAAAAGACAGCAGCCTCAAACAGCAGAGTCATCACAAGATATTCGCGAACTAGTACACTCATCAAACTCAACTGTTACTGTGATAGAAATTAAGTACCATGTTAATTTACTTCCGAAACACATTTCTTCACTTATTCTTGTTTGCAGTTTATAAACGCTTATAAATTACCTGGAGAATATCACACACAAATTTCCACAACACCACGAGGTTGCTTCTGACTACACAGTACACGAAGGGTGACAGTATCGCAGAACCAGCAGATGCATTCAAAACCAGCGTGGATCTTGTCGCTCGTGTGGCCAACAGCAGAATTTTACGTCTTTTTCAGTGAGTGTTACGAGATATGTAATTAACAGTTTTTTCTGTATTTTCTATAGTATTTGCGTGCATTAATGTGAAATAGACTTGATAAATTGAAGGTTTCAGGTTTTATTTGCGTTTGAATAGGAAAAGTGAAGGACAGCTTCGTGTGTACGCAAACGTTTGTTTACATTCTTAAATTACATTGTTAAATGTGCGGGATCATCAATTAAGTAGTGCACAGTACTCAGTATTTACGTTTATTAGTGTCATTTAGACTCAATACATTGAACATAGCAGTTTTTATACATTTTATTAGGTCATTTTTCACATGTACCTGAACGTTTGTTTACATTATAAATACGAGGGTTAATCAGTTTAAGTTAGTGTTGGATGCTTAGTATTCACGCTTATTAGTGTCATTTAGGCTTGTTACATTGAAGGTAGCAGTTTTTATACGTTTTATTAGGAAAAGTGATACTGACGGTGAACTCTAACGCCACTTGCATACGTTTGACTAGCGTTAACAGTTAAGTAGACGTAAAATACGTGGTAAATTGGTGTTACACTAAAATGTCTGAGTAAATCAATGTTACAATAAAACTTCTGAGCCATTCTTACATACGGTTTAGTTAGCAGAAATCTAATACTCTCCTCGCCGTCTGCTTATTTTCCTTAGCTTGTTGTGGGCATTAGTGATCGTGTACTGTGAGCCTATGGGTTCCTATAAAGTAGAACTCGTATTTGTGCTTTTCATTCTGAACTCTTATTGTTAGCTAAAGGTTTTGTTTTGTACCTGCATCTGTCAGTGTACAATACTCAGTATTTACGTTTATTTGTGTCATTTTGACTCGATACATTGAATGTAGCCGTTTTTATAGTTTAGGTCATTTTAGCGTGTACGTAAACGTTTGTTTACACTGTAAATGCGAGGGATAACCAGTAGGTGTAGTTTACCGCTGGTTACTGTTTAACATTTATAAATAACATTCACTATATAGCCCCTAGCAGTATACTGTAGGTCACTGTTTTTTCCTGTAGTATCCACTTGATAGCCCTAGCAGCAAAATAAGCACCAGATCTAGCTTCTACCATAAATATTTATTGTTTTTCATTGTTGAGTGTCCTTTCTGCCACCTAGAGTGTAGTTGTTAACCTAGTGTGGCAGTAGGTTTCCTTAAGTTTCTTATAGTAAATCACATATTAGCTAGATGGATAGGGACTGTGTCTGTTGTGTGCGGATGCAGGAGGAGTTAGTCACAGTCCAAATGCAGCTGGAAGCTTTGTTGGCCACAGTCAACTGGCTCCAGAGTGCCACCTTGAGGTGCGGTGGGGATGGGGTACCTGGAGCAGCCTTTTCTGTACTAGATGTGCGGGCAGGGGGGCGGGGGAGAGATGTCACAGCTCTCTGTCACAGAGCCAACCTACACTAGTAACATAAAACTGTTTATTTGCTGCCATTAATCATCAATGAGGAAAGAAGTCAACAAACCTAACTCAAAAACTTCATAAAAAGACTGAAAGCATTACAAAAACACACACACATGGAAAAATATCCTAAATGTAAAACCAAAATGAACTCCCAACACTGAAAAGATAGTCAACAAAAATGTAATAAAGGAGAAATTTTTAAAAAGAAAATCTGAAACTAAATATAATGTGTCATTTCTTATTAATGTGCTCTATTTGTATGTATACAGTCAATTGAATAAAGTTGAAAAAAGGCTCAAGTCATGGCTGTGATAGAAATTTTAATTAATTTCTTCAGCTTCTACAATTGTTAAAGATAAAGCTGAGACTCATACACCTCAAGGAAACTTTAAAACCATCAGTTCATGAAATGAAAGAAAATGATCTGTTTTATGCCCAATTGTGCAATAAAATCTTCAAAGAAATGTAAATCTGTGGTGTCACCGCCAGACACCACACTTGCTAGGTGGTAGCTTAAATCGGCCGCGGTCCATGTAGTACATGTCGGACCCGCATGTCGCCACTGTGATCGCAGACCTAGCGCCACCACCAAGGCAGGTCTCGTGATACGAGAGAGGACTCGACCCCAGTTGTACGAGAACCTAGCTACCGCCCAGTTGTACGAGAACCAAGCTACCGCCCAGTTGTACGAGAACCTAGCTACCGCCCAGTTGTACGAAGCCTTTCTCTCTCATTAGCCGAGAGACAGAATAGCCATCAGCTAAGTTAATGGCTACGAACTAGCAAGGCGCCATTTGTATCAGTGCCTATAGCTTACGAGTATTCAAGAGAGATGTATTCCAAAGAACAATTAAAAGATAAGTAATAAGCATCTACATACTTTTCTTCTTATTCATTTATAAGTTCTCATGTTCCAGACTTCACGCCCGTCTGCTTTAGCAGTGCGTGCACTATCGGCTACAGCGTTAGTCTAGATTTCATTTTCAGCCATCAACTTCACGGTGTCGGCCCAGCTACCGACACAACAAAATCCAAGTGTATGAAATATCTTTATTGATTTATGAATATTTCAATACCATAAACAGAGGATCATTTTTAATTTTTGTCTGTCTGATGCAGTGTATGCGGTACTTTCACTCCTGTGCACTTCACACGTGTAAAAGAGACATCAAGGGACTCCAAACCCCCTGTTTGCGTATTAGTCAGTACAGTATCTTCTCTGAAAAATAACATGAAGAATGACAGAGAGCTTGGATCATTCCCTGGCTGATTGCTGTGTCCTAAGGACAAGTCTTCAAATGCGTGATTAAGTGGACTAAAATGATTTTTTTTCTAGTCAAATTTGTCACCACCCTTTCTTCCTCGGACAGACTATCAATTACATCTTGTTGACACAAGACTACATGTTACACTTGTTGAGGTACATGACTTCAAGACTGTCATGGTCAGAATCTGTGGAGAAGTTACCACTTGTATCAACATCGAATAATTCATCCCCACTGTCATGCTTCATATCTTCATAATTTCATCCTCAGTAGAAGGGAATAACAACAACAACATATTCAATAGAAGGGCTGAAGATAAAAACATTTGGATCAACAGAGGCATCCAATCCAACCCGTCGGCTTTGATCCGTGACGTAAGCATGTTGTGGTGTGTGACGTCATGACGGTGCGGAGTTTAGTTTATGAGTGTGTCGTGTTTGTAGCTGTCGTCTTGTTGCAGTTGGAGGTGTCCTCAAGTGGTGTGTGTATGGTCCGTGTATTATGTGGTGTATTGGGTTCATTTGGTTATCACTGCTTGAAGTGTGCATTTATCGGTCATGACTGTTATAGAAGAACAGAAATTGGTTTCAGTGAGTTAAGAATGGTTGTGTTTATGTTATTGTGGTGTCATTTGCTGTTTGTTGAGTGGTAAGTCATTTAATTTAATTTGTGGCTTCTTTTGTTTGGTATGGATATGTCTTCTAAGTTAAATTGGGTTAAGGTTGAGGGAGGGGGGGGGGCTGGTTTGTTTTGGATGTGTTTTTGTTTGTTTGTTTGGTGGAGGTGGGGGGATTGGGGTTGCTGACCTAGTGTGTAGCGCTGGAACTTTTTTGTGGTAAGTAGCCATTTTTTTGTATCTATTGTTTGCATGTTATGATGATTGGTGGGGTATTTGTGTGTTGTTGGGTCAGTGTTATTTACTGCATGTGTTGGTGGTTGGTGTTTTGTTATCAGCACTTGTAGTTGATTTATGTATCTTATGGGAAGTACTTTATTTCAATTTTTTTGGTATTGTCAGTTGTATTTGAGTTATATAGGTCAAGGGAAGTGTCCAATTCCAATGACTCGTTATAGCTACGTGTTTTGGTATTGTGAGCTGCTGTTGACCTATATAGGTAAAGTGAAGTGTCCGATTCCTATTTTTGATGGTATGTGTAGTCGCAGTGTTGCAATTTTTCTAGATGTCAATTTTTCTTTTGTGGTATCGGTAATTGTGGTTGAGCTATGTAGATGAAGGGGAGTGACAGATTCCTGTGCATATTGTGAATGTAGTGGAATTGGGGAAATTTTGATTGGTTTTATGTTGTCGTGTGTGTGTGTGTGTGTGTGTGTGTGTGTGTGTGTTTAGTTTGTCCCCACCCAAAAACCCCCAATTTCCCACACTGGTCCCGTGAGTTTGATTATATTTATGGATTTTGTAATCGTGTTTACACAATGACCTCATAGGCGCCATATTGGAGACATTGTGAATGGTCGTGTCCGCCATATTGGTGACGTCATTGGTCAAAGCATACGGGTGGAATTGGACATTTCCGTAATCCCAAACATTTTTATTCTAATCTTGATGAACAGTAAGATGAAGTAAAATTGAATGCAGTGAAATAATATCGTAGTAGACACAGTACTACTACTACTACCAACTTAGTAGCCAGAACTGTGAGAAACTGCTAAAAAATAGGTTCAAAGCTCTATTGTGCAATTAAATTCATGAACAGTACACAGCTGCCTGTGAAGTTGCACATTTATACTTGTCATTAGTGGTCAGGGGGCAGCAGGATGGCTTAAGTTAACTCATCAATAGCGCTCAAGGAAAACCCACAACCTGTGCTTAAACTCGTCAAAAGTACCTGGTGACCAGCAGAACATGAAGACAGTACTCAACAACAACAGTTAAAGGACTATGGACAGATGAGACAGTGGTTGGCCAAGAAATTTATTTGGAGGGTAGGCCCTGAAATTGTCATTTTGTATATAGCTCAGTTGGTCAGTTTCATACTGCATCATGCCCAAAAACAAGTGTGTCCATTCATAGTAGTGAATCATATTAAAGAAAAACTGTGTTATTAAAAACTAAGTTAAGGAAAAACTGTAGTGTCCTACGATTTCGAACCAAGCATCACAAGAAGTGAACCAAGTATGGCTTATGCCTGGACAATAAGAATAACAATAAAGATGATGATGATGATGTAGTAGTATTCCACATTAATATTAAAGGAAATAATTTTCAACAGACAAAACATCATGCTGCGTTAACTGAAGCCTGTGTCATTCGAAGGAATTAATTAATTCATTGTATATGTGCTATGCCAATCAACGATATCAATTCATTTTGAAATGTGAATTGACCACCTAGTATCTGTTAATGATCAACTTAGGTGGCAACCACTGATCAATGCAACTAGCTGATAGTAATAATTTGAATCTAAGCTTGCTTGCTAAAGAGACTTGATTTTGTAACCCCAAATACAGACTCACATAAGTGCCAAGAGCAGACATTATCAACAAATATTGACTGCAATATCAGACAGTTCTGTGTCGCCTTGCTTTCACGCTAATGGAGGACATTTTGAACATTTCCTGTAACACAGTGTTTGAAGTCACGCTGGTACGTTCTGTTGCTGTGTGTTTCCATTCCATGATTAATGTGATTTGAAGAGAAGTAATAAAATGAGCTCTAACATGGAAATTAAGCGTTTCCGGACACATGTCCACATAACATATTTTCTTCCTTTGTGTGTGAGGAATATTTCCTGAAAGTTTGGCCGTACCTTTTTGTAACACCCTGTATAATAACCATTTTGATTTTTCCAGCATAATTATTCATAGTTTTCTTATCAGGTTGCCTACTAGAGTGAAAAACCATCATGACAATGTATCTAATTGACTGCCATTTCATATGAGATGCTATTTCTCAATAATGGCATGCCTCACTACTTCATTTTCATCACTGGCACCACAGCACGCACACAATGCATTAGGGGCAGCATTGATGTGCCTGGTACATATGTCACTCCATATTTTGATCTACATAATATTGCTATCTCCAAAAACAGTATCAATCAATAGCTCACAGAGTAAATTTTATACATGAGATATTTCATCTACCTTTTTCCAATTACTGTAGAAGTAACATGGGGTCAAATTTCTGACACTACTCTGTTTGTTTTAGTGTAACTCAAACCATGTACACAAAATATGAATCATTCTGTATAGAAAGTGAACATTTCAGAAGTAATTTTCTGTTAATCAGTAATGTAACAAAACAAATCTGTAAGCATGTAAGACTCTGAAACCCTTAACATGGGATTATAAAAGAAAGAAGTTATTTTGAAATAACAAATTAATGGAGAGGTGAAACAATTAGTAATAGGGTAAAAGGAACTACTACTATCAATAAGTAAGATATTGTAACAGACTACTGCACACAATGAAGTAGAGGAGTATAAATGTAAAATAAGTTACAAATGTAAGACAGGACACAAGATAAGATAAAAAATACAACATTATAACAAGGTTTATGGTCCATTAATAAATAATCTAGAGAAAATTTATAACTGGTAGAAAATAAACTTTTTCTCGCTTGCATTGAAGTTCCAACACAAAACTTTCCAAGAAGAGACTTAACACTGTCAAAATTTTAGGTCTGGTACTAATTTTATATTAACCACAACAGAGCAGAAAGTAAAAAAGAAGTCCATAAATGGAAAAAAAGTCGTTAAGATTTGAGCGTTATGCTATGTCATCACTGAAAGCATGCACAGTATAAGTACTATCTTACGTCAATTTCGCCTCAACTTTCCAAAGTATCTAAAGAATCAAGAGTTGTACTCTTATACAGAATGGGTAATGCTGAATATATAAAATTGTACTTAGGAAACTCGGGCAATAGCCTCAGACCACAGGGCACATACAGCTACTTCTGCATTTGATCACTTGGGCCTTAGAAACACAAATGTTTCTACAACTTTGAAACAGTGACAATACACTGCAGAACTCTGGGATCACGATTTAGGTTAGTGGAGTTGCAAGAGGAGCTAATGAAGACCAAATAATATGTAGAAAGGTTATAGAAGCGTTGAAAAAAATCCAGACCAAATGGAATTAAAATCAGGCCGTATGTTTTATTACAGATGAAAAGAGTGGAAGTAAATACAAGTGTAGCCTTTGTAGCAAATAAGAAAATTAAAAATACTACAGGTATTAAAGGAAACTCAAATATTATATTAAAACTGGCTTTAAAAATAAAAAAGAGATATACTGTGGCAATCGCTTGAACCTATGGACCAACACTCAGATGCTGTTGAGGTATAACACCTCTACAAATATTTACAGTTATTTCAAGCAGAATGACCTCCTCCAAACCAACAAGCACGAATTCTGAAAACCTCCATCACACAACACCCCCCTACACTTTTTTGTATTTATTTATTTGTTTTACTCCACATACCATCCTCAAAGACAAAGATTGAGGGAATAAGGTAGATGGAATATTTCCTGATTTATAAAAACAATTCGACTTAATACTGCACCAATGTTTATTATCAAAAGTATGGTGATATGGGTATCAGACTACATATGTGACTGGGTTGATGTTTTCTATGTAAACAGGGTACAGCATAATTCCTAGACTGTAAATTGATGGGGTAACAGAATGTAAATTATACCAAAATCTGTTCTAAACATTTCTGAGATTTGCTGGATCCACTACAGTAGATGCTATAGGTATATCTTTATACTTGGTCAAGCGATCAAACTGAGCTATAATCTTCTGATTTGTAATTCAACGTTGACAGGCAATGTGAAGTACAGTCATGTAAATTTCTTAGTTCTGCCCAATTTCATGGCAGTTTGTCATAACATCCCATGATCTCCTAATGGGTATATCAGCATCGTAGCATCCTTTCAACTATGGAGCTGTCTCCATGTTCAGCTCCATTGTTCTGCTGAACAATCTGTAATGGTCTAGTGCATGGTCATGTAAATTTCTTAGTTCTGCCCAATTTCATGGCAGTTTGTCATAACATCCCATGATCTCCTAATGGGTATATCAGCATCCTAGCATCCTTTCAACTATGGAGCTGTCTCCATGTTCAGCTGCATTGTTCTGCTGAATTCTCTTCAAAATAAATGTTAATCTTTTAGCCAGGTACTTCACTTTGTTGGAATTCATTTCGGGTGACAGCTTATAAGTCTTGAAACATGAATGGATTTTGTGGTGATAAACAACCTCAAAGGGAATCGACACTGTGGTTTCATGTATTCTGGTGTTGTATGACGGTAATCACATATGGTAATAGACAATCCCAGTCTGAAGGGAAGCTAATCATGTTATAAGATAAGATTCTAGGTACTGTTTTATGAATGTGTTCAACCCTGCCATTACTCTTAGAATGAAAAGACGTAGCTCTGAACTTCTTTATTTTAAACAGTCAAGATAACTGTATGATAAGATTGGCCATAACGTTTGTCCCTCAGTCTGCTATAATGGCCTCTGGACTTCTAGATTATAGTGCAAAATAAGTTACCAGTGCTCTCACAACGATCTCAGCGGCAATGTCTGCAGTGGGTCACACAATAAGATGATGAGAGAAACGGTCAGCGACAGATAAAATGTATGTTACTTTTTACTGTTAAGGCAAATGGTCCTGCAATATAGAGTGCTAAGACTTTGAAAGGTCCGGCTACCTCAGATATAGTTTGAAGAGGTACATTTGGTTTTTGTTCTTGCACTCTCTGCAAAAAGACAATTTTGAACATAATATCCTAATTTATTTGTGGCACTTTCCCCATTATGATGTGTCTGTATACACTCATGACTTTGTCGCAGTATATACTTGCCAGTAGTCTTGGGATTCTTGTGCCTTCTTTAATTCCTCAGTAAGCACATCATCTACTTGCAGGATCTTAATTTTTGTACTCAAGGCGCCTGGATTCTGATTTAACTTTCCAGGCTTAAGTCTGGTTATGTAGTCATATTCACAGAGTTTTAAGGCCAATCTAACAAGTCCACTGCTGGGATCCTTTAAACTCAAAAGGCACTGTAAAGCAACACGATCTGCAATTACTGTGAACTGTCATGCCTATAGGTAACACTGACAGTAATGGGTGCCAAAAACAAGAATCAGAAGTTCATTTTGTGTGGTGG